>NC_056725.1:535079052-535416552 GCF_019279795.1 Protopterus annectens | reverse complement strand
ATTCCCAAGTCTGTACTCCAATGGTGCAGAGTATGGGTGAAAAATCAGATTGTAGGGTGTATGCATACTTTATAGTGTTGTGCTGCAGGTGCAGCCTGTGTGATTAGCTGACTATGATGCATTCCATTTGCCAGGTATATCATTGAGGGGTTTGAATGGCCCAGTGTTAGTGGAACAGGGCGTATCAGTAATTTAGACATGATTGGCTTTCCCAGGCTATTTCCTGTTTTTTTAAATGCCTTCCCTGCTTCCCTGCTAAGCACTGCAGTGTGGCACGCAAACCCACATGGCTTAAACTCTGCTCAGCAGTCTGGACAGACTCACATGCACTGGCATGCTCAGCATAGCTTAAACCAACTAAAACATATACCCCGCAGTTAAACAAAAATTAGCAGCACTAGACACACCCCTCTGCTTAGCTGAGCTGTGCACCATGCAAACGGGTGCTACTAAGCTCCAATCTGCTTACACTTATAGTTAGCACCCCCCTTCTTTGCTCAGCTACCTGTTCTACTGACACCAACATGGTTATGTGGCTACACGGGTTTTATCTGTGGACACAGTGGCCCATTTTGCTATTCAGTAATCCCAGCTCATTTGCATACAGATCCTTGCATATAACCTGGATACTTCACTATTCCAGGGCCTGTCTCCTTAGCAACCGCTAAAATCTATCATTGTGCATACTGCATGCAGGGTACTATAATGCATTATTCTCACATATGTCTTATTTTTAGTTTTTAAACATTTTGATTTTTTTTTGCATAACAGCATGTTTGCACTTGGCTGTGCACCATGCAAATGTAATATGGGTATTAAAAAAAATATTATTTTATATTATTTTGCATTAGTTTTTGGACTCACAGGGCATAGTTTTACACATATCTGTGCCTACCATGACATTTCTGACCTTCTAATTGGGCTTTTACAGACCCTGTTCAGTTTTTACATTTCTGTACATGGTTATTTTCCATGTACACTTCTGACACCAACACGGGTTCTGCTTGGATACTTATCTGCTTCCTGGATTGCAAAACACCCTTATTTTTATGAATTTCACCTGCTTATGAGATGATTTGCATGCCACAGACACTTCCGTGTCTGCATGCTCAGGCACATCCCTCTGCTCTGTTTACTGTCTCACACGGCTGCTGGTTTCCATGTTAGATCCATGCCACTCTGCCTACATGGAAAATCACTCCATGTAGGCTTTATTGAATTCCCCCCAATATGTTTATTTAGGTTATGATGAGTTTTAATAGTATATGTTGGTATGTGGTCACTTATGGTATCTGAGAGGTAGCCTACATTTGTCAGTTTGTCTGATTTGTTTGTAAGAATCCAATGTAATGCCAAGTGTCTCGCTGAAGTTTTATTGATTCTAGTAGGTATGGTGGGGTAGTGGAATTTATGAGTTGCCAGTCTATATTTAAGAATCCAAGTATTATAATTTCATGCATAATTTGTTGGGATATCCATTACAGGATACTTTCAGCAGTATCAATGCTATTCCCTGGTGGTATATAAATTGCTGTTAAACGTACAGTTTCCTGTTGTTGATTTTTAGGAGTGTTATTAGACATTTACCATTGTTAAATTTATGTATTTCTTTCTTTTTTAATTTCTCCAAGTATTTTGGGTTTCTAATACCATGATTGGAATGGACCCCATTCCTAAGTCAAAGTATGATTAAAGTTCACAAAATTAATATTGTTTCCATCTTTGATGTTAGCCAGACGTGCTCTTCACAGCACCCACAATGTGCCCAGTACTGACTCCTTCTGCATTTCATACTGAGTTACTTGTATCTGTGACATATCTAAGTGTGATTGTAAATTCTTTTTTATAAGAGCCATTGCTCCTACTACTATTGGCTCTGTCTGGTTATCCTTCTTCCACATTGCCCTCATTTCTGCCTGCAAATGCTGGTATTTTATGACTTTGTGTCTCCCTGTACATAAGACATTGTAATCACTGGATGTAGCAACTTTAATGATCAATGTTACTTCTGTCTTCTTTTCATGGACTACTATATCTGGTATTCTCGCATGTATTTTTTGAACTGTTGTAATGGGTGATCTCATGTGATATAAACTTCATAATTTTTGATAATGCTTTGTGGATAAAGTTTCCAATGTTTTTCAGCTACTTTAATATTATAATGCTTGCACAATCCCCAGTGCAACAGTTATGCTACATTATTATGCCTTTTTGTATACAGTCCTTCTGCCATTAGTATATCACAGCCAGCAACAAGATGCGTGACTGTTTCCAATTGTGTTTTTAAAAAACCTACATTTGCCTGTTTCTCCCACATGTTTAATGGGCTTTGTAAACCAATGTGTATGTATTCCACTATTTTGGGCCACCAATATTAACATTTCATCTTTTGGCTTAAATTCACCTCTCTTTAATCATTCCTGCTTTCGATCCTGATCAACATGAGGTTGTTCCAAGAGTTTTCTATACTTGCAACTATATTTATGCATTTCCACATTTCTTGCCATCTCATCTGATCCTTCACCTTATATTCTTTCTTTTGTTTTTTTTTGGCATATTCAGTTGCCTGATTTTTATCTACTTCTGGTTTGATTTACATTCCTGGTTGACACCAATTTGACACCAATATGCATCTGCTAAACTAAGCAGGAAAGTCATCTTAGACTTATTCTCCTCATGTTTTAAAACTTTCACTATGCTTGGGTCTTGTGAGGTTAGCAGATATGTATGCAGTCCTACGAATGCAGCTCTATACATATACATATACGTATACATATACATATACACAGTTTCAAGGAGATCCATATACCTCCTTCAGAATATGGAATATATAGCTTAGTATACACTGATTTTTATAAATCATTTGAGAAGCATGAAGCATCCTTCTTGTTTTACTGCCCAACCAATCCAACACCTTTTGGCCCAAGTCAATCACCCTAAAACTGTAAGTTAGAACAGGGAGTGTAAATTGGTTTATAGCTTAGACTTTTTTCCTAGATGTCAGTGCTGTTTTCAATATTAATTTTAGTCTTTTAAAATATTCCTTACTAAGTTTTATTGTTGATCCTTCATCAATTCCCAAATACTTATATACTCCCAGCTACTCAAATTCTTTTATATCACATTCCTGTCCCAGGCTGACATTTTCTTGGTACCAGAAGTTAGGTACTGCATTAGGGCCTGAGGTTTTCCAATTAGAATCTTTTCTGAACTTTGTTTCAATCTCTCTGGCCATTAATTCATCCCATTTCATATCATGTACATTTGAACTGCTTACTCTTTCTTTCACTTCTATCCGTTCAGCATCTTTGTTATGTTCCACAGGATCTTCATAGATATTTCTCTAAAATGTATCTATTTCTTCTTTTTTTGATGATGGTTCAGTTCCTTTGCTTTGTTTCCCAGTTCTCTATAAACATTTTGGAATCATCATGAATTGTTTATTTTGTACTTTTCCTTTATATTTATCTGCGTATCTTCTAAGTTTTTCTGCCTGTACTGATATCTTTAGTTTATTATTTGTGATAGTGCATGATAGATCCTAATCTGTTTTGATACTATGTATTGCTTTTCTCATGTCTAGCTTTCTGAATATATTTGTTGGTCTGTTCCCTCTTCTATACTCTTCTAACAGTAACACTCCCTGTCCTAATCGCTTTATACTTTTCTCTGTTCAATACTTCCATGATGGCATTTGATTTGTCCCCTTCCTTTCCCTTGCTGCCCTGTGTTTTTGAGAAAGAATTTATCTGTTATTAATTTAGCTGCATAGTAATGTTTCCTATTTAATTCTACTATATTGCGTGAATCTCTTTGAGCAGTCCTAATTACTGTGTTCATTTGCTTCATCAAACTTTTAACTTTATGGATTTTATTGACCTTCTGTAGTCTGTTTCTTTCATTGATCTAAATATGCCTGTGCATCTGTATTAAATCAAGCCACTCTTCTCTTAGATTATTTTCTTCTAAACTGAAGGCACATGCTTTGTTCTCTGTTTCCTACAGACATTCTACAGAAAGTTCCGGAGCATCTGCTTGTGCCACATTCTTTTCAGTTTCATCCTGTATCATCTGTTGCGCTTTCATATGGGAACTCACTGGCCTGTCACTGTACAACATTGACTGCATCAGAGTTGCCAGTTTCCTGTTCCTTCCCTTGCAGTGTAAGTCCAACTGAACTTTAGTACTGGTTTCCTATGGAAGCATCTTCATATGGCAACTGATCAGATGTTTTCCAATCCACTGGTTTTTCCTTAATTTGGGGACCCATTGCTCTATCCTGCTGTGATGTTATCAGAGTTTGATTTTCTACACTAAATCCTTTAATTCACAGGTAATCCATAACCTCAGTTTCTGTTTCTGTAACTTCTCCATAACTAATCCTCTTTTCTACTTTTCGTCCTTGTTTTCTTATTTTTTTGTATTGTAAAATTTTCCATACCCAGAGGCCTTTGCCTGTATTTCTCTTCAAATATCTTTGGAGCTGCTGTTTTTGTGTTAAATCGTTTTACTTTCTCCCTGGCATTAATATTGCACCATATTAAATCTCTGTTTCTTTCCCATGTCCATATTTCTTCTTCAGATGTCTCCTACTCCTGCTATTTTTCCTTACTTGGGGGACTCGTTGTTCCATCATGCTGTGATATAACCTGTGTTAGACGTTCTACACTAAATGCATCACTTTGCAAGTATTATAACTTCATCTTCCATTTTTTAACTTCTACTTCACTAACCTTCTGTTCTGTGTTCCCTCTGTGTGATCTCATTGTTTGTATTGTGAAACGTTCCATATCTGGATGCCTTTGCCTGTATTTTTCTTTCTCTGTATTTCTCTTCAAATCTCTTTGGGGCTACTTCTTTTTGCATTTCCTGTGGAAGTAAAATGCTGGTTAGGG
This sequence comes from Protopterus annectens, assembly GCF_019279795.1. NCBI lineage: Eukaryota > Metazoa > Chordata > Ceratodontiformes > Protopteridae > Protopterus > Protopterus annectens. The sequence continues at coordinate 535,411,657 of NC_056725.1, read as the reverse complement.
AATCTTTATAGATGATTGCTACACCACCTGCACGCTTGTTTTGTCTGTCATGCTTGAGTATATTGTATCCTGGGGGGGGGGGGTGATCTCGTTATTCTTTATTTCTTTTTTAACCAGGTTTCAGTAGCTATGACTACATCAGGACTGTATGTGGCAAGGCAGGCATGCATGTCATGAATTTTGTTGCACATACTTCTTAGGTTCATATTTAGTATGCTAAGTTTGGGTTATGTTTTTTTGTTGAGAAGTATTAGGTGACTGGTTTATTTTGTGGTTAGAAGTGATGGTTTTATGACGAGTTGGACCTGGGTAGGGGTGAATATTTCTGCTAATTTTTTGAACTGGTATTTTAAGCAAAAATAATGGTGTAAGAAGATAAAACAGCTTTTGAAAGCTGTTAGTACTTCTGTTTCCCACACTTATAAATGGAAAATATAGATCAAAGTGTCTGATAGCTTTTGAAAGATATTTGACCTTTTGCCTGAGGGTCACTTAATTTCTACATTTTATCTCTCAGCTGTTACAGATTATGTAGAACATCCCAGATTTGCTTCATACCTTTGCCTTGTCCATTGCAAAGGTTTTGATTTTCTGGTAAATCACTAAGGTTTATGACAGTAATTAGTTTTATGTTTCTTATTGTTCAGAAAACTTATTGTTCTATTAGCTTTTTAAGTGAACTACCAATATTTAAAGAATAATTATCCTGATTTTGATACTTTGTCCTTCCATTATTTTTGTCTTTGTCTAAAATTCTTAAGCAAACAAGTTTGTTATGTGCTTTACTGGCTTTCAAAGCTAGTAAAACACTTTTTGGTCTTACAATTTTTATCTGTAACTGGAGGTACATGGAGCAGATAAGGATCAATGCACCACAAAGAATTATGATCTGGTCTCAGATTAAAGCCCTGTAGTATGAATTCTCAACATACATGCCAAAATTCACCTCTCCAGCTTTGCTTCTAGGGCAAATTTCTTGGAATCCATATCTTGAATACAAGCTTAGCTGGTTATGATCAGGTACCTGATCGTAATCCTCTGTATTAACATATTGCAGCACAAAGATCAGATTATCATATGTAAACATTCTAACACTATTAATCTGAATGTGTTTTGAGAAAGCCATTGGACATGATAGAGCTGATTCTACAGAAACTGCATTAAAGATATTTATCTATTTGAACAAACACAGCAAAAATACTGCCACATTGCTTGAAGTAGGATGTGTCATCCTATTTATGAGCCAACAGATGAATTTTATGGCAGCAAAAGATCCTTCTAGAAAACAACCTAACATTACATATACAGGTGATAATGACCAATTATGGGCTTAAAACAAGAACCAGTTGAGTGCAGTTCTTAAGTCAGGCTGGTACTAATGTCCTCAGCTGCCATCTATAAGCAGTTTAAAGAGATCTGGAATGATGATAATTGCTGACACAGAATATAGAGGGGCTAAGTTGTGTTAAAAACACATCCAATCATCCATCCACAACCTCTTTTCCCATTTTTGCTCATGGGGTTGGGGTGTCACTTCTGTCCTAAATTTGTAGTGGCCAATAACAACAAGATGGCACACTACATTATCAATATTTATTTTGAGTAAGATGGATGGAGACTATTTTACTCCATTAGTTACCAGTCTTTCAAATTCTAATTGTTTTTAAGAATGTTTACTGCAGAGCTGTTTATATAAATGCCATATAAATTGGGCATAGTGTTAATCAGGCAACATTTTTTCACATTGAGTATTTCATTAGCTGTATATCTGTTTTCTTTTAAGCATCATCCAGTCTGGAGATATCTATGCAGATTTGCAGTGTGCAAAATGTCTTAGTATGCTTACCTTACACTCATTGAAACATATCTAAGTTATCATAAAATGGAATAACTACCTTTCATGTAACTACAGTGACTGTCTATGCAGCCACGGTGAGATTATAAGGCGTTTGCCTTCCTTACTCAACCTCAATCCTTAGTCATTTCAGTGAGTGAATTCTCATAAACACAGCTATTAAATGCGACCTATGTAAGCACCATCATGAATTCTTTACTGGTTAAATACAGAATATAGAACCATTTCATAGCAAATAATAATAATAATAAGGATCTAAATTTTATTGTAAAAATAGAAAAGTGTAATAGTGAAATCTGGAATGGGAGGTAATACCAAAATTTACTGAAATTAGTACAGTGGGTTAAAATAATTTCTGTCAGTGACACAGAAAAAATAAAATAAAATTAATGATTAAGCTATTATTAAAAAAATAAAAGTTACTTCGGCAGCACTTATATCCTCCTTTCATGGAACATGGCTCTGGCGATGTCTCTCCTGCTGCTAGTGGACTGCTTCTGAAGCTTCTTGCCTCTGACAATTTTCTATCATTTTGCAGTTAATGATGAAGTTCTAGATATAGTTTAGCCTCTGTTGGTTTGTGTCTGCCCTCTGTTGTCTCTTATGTTTTTTCTACAGGTTCTCCTTTATGACAATTGTTTTTATTGTGTTTTGTTTTTCTTTAAGAATCATCTACATATTATATTATCAATTACATTTTGATGTTATGAGTTTCTTCCTCACTAACTCTTATTTATTATTGCCATCATATTTTTTTCAGTTTGGCTTTCTGGTTTAATTCCTATTGGGACATATATCAGTTTTTAGGACTAAATGAGAGGGAAAATCTTCACTTTACAAAGTAGCATTAAACAATATGTGTATCCGTGTACAATAACGTGCTGACCAAGTGAGCCAAGCACAGTTATTAATAGCCATAAGCTCTGTAGTATCGGTACATAACAAAAGATTGGAGTATCTGCTGTAGTATCTACCAGGCTTTAAAATCTGTAATACTAATGATGTTAACTAATGGTAAAAAAGCTTATAATATACACAGATATCCAAATGAATAATATATGAATCTCAGCTTTTGTTACATAATTTGTGACTGATATAGCAATAAGCAACATAAGGCTCCTGTAGTAAAGTATTTCTACAGAATGAATTCCATCATATTTACACTGCACACAAATACAGTCTAAGAAAAGTTTTGGTAATCTAGTAATTTCTTTCATTTTTTTCTCAGAAATAATGTATTTATGATCTTATTTCCTTCTTTACATTTTATTCACAAAAATATTTATATATTCAGGTGTTTCTTCTCACCTTCCTCTCAACAATTTTGTAGTAAAATATTTGTTAGCTCTTCTCATTTTGTTTAACAATGTCCTCCATGGTGCTCGTACAGTCCCACGTTTCTGTTTTTTAGTTTGTGGTACATCCTGAAGTGGTTAAATGACCACCTAATACTTGCAGTCTATAAAATATCTTCCACTACACAAAGAAACATGTAATTTAAAGCTAATGGCATCTGCACATAAGTGCAATGACCATGTGCCCAAACATTTTATACTTGGTCAAAATGCACTTTCCCCAATGGAAGTTACTGTATTTAAACTTTGCCCTTGCCCCAATGTGCAGTTATTTTGGTGTTGACTGCTTAAGATATATGAGGTGTGGTAGATAGATACTCTCCCCACAGAATAATTTGGGCTCAGAAAATCTGTGTTGAAGCTATTGATTTCAATGAACACAATTTTTGAGGAAAGTGTTTCACTTTGCCATGAAACCAAACCTGCCATTTCAGCAGCCACTAAAAGAGGTATCTGAACTGTATGATTGCAAGGAAGGTTTAGAGTGCAATGAATATGTATGGTTTTGGGACATCTGCTGTTAATTAAATTTGTAAGAGGGTAATTGTTTAAGTACCATCACATAGGTTTGCATAATTCTGTCATGTATATAGACTATTTTTGTGACCAGGAAAGTCAAAGCAGAAGACTTTCTGCTGTGATTTGTAAATGCTACCAGTATTATAAAAATTATTATTTAACTTTAGTATACAACCATGCTGGTCTTCATTTATTTATATAAGTTCAATAGGTCTATATGTTCATAGATATATAGTCAGCTAATGGCCACCAGAGCCTTCATAAGCATCCGTGCAACCCAACCCAACTGTGTCCCTTTGTATCATGATCATTTATTAGGAGGGAGTATATTAGTTAGGAAGTTTCTAAAGGCTATGTGGGGATGGGTGTGTTATTCTGGACATAGTTACTGTCTGCCTCTGTCTATCAGAGACATAGGGGCTAGATCTGGGGTGAATTTTTCTATTTCCTATCCATTGATCAAGGTTACATTTAAATAGAGTTAGGAATGGGCTCTGCTTCATATGGATTGGGAACCTATTCCAGAACATGGGGACTCTGTGAGAACATATCTGTCTCACCAACATATCCTATTTATGTCACAAGCAAATGTAAATCATTGGATCTAGTGGTTTTGATACTGTTCATGTAGGGGATGTACAGAAGGTTCATCAGAGCTAGATCTGAGGATCACTTGTATGCCAGACATAGATCACCTCTTAGTAATCTGTAGGAGACAGAGTATAGAGGTAAGGCTTTAAGGTGATCCATATAGGACAATGTGTTTATACCCTGGATCCTCCTGGTAAGGAACCTTGTTGATGCTCCAACTGTTGCATATGGCTGGTCAGATAATGCCAAAGGAGGTATTATACTCAATAATGGGTCAGAGGAGGGCTGAATAAAGTGGCACTATGACTTCCTTGGACCTGGATGCCATGCCCTTACTTATAAGTTGGGTACCATAGAATGATTGTCTTACTACCTTGGCCACATGTTGGTCAAAGGTCAGTATTACTGTCTAAATATGTTCTCAGATCCTTGACTATCAGCTCAGCTCTTAGGGGATCTTATCAATGGAGTAATTAGCCTGGGTGGTATTTTTCCCAAAAGGCACTATAATGCATTTCTTGGCACTGAGTTTTAATCCGTGACTTTGAAACCAGTCATGTGTCTGTATTAGACCTTCTTGTAAGATGTTTGTGTTGTGGAGGGAATCTATGATATTTCCCAGTTTGCAGTACTCTGGGAACTTAGTCAGCCAAATCCCTTGACATTAGCCTTTACCTCCTAGAAGTAGATGTCAAATAGATGTGGTCCCAGCATGATGCCCTGAGGCACCCTGCTGGTGATTGGTCTCTTAGAGGAGATGGCCTCACCAATCATGACTTCCTGAGTCCTGTCTGTGAACCAGCTGACAATCCAGTGAGTTATGTAGGGGTTTATGCCCAGTTTGTGAATTTGTCAACTATACTTGAGTGAGGTATTATATTGAACACCTTAATCAGGTCCAGGTAGATAGTATGCACTGTTTTCCCCTCATCTATTGCCTTGGTGAACTTCTCAAAGAAGTCTACTAAGGTAAGTAGGCCTGATCTTCTGTTTTCCCCTCATCTATTGCCTTGGTGAACTTCTCAAAGAAGTCTACTAAGGTTAGTAGGCCTGATCTTCACTTAACAAAGCTAAGTGGATGAAGGCAAGGGGGTGCCTATGTCGTTGTTGACCATTTCCATGAAAATTATTTCCGTGGTTTTGCATATTACACTAGTCATATTATTAGGTCTATAGTTTCTGGGGTCATTTGATGGTCCGCCCTTGGGAAGTGGGATAACTGTTGAAGTCCTCCATTTTCAGGGTACAAAGACTGTTTTGAGGCTATAGTTGAAAAGTGACTACTGAATCAATCATGACACTAAGAAGGCCATGGAGTAATGCAAATGCAATGCATTTATAGTTAATGTTAATAAGGACAAATGTCTAGTGCAATGATTCTGAAATCAAGGTCAACCCCATTTCCTTTCTCACTAACAATATCTGTGCAACCCTTTTAGACAAAAAATATAAAGCAAAATGTCACTTTCTGGAATCCTTTTAAAATACAGTATCTTAAACATTCTTCTTTATATCAGCAGCAAAATACTCAATTGAAGAGTAAGCTATGAGAGGAGCTTTAACAACACATCAGGCTGTTTCCACAGGGCAGCTGCAAACTCCCTGCCTCCAGAGATACTTGTTCCAAGTGTCATAATGCCTTGTTGAGCTGCAGACAAATAACTGTCCTATTACATGCATGTTGACTTTGATCCTATATTGTGCACCCCTATCAACTAACCAACCTACTACTGTCACTTCCATTTTATCAATCCTAGGTCTCTGTTAAAATAGTCAAAGGACTAGATAGCGCACATTTTTGTGTTGGCTTACATGCATGAGCAGGTACAACATGTTCCTTCATGTCACTGAGCTTTAGCAAGCGGTAAGCAAACTGAGCTTCTGACAGAATAAATTCAATCAGTAGCATAATTCTGCAAAATGGTACTTGAAACTGAAGTAGTATTCAGACAGTGCCAATCAAGTTGGCATTATCATGTGACAAAGCCAGGTAATTAGAATGCAACACATTGCTTTATATTATGCAACTGTTGTGAATGGTGTGCAAATGTTAAAAAAAGAGCCAGAGATACATGCATGTCACAGTGTCATTGTGCAAAGTAGTGAACGGAAGTATTGTAGGTACAACATTTTACATCATGAGAAAGAGCTCTAATAAGCAGTATGCAAGTAGACCAAAACTTCAAATATATCATCTGACAGATATAAGCTCATGTAATACTAGCATTCCAAAAATAAGTGGAGGTGCAAGGTTTGAGTCTTACATGTGGTACCTAGCTAGGCTTAAAATGGCTCACAAGGACAGTTAGTCTAGTATGAACATATGAACCTAATGGACAAAGTCAAAGTGGTATTTGTACCATGCCAATCAAACTGTTGATGTCATGTGGCAGAGGTGAAGGTTAAGTATGTAACACATTGCTTTACATACCTCATTCACTGTGAGCAGTATGCAAATAATGAAAAAATGTATAAATTTTCAGAAAGAGCTAAATACAATGTCACAGTGTTGTTGTTCCCACTAGTGGAGGGAAGTAATGCAGTAGTTGTGCCATATTAATTGGTATGACTGATGTGCATAATAGTATAATCTTAGTGACACAGTAATCTGGCTGTGTGTATATGGATTTGGCACTGGAAATCTAATGAGCTGTGTGCATGAACCCAGAGAAATGGAGCAAAGGTCTATTGAAATGCTTAGCAAGCCAGGGAGAAATTGAAGTCATATTATGGCATGTGCATGGAGATACATGCCATACCACTGCAGTAACACCGTTGCACAAGTGCTTTAATGTCATCTTGAAATGTACTGGAAGTTAATTGTATGGATTGTTGCACAAATGTGTGGAAGGCTAAGTTTACACTGAAGTAGATGCATAAACATTTTGGCTGTTGAATTTCCTTTTTATATTTAATAAAGCGGCTGTGAAAATGTGCAGCACACTACTGCAAGTGTTGAGCTTTTTTTTTTTTCTTTTGTTTTTGTTTTGTTTTTTGAGCAGACCAAAGTATGACCACAGTATGACAGTGCCATTGTGGAACATGTACATTTCTAATTGGCAAAATTGCTACACAAATCAGTCGAATGTTACTAGCACATTAATCTTGTGGGTGTGCATTTGTTTCTGTCATTGCAAATGCAGTGAATAATGTACAGTTCATTACATTAATTAATATCTTTATACTGCTTGACTGTTTTTCAAGTTTGAAATCTTTATACAGTTAAAAATATTTTGTAGAACTCATTGCAGTTTGAGTCTTCAAAACAAATTTTGGCAAAGTGTTCAGCTGCAGGCCAGACCATTGTAACTATAACTCTGTCTGCAAGATGGGCTACTGCCTTTCCTAACCCCTACTCTCATTTTAGAATAGACTTGTAATAATGCAGACGCACACACACACACACACACACACACACACACACACAAACAAAACCAACCTGATTCCACTATCTGTTAACTAGATGTTAAAGAGATGCAGTCACTTCTTTTATTTCTGGAAAATACAGATTCTTCTGATAGTGCATAAAGTCATCATTGGTGACATCCTAAGTTATGCTATTGTCATTGAGGAGTTATATAAATAATGCCCATCTTTAGGCCTTATAGGCCATTTTCTACAGTTGTAAAATAATACTAAATTACCAGTACTGTGCAAACTAGTGCTCTGAACTGATACTTATTTTTTCCAAAGTGCAGTAAAAGAATTTCTCATATATGTTTATGCTCTGCAAGAAATTCCATGAGGAAAATTTCATGTATGTATATGTTAGATTATCTCTTATGTGTGACTTGAGATTTATTGGACCTCATTTCATTATTTTTCAGACAATGAAGTTTGTAAATGTATTTAAGTATCTGTTTTCATTATTCTGTATAATATCTGGATTTGGGATTCCTGTTAGAAAATTATGGATGACTAATTGGATGGATTAAATTAAACAGCAGTGTGAATGCAATTAGTGATGCAATTTCACAACCTCATCAGTTCTCTGCATGCATAATGCCAGGCTAAACTTGATTTGTCAGAGCAATTTTTATTTAGTTTCTTTGAAGCAGAGGACATAAAACAACCAAGCCAAATGGAGCCATGCATTTAGCATTTTAAGTACTCTTTGTGTATTTTCCTTCAGATAGCATTACTGATTTTTGAAATGTGTGGAACCAAAGCCTCTGGTGAGATTGTCTTGTGTTGCCTTTGGTATTTTTATGTTTGTGAACATTTATAATTATTCCTTGAACAAAAGCTGAAGGGCTAACAATAATTTGCAATTATATGGGAAATATGCAAGTGGATTTGAAACATCTGTGTTTATATTCTCCTTTTCTGGAAGAATGTACAACGCACCATTTAACCCTGATTTGTTGATTTTGTTTCCTTGCCTTCATAAAAGAGATAGCTCTAAATTTTAATTGGGAAGATGGTTGAAAGAGTGGCCAGGAGGCATGGTTCATAGATGGCGGGATGGGGGTAGGGCATGGCAGTAAGAATGAGGGAATAACCGGTTTAGTGGATCTATTTGTCATGCCCTAATCTGCCAGAAATTCAGATGTACGCTATCAGAGCTGTGTCATATAAGTTTTACTTCAGATTGTGGCAGCATTCCCTGTAGGTTTGTCCAAGCTGTCTTGATTGTTGCAATGAAATAAGGCTACGATATGGCAACAGTGTAGGAGTACAAATTAATCAGGAAAGGAAATGCTAGTGTCAACCATATAAACAATAAAAGTGAAAGAAACTTGTTTCCTAAAAGTGAAATAGCACATACTGAGTTACTATGCACTGCTGTCGTATCTCTACAACATTCAATATGAATGTACTTATTTAACATCTGTTGAATTTTTGTTGTCTTTTATTATTGTTTATTCTTACAAGTTTATATGGAACATACAGATGTAACATATATTTAGTTTTAATATTTTATTTTTAAAGCACATTTCACTGAAGTTTTTCAAGCACTAGCGGAAGTATCAATGGAAGATTAGCAGAGAATATGAAGTGAGAAACAGAGAATAAAACGGTTGCCTTGATCTTCAAACAAATAACAAGAGTTATCATCACATACAGACACACACACACACACACACACACACACACACACACACACACACACACACACACACACACACACACTCGTACAATACCTCATGATATGAAGTGAGAAACAGAAAATAAAATGGTTGTCTTGTTCTTCAAACAAATAACAAGAGTTATCATCACATACAGACACACACACACACACTCACACACACACACACACACACACACACACACACACACACACACACACACACACACACACACACACTTGTACAATCCCTCACAATATACATACATATATCCTGATCATAAATGCCAAAGTCTTCATTAATAATGCTTTTGACATAAATCTATCTGCTACAGAATATCTGACCCAACCTCCACTTCAGAGTTTTCTCCCCGGTTGTTTAAATATTATGAATTACAACAGGAGTTCTGACTGCATGACAGGGTTCTCACATGACAAATTAAAGAGTAATATATATATTCTATGTTAGTATTAGAAACTAAATATATGCATTTCTGTTTATCTGAGTTAACTGGTTATTGTACCTTTTTTAACTGCAGAGGTTCAGAATGTAAGCAGTCTGAAGATTCCAGGCCTATAAAGTACACACAGACCTTTAACATCTGAAGTAAAAATAAGTTATGTACTCACCATAATGCTCCCTGTTTGTTGTCCATAATCTTGCCTTCATTCTTGATGCTTGGGTTTGGAACCAACCATCGGTTTCGACTCGGCCGTATACTAAAACTCGAGAGCTTTCACTGACTCGGGGCTACATCCTATCCCAAGATGCCTAGCGACTGTTACCCAGATCTCGTTTGAGAGAACTAATCACTAAACTGTGCTATCCAGTACAACAATTACAACAGATCCTCTGCCCCTAATTCTTAAGGCATGAAGAAAATCAGGAAAAATACAGCCAATTTTAGAAAATTCTTCTCAATCCTCCAGGAAGGGGAAAGGAGGGTGGGATGCAAGAATGAAGGCGAGATTATGGACAACAAACATGGAACGTTATGGTGAACACATAACTTCTTTATGTTATGTTGTCCTATCTCGCCTTCATTCCTGATGGTTGGGACAGCGTCCCTAGCACCTTCTTTCTCAGGTGGCTCAAGGGAGTAAACTCTCAGAACAGTGGAACCAAAGGATGCCCTGTTCCGGGAGGCCACATCTACTTTGTAATGAGTGGTAAAGGTATGATGATTAACCCATGTAGTTGCAGCACAAATTGAATCCAAAGGGAGCCTAGCTTGAAAGGCAGTGGAAGTCGACATAGCTCTGGTTGAATGTCATCTAATTTTCCCCAGCAGCTCCTTATTCTGTGAGTTATAGACATAAGTAATGGTGTCTGTAAGCCATTTTGATAAGATGATTTTTGACACTTAAGTTCCTTTTCTGTTTTCTGAGAATAAAACAAACACTTGGTCAGATTTTCTAAATTCCTTTGTCCTATGCAAGTAAAAATGTAACTGCCTATGTACATCTAATTGGTGAAGCATGTATTCTGCCTTGTTGCCATAATTGGGGAAAAATATGGGTAGCTCAATGGACTGATTTAAACTGGCCTCAGAACAAACTTTTGGCAGAAAGCAATGATTTTTCCTGAGGGAAACTCTGTCTTCGTGGAAAATCAGATAGGGAGGACGGATAAACAGAGCTTGGAGTTCTGAAATCCTCCTCGTGGAAATAATGGCTGTTTGAAAGATTGTTTTCCAAGATAAGAACTTTAGTGGGCAAGAGGAGGCTGGTTCAAAAGGAGGGATAATTAGAGACAATAACACCAAATTAAAGTCCCAAGGAGGTGGTGGTTCTCTTATGGGGGGTCTTAGAAGGAATGTATCCCTCAGAAAGGCTTTGCATAATCTGTGAGACATTATATGGGATCCCATGTCTCCTACGCCGTAGTTTGATATGGCAGTAAATTGTACTCATACCGTGGCTGCCGCTGCACCCCCATTAAAGGTTTCTGTTAAAAATTCCAGGATTGCAGATATAGGGGCTGTAAAGGGGTCTATATGGTTTTTGTCAGCCCAACAAGACTATCTCTTTTTTTTGCTTGCATAAAGTTTTCTAGTTCAATTCTTGTGCCATTAAACCAGAATGTGTCACACTGCTGGGGATAGTTCGGAAGCCTGTCTAAGATGGAAAGTGGAGTAACCAAGTTGTCAGCTTGAGACTTTGAATAGAGGGGTGGAGCGTTTCTGACTGATGAGTCAGAAGACCCAGCACTGGGTCCAGGATCCAAGGCTCCTCCTAAAGATGGGGCCATAGAAAGGGGAACTATATCTGATAAGGCCAGTAAGGAGTAATGAGAATTAGCCTGCGATGTAACAACTTGGCTTTCTGGAGGACCTTGGGTATCAATGAGAATAGAGGGAAGGCACACAGAAGTCCCGGGGGCCAATCATGAGCAAGTGCATCCCTTGGTGACTGGGAATTAGGGCAAAGTAGCTGCTGCATTTTGTGCTGATGACTGTGCCAAAGAGGTCGCAGCAAGGCTGGCCCCACTTGCGAAAAAGTTGGTTTTCAATTTCCTGATTCAGGGACCACTCATGAGGCAGAAGAATTGCCCTGCTTAATATGTCCCCTATCAAGTTGGATTTCCTTGGATGTGCATTGCAGTCAGAAAACGCTGAGAAGAGATTGCCCATTGCCATACTTTCTGAGCCTCTCAACAGAGGGGGTAGGATCTGGTTCCACCTTGTTTGTTAATGTACCACACCACAGACATATTGTCTGTCTGTATTGCAAATGTACCTGTTGGAAGAGAGCTCTGGAATGCTTGCAATGCCAGAAGCACCCCCTCATCTCTAGGACGTTTATGTGCAAGTGGTATTCGTGTTCTTGCCAAGTCCCTTGGACAGTCTCTCCCAGATAATGCCCCCCCCCCACCCTATCTGGGAGGCATCTGTGGTCACTGTAGCTACCGGTTGGGGAAGGACAAATGGTCTACCTATCATTACCTGCATGGACTGAAGCCACAATCATAGGCCCCTCTTGCAGGTGTTCGTAATGTTAATCTTGTGTGACATGGGCAACTCCTGCATGGACCACTAAGCAAACAGTAGCCACTGTAATATTCTCATGTGTAAATGCGCCAGTGCGACTAATGTTATTGCAGCTGCCATTGAACCCAGAACCTTTAGGACAAATTTTGCCTGCACTTTTTACTTCATAAGCAATATTGACACTTGATGGCGTAATGTTTGAATTCTTTCTTGAGGCAATTTTGCGACCATGTCTTTTGTGTTTAAGTCTGCCCCTTTAAAGGTAATATACTGTGATGGCAACAAGACAGATTTTTCAAAATTTATGGTAATGCCCAGCTCTCAGCAAAGATGAATGGTGGTGTCTCTTGCCCTGGTTAGTAGATGCTCAGTGGTGGCGGTCAGGAGCCAATCATCTAAGTATGTAAACACCAAGTATCCTAGACGCCTCAGGTGAGCCATAACTACTGCCATGCATTTGGTAAACACTCTGGGGGCTGTAGTGAGACCAAAGGGCAGAGGTCTGAATTGTTAATGACTGGCTCCCAGCCGGAAACATAAATATCTTCTGGATCGCCTGTCCATCTTTATATGGTAGTGCGCATCCTGAAGATCTATTGAGCGCATCCAATTGTCTTGTCCCAAAAAAAGGGAGTATAGACTGCAGTATCACCATCTGGAATTTTGTTTTCTTTAACGACTTTTTCAGTCTGCTGAGATCCAAAATTGGTCTCCAGTTCCCTGCCTTTTTTGGAACTAAAAAGAACCTTGAGTAAATTCCAGATCAGATTTGGTCTGTGGGGACTTCTTGGATGAGTCTTTTTCTTAGCAACCTTTGCACTTCCAGGGTTGCTTGATCCCTTTGACTGGGTGGTATGTCTGGGATAAATTTTGGTGGAAGGGAGAAAGGAATGTTGTATCCCCTGAATATGATCGACCTTACCCATTTGTCTTGAGTGATGTCCCGCCATGCTTTTGGGTACAGTGATAACCTCCCCCTGACTGCCTCCAGAGGTGGACAGGCAGGCCTCAATTCAAGAGTGCTGGAAGGGCCTACCAGAGAACTTATCTCTGTCACCCTGATTCTGCGGACCCCCACTGCTGTGAAGGCGGCGTCTTCCATTGTTATTTCCCCCTCTGCCCCTGGGGGAAAAATCACCATGAGCATCCAGCAAAGCTCCTTTGGATTTCCAGAACCACATTTTACCACCCTTCTGACCTTTGGGATAAGGTCTGGTAGAGATGGAGAAATGTACTCCCATGGCAGATATAGTATTGCCATCTTGTTCACTCCTGGTAAGAGTTTCCTTAACTTTTAGCTCAATCAAGGATGAGCCGTCAAAATGGGCATCAATAAAGGAAAACTTGAAGGGTTCAGCAAACACAAAGACACATCCAGGAATGTCTCCTCAGAGCTATTCCTGTGCCTGCTGCTCTACTCGCTCCATTGGCCGCATAAGAAATGAGGTGCATGGAGGAGTTTGTTATAGAGGTTAATGTCACAAGCTGTGACCTTATCTTGTCAGGTACCCCCCCCCAGCTGTAGCACCTTGGAGGGTATCTCCTAGCTCCTTGAGGAGATCCCTCTGAAGATGAGTAATGTGGGAAAAATAATTCAGTGGCTTAAGGGTAAAGGCCACTGAAGAGAACATACACTTCCCATATTTGTCCATTGTTCGAGACTCTTTATTTGGCAGTTGGACAGATGAAGAAGTTTCAGCTAATTCCTTCTTGGTGGCCACCACTACCATCATAGCATCTACTGGGACACCTTTGGTTAGAAATTGTTTGCCTTCTGGGACTGTAATGAATTTGTTGGGCCTCCTCAGAACTGGTTCCACTGACTCAGGAGAGCCCCACGTCTTTTGACTAACTACCCCCAGGAGCTCATCGAAAGGCAGAGACACCCAAGAAGTGGAGGGTCGAGAACCAAATGCCTCCAGGAATAATGACTCATCTTCAGAAGGGGAGAGGGTTTTCCAGCCAAACTTCTGCTTCAGGATCTCTAATATGTCAGAAAAAGAGACATCCTCAGAGGGTGACCATGGGAACCCTTCTGAATCCTCTAAGTCAGTATCTGACATGACAGACTCAGGGGAGTCTAGGTGTTTCCTCTTACAAGTTCTCTTCTGAGGGACCTCCTCGAAGTAGTGCCTCCGGGGAGGTTTCAGAAGAGAGACTCTCACCCATTGGGAATCCTGGGGCATCAGTTCATTATGCTTGGGCTGGAGACATGGTCTAGAGGTTGACACTGGCCCTTTAGGGAGAAGAGTAGCTAGAGCCGAGGGTGGAGCAGTCTCTGAGGAAAGCACACTCCTCATCACCTCAAAGGCACCATGATCCTGGGCCGGGAGAGCCTCTGGCTCTGAAGAAACAGGGACCTGCCCTGCACCAAGGAGGATGGCTATGAGGCTGATGTGGGAGCTGAACTCACCTGCACCAAAGCTCCAAGTGAGAGAGTTGGATCCGACAAGGGTCCAGTTCGACTCTCCCCCCTGGACGACAACATCACTAGGATCAGAGCAGAGGTCGGCACTGAAGCTCCAGGGATGGATTTTGGGACTGACGGTTCCACCACCAGGGCCTCCAGGCAATCTGGCTCTAAGCTCGACTGAGTCAGAAGAGAAACAGAAGGTAAGGCAGCTACTGAAGTCAGATCCATGATTGTCTGGGCTGGATTTGTGAGGATTTTTGTTAGGGCCAGTGTACGAAGCAACCTTCTAACCACCCAACTCCACATCATCATCTGAAAGGCTCCTGGATGACTGAGAAGAATGAGTGGAAGACTTATGGCTACCTGCCACCGATTGCAATAAAGGAGACTGTGGCACCAAACAAACTGGATCCAAGGAAGGTGACCAACTCCCTTTTTGTCTCCAAAATGGCTATGAAACTCCAGGTTGAACCGATGGAGATTTTTCCTTTTTGGAACCGACAGACTTTGGAGCCAAAGAAACAACTTTCTCACATCTTTTCGACGGCTCGAAAGCTGGAGCCAAAGAAGTTTTAGATGACTTTTCAGAAGTCTTGGAGGCTGGAGTCCCTTCAACAGCTGATTCAAAAGGCCCTTTCAATAGAACCCTGAGTATCAATTTGTTTTTCGCACCTGCAGGACCCTTGAACTTAAAGCTTGGCAAATAGAACAGGAATCCTGCAGGTGAACAGCACCCAAACAATATACACAATTAGTGTGTCCATCTGTGATCGACATTTTTTGGTGTGCAAGTATCACACTTCTTAAACCAGACTGTTTAGACATCCTATTAAGTCACTATCAGCAAAAAATCACAATCAGTAATAATGTCACAAAAAATAGTAAAATGACACACAAGTCCAGGAGCACAGAAAAATGGGTCAGTAAAACTACAACAAAACCAACTACACTAGAAAGAACTGTTTTTTTTTTTTTTTTGAAAAGGAGAGTTAGAAGGGGTTAGAGAAGAGTCTCCAACTTAGTACTCCTCTAACCTGAGGAGATGCCTCTAGCTTAAATGGTGAAACCTGGAAATTTGAACAGAGGAAAGAGAGCCCTCTAATTAAAATAGGCTAAGTTAAGTAAGAGGAGAAAAAAGGTAACCCTCTAACTTAAACAGACTCACAAAAAGGGGGCAGCCATTAGATATAAAGCTTAGGAAGATGACAACCCACACAAATCAGCCCAAACAGCGAAAAAGGCTTTTAACTAAGGCAAGGTAACACTGAAAGGATACAACTATCTAAAATAATTATTCTAACCTGAAAAAAAAAACACCAAAGAACAGTGCAAACATTAAAGAAAATATCTACTTAGCCTGAGCCAATGAAAAAGCAATCCCGAAGCATCAAGTGACAAATGAGATCTGGGTAACAGTCTCTAGGCATCTTGGGATAGTATGTAGCCTTGAGCCAGTGAAAGCTCTCGAACTTTAGTATATGGCCGAGCCGGAACCAATGCTCGGTTCCGAACCCAACCATCAAGAATGAAGGTGAGATAGAACAACATACCATCTGGTTTTCCTTCTAAGGTTAATGTATTCTGACATTAATAACCACCTGTGATATGCCATCAAGACCTCAAATTTCAGAGCTAGTGGTATATATCATTAAATTAATAGGCATGTTATAACCTGACAATAAACCATATGTGGGTGGGGACAGGGGTTGATGTGATTTGCTCATAATGACAAAGCCCAAGTCAGCAAACTTAACCACCCATGAGTAATATTAAAGTCTACAGAGATACCAGCCTTAGGAAAATAATATAACTCATTGTACAATAACATAACATTGCATTTTTCCTATAAAACATAAGTCTTATGGCTTAACAGAAGTTCACAGCAAGTAACTTTGCTAATATAACATAAAACTGGGATACAGTCTTTTTCAGTAGGTCTCTATCTCTCCCTCATTTCTAGACCACTTAGTCAGGGGAGCCCACAGGATTTTTTGCAGGGGAGTGCAAGCCTATAGCCCCCCCCCACACACACACACACACACACACGCAGCCATTCCAGTGTACCATTACTTGGCTATTTCTCTCCAGTTGCCATAAACACTATTCAAAACTCTCAGTGTGAATACTGTTTAATGCATTACTTCTACAATGATTACAGATATTTGAATTTAATTTACAACCTTTATTTCAAATTTTATAGTACAAACACTAATAGACATTTTCTAAAGAAAGCAATATTCTTACAATGAAAACAGACTTAGCAATAAAGCTTCTGTACCTTTAAAACTCACATTCAGTGAAACAACATTGAAACCCACATTCAAAGAAAATGCATTTGGCTAGAGGCAGGTTAAGCTTACCTTTGGACTGTTTTCAAACCGTAGGCCCCTTGCACACATTTTTAGGCCCATGCAAAAGTTTTTTGAGTCACCTTCCTGATTGTATTAATTATAATATATAATTGAATTATATCCCTTGTATAATACAGCACCACTTGTTAGAGTGTGTTTTAAATTTATAGTTTTGAACATTTTCCAGGAGGCAATGAAAAAAACATACAAACCAGTAATGGCAAACTGACCAATTCAGAACATTTCATCCATAAAAGGCCACTCAAATTTCTGTCATTACAATACACCAATATTAGTCACTGATTTTTAAGAATACAGGTGATGTGCAGAGCTGTAGTAACTACAGAGGGATTACACTGATCAGTCAAAGCATGAAGTTATGGGAAAGAGTAGTTGAAGCTAGGTTAAGAAGGGAGGTGATGATTAGTGATCAGCAGTATGGTTTCATGCCAGGAAAGAGCACTATAGATGCAATTTTTGCTTTGAGAGTGTTGATAGGGAAGTACAGAGAAGGTCAGAAGGAGTTGCATTGTGTCTTTGTGGACTTAGAGACAGGGTGCCTAGAGAGGAGTTGTGGTATTGTATGAGGAAGTCAGGAATGCCAGAGAAGTATGTAAGAGTGGTACAGGATATGTACAAGGGTAGTGTGATAGCGGTGAGGTCTGCAGTAGGAGTGACAGCTGCGTTTAAGGTGGAGGTGGGATTAAATCAAGAATCAGCTCTGAGCCCTTTCTTATTTGTAATGGTGATGGACAGGTTGACAGACAAGATGAGACAGGAGCCCCCGTGGACTATGATGTTTGCAGATGACATTGTGATTTGTATTGAGAGTAGGGAACAGGTGGGGGAGACCCTGGAGAGGTGGATATATGCCCTAGAGAGAAGAGGAACGAAGCTCAGCAGGACTAAGACAGAATATATGTGTGTGAATGAGAGGGAGGATAGAGGAATGGTGATGATGCAGGGAGTAGAGCTGGCAAAGGTGGATGAGTTTAAATACTTGGGATCAACAGTTCAGAGTAATGGTGAGTGTGGAAGAGAGGTGAAGAAGAGAGTACAGGCAGGATGGAGTGGGTGGAGAAGAGTGTCAAGAGTGATATGTGACAGACAAGTACCACTAAGAGTGAAAGGGAAGGTCTACAAGATGGTAGTGAGACCAGCTATGTTATATGGGTTGGAGACAGTGGCATTGACAAAAAGGCAGGAGTCAGAGCTGAACATGGCAGAGTTAAAGATGTTAAGATTTGCACTGGGTGTGATGAGGGTGGGCAGGATTAGGAATAAGTATATTACAGGGTCAACCCAGGTTGGAAGGTTTGGAGAAAAACACAGAGAGGCGAGATTACATTGGTTTGGACATGTGCTGAGGAGGGATGCAGAGTATATTGGGAAAAAGATGCTAAGGATGAAGCTGCCAGGTAACAGGAAATGAGGAAGGCCTAAGATAAGTTTTATGGATGTGGTGAGAGAGAACATGCAGGTGGTTGGTGTGACAGAGCAAGATGCAGAGGACAGGAAGAAATGGAAACAGATGATCCGCTGTGGCAACCCCTAACAGGAGCAGCCAAAAGAAGAAGAAGAAGAATATCAGTCAATATACACAATCTCTGCAGAAGTAAAAGTCATCTGAATAATTCCACATTAAAGATATCTGAAACTAATGAAGAGGTTGTTGTTGCTAGAAAATAACTTTATATTTCAGTGTTTAATTTACAAATTCAGTGCCTGCTGCCCTCAAAGAATAATTTGCGTATGTTACATTAAAAAATGGTAAGCTGGTGTATTGCAATAGAGAATGGGTTGAAAGTGGAAAAACAGGTTCATAGTTACTAGGCATCTTATCCAAAGGATAACATCCTCAGAACTGCAGCACCTCACCCCCTTAAATACAAATCTACCTGCTATGGGAGTGGAACCTACAGCCCTCTACATAAAGATCCAAGTATGCTTTCTGCTCTGCTACTAACACTGCTTTAAAAGTATATACCACAATAGTGATATAATTTGCTAAACAAAACAGTTGCATGTTTTAAGCAGACTTAGCATGAGCAGCAGTAAACTTCTCTTTGCTTGAAGATCATAATTCCTTGAAAATGCACTTGAAAATAAATTCTACCTGCTAACACTAACTAGGGCATTTCACTTTCTCGCTCATACACACACACACCTCAACCTCTTAGTGCAAGAAATCTGAACAAAGCCTAAAATAAATAGGGATATATTATAAATATTGCTCTCATGAGCTTAGAAATTGCTAGAATAACAGGATTTGTGTTAGTATGCATTTTTCTAAAGGATATGACGTCTAAAGTTCAAATGTCTGTTATTATTTAGCAATTTCAATCCTTTTTAGGAGGAATATGGATCAAAAATCTGGACATTCTGCAAAAACCTGGACAGCTGAGGGTTATGCTACCTCCCTCTTATACATACATACATACCTATATACATACATACGCACAATACCGCTCAATCTCTTAAAACAAGAAATCTGGACAAAGGCTGTTATAATGTTGGAGACAAAGCCCCAAAATTAGGGACACATTTAGAAAGTTGCAAGAATAACAGGAATGCATTTTCTAAAGGGTATGAAGTCTGACACTCAAATATATGTCATTATTTAGTAACTTTAATCTTTAGCTCATCCCAGTGATTTATCAAAAAAAAACAGAATTTTTATGAGGCACAGACCAAAAATATAAGGCACAAATCTGGACATTCTATGAAAATCTGTACAGCTGAAAGGTATGACACACATATACACCCCTCTACCTCCTTAGAAAATGGAACAACAAGGTTTACATTAGTATGGATTTTCTGCTGGTATGAAGTCTAAAACTCAAATGTCTGATTTTATTTTCTGACTTCAGTCCTCAATGATTTGCCAGAAAAAAACACAATTTTATGAGAAACAAACTGAAAATATGAGGCAAAAATCTGGATAATTGTGAGGTATGACCCCCCCTTACACACATTCCTACCCCTCTCTTACTTACACACACACACACACACACACACACACACACACACACACACACACACACTCGCACACACACATATATACCTCCCTCTTACAAACACACACACACACATACACACACACACACACACACACACACACACACACACACACACACACACACACACACCTTTACCTACCTACTTCTTACATACATGCATACACACCCCTACCTACCTACTTTTTACATCCGCACACCCCTACCCAATGGCGTAGCTAGAGTTTGTGCTGCCCAGGGCTGTCTTTGAGTTTGCCGCCCCTTCCCCCTCACAAAATCATGGTCAAATGGGCCCCCCATACATACCCCTCCCCCGCTGCAGCCATTCCAGTGTCCCTTCACTTGGCTATTTCTCCCCATTTACCATAAACACTGTAACATGCAAACTGCTTTATGCTTTATTTCTACAATGATTATTTGGATTTCATTTAAAACTTTTATTTTAAAATTTATAGTACAAACACTGATAAACATCTGCTAAACAAAACAATTCAGTCTCACATTATGAAAACAGCATTAAAACTTCTCTACCCATGAAACTCACATTCATTAAACAGCCTTGAAACCCACATTAAAAGAAAATGCATCTGGCCAGTGGCAGATTAAGTTTACCTTTGGGCTGTTTTCAAATCGCAGGCCCCTTGCAAACATATTTAGGACCATGCAAACATACATGTGTTCTTTGATTCACCTTCCTCATTGTATTAAATTACATTCCTTGTATTAAATTACATTCTTTGTATAATATAACACACTTGTTAGACTGTGTTATAAATTTATTGTTTTGAACATTTTTTCTAGTAAGCAATGAAATAAAATGTATGAACCGGCAATGACAAAACTGCCCAAAATCAGGACATTTTCATCATAAAAGTTTACTCAAACTCCTGTCATTACAGCGGTGGCGGCTCTGGCCAATGAACACTATTGCTTACATCCCTGGGGTGGTCCGAATAGACCCACTCCAGCAAACACCAGCATGCCTAGACCCATAATTACATACCCATAGTTCCCCCACCCACACCTAGTCTACAGCACTTATCCTTACTCTGGGTGCAGGTCGGGGCTAAACACACCACTACACACTACCCACTCTCAACTTCACTGGACCCATCTCGTACGTTGTCTCGACCCATGGGTCATCGGGCTTTCCCACCCTTGTAGTCTGGGTATGTACATACTCTGCCTTGATAGGTCATTGTACGGGCTTCCTTCTATAACAAGAAAATTTTTGAGGTGTCCCGCAAGGGACTCTCCTGTCTCTGTTCCAAGATTAGACTTCTCGGGTCCACTGTGTCTCCTCCCAGTTGTATCCTGCCTGTGGTCTGGGGAGCAGTGGATTGTTTGCATTGTTTGTGGGTTTATTTGTATGTTTCCAGCTGCGGGGGGAGTTCATGCTACGTGTTACATGTTTCTTGCTAGGGCCCCTCACCTCCATTGGCATGGCCTGTTAACATATGTCATTCTTAGGTGCTGTATCTTATCATAGTTATATATCTGTGAATATCTACACACACACACACACACACACACTATATATATATATATATATATATATATATATATATATATATATATATATATATATATATATATGTGTGTATATATGTCTGCATATATATATATATATATATTGCTGTATATATATATATATATATATATATATATATCTAACGACATGTGGATGTATGGGAGTCTGCATATCTATATATGTATATGTGGGTATTTATTTATATGTCAGTTTTGTATTAGAACATTACCCCACCAGATGCGCAATAGCATGGACTGCCCAAAGCCCTCCCAGCACTCTACGCATAACGTTTACTATTAGAAGTGCTTTGAATACACATCGGAAGACCATCGCCTGCAAAATGTATATGCAAAGCATTGTAATTATTTCATTACAAACCCCTTTTCTGTCTTATTTGCCGATACCAGGATTGTGACACGAAAGCAGTCCAATTTCCAGTGATCAAAAGGTTCAATTATTCAAACGAACACAGAATATGCTGCATTTATATCAGACTTAACATCACAATTTTTTAAAGGGTGAGGGGTGCGAATACATAATATGCTACATGTATACAATCTATTGCAGTATTACACAGACTTAAAATTACAGTTATGTAAGGGTGCGGGTGGCAACCTTTCTGGGAGGTCTTTTTTACTGCATTTATTGAATGTATTTAGTGTCTCACTGCCTCAGAATATTGCTTGTTGCTTTATCTCCAGAAATATGTTCAAAGAAAGGTGGGGGGTGCAGGGGGGCTTGCCTCCTTGCTAAAGCAATTACTGCACAAAATTAAAGTAAAGAAAGGTGGGGGGACAGGGGTTATGGTTTGGGTTTTGGTGTTTCTTTAGCTAGTTCACTGTTGCAGTTAATTGAAAATAGTGTTTTTTTTTTGCAGCCCAGGAGTGTGTTTTGCTTCAAGTGATTTTTTTTTTTGTGTTTGGACCTACAAAGATTCTGACCCGCTAATAGTTGAACGAACCTGCGTTTGTTTCCTGTGCCTGCTGATATTTGTGGTAATTTTTCATTTTCTCTGAGTGCTGCCTCTTCCCCAGTCTGGCATACAGATGCCTCCCCCCCAGCTCTTCACTATGTTAACAACGGTCAGTCAATGAAAATTCAGCATGTCACTTGGTAATCTGCATGGTTTGTTACTCAGCATGCAACATCACATGGGCTTGCCCTGTCAATCATGTAGACCATGCCTATTTCTGCACGAAAAACGTGGTGGGGTAATGTTCTAATACAAAGCCTATATGTCTATCTATGTTTGTATACATTTGTACTACAGAGAGGGTGAGGTATATATCTATATAGTTATGGGTATTCATACAAACACATATACCTCTAAATCTTTAGCTACATATCCAGTAATGTTGACTGGTATTGCTGGATACTATGTTTCATGTGCATACCTGACAACCTTGTGTACCACGTATGCTTTGCGATACCTACAACTGACTCTGTTAGTGTACACAGAGTCACACGTGATACCGTCCATTGGATACGGTGTGCTTAAGACACTTTCAGGCAGTTGTAAGCGGGTTAGCACTGCTGACTTCCGGTCACAGTGTCTTACATGCACTTAGCATCTCCTTTGCTTGATCTGTATCGGCAGTGCTTCACCCCGCCCAAAAGCACTTGCACACGCTTACTAGTGTTTACATATGCTTACTACTGCTTATCTGTGCTTACGCCTGCTTACTGCTGACTTACTCATTATGGTACTGACTCTTCACATGTGCATTTCATGCAGTGCTCCAGTTCACATTTAAATGATATTTGGTAGGTTATACAGCAATAAAATGTAAATATATGTTCGTATACAGATTTCACATGATAGATCTGTGGTGGTACAGCGGTAGTGTTGTTGCCTTACAGCAAGAGATTTTTCTGTTTGATTCTCAGCTGGGAGTGCCTTCTGTGTGAAGTCTGCATCTCCTCCCCACGGTCGAGTGGCCTCTGAAAGACATGCGTGAATGGGTGTGCCTTTGCTGAAGGTTGGGTGTCAGGCTGGCAACTTGGTACCATAAAAATTGACTGCCAATCATTAGCGGACAGGAGTTTCGCTGTGGTGACCCCTAACCAGGAAAAGACAAACATACAGATTTCACATGGAAAATGGTATGTGCTGCAGTGGGACTCGAACCAGGAATGCCTGCTCATTAGGCAGATGCTCTGACCACTACACTATTGCTGCGTTGTTTCATCGGCATATATCTTCCTTGTTATCCTCTTCAGCTTTTTAAGCTGCTTTAATCATAGCTAAGTGATGGGCACACCCGCGCACCTACAGTTAGCTGTACTCAGAGTTTTAGAAATAAATACAGGGGTTACTTCTTTTTATTTTTATGTTCTGTTGCTGTTGTACACATGGGGGATTTTTGGTGGGGATATGTGGACACCTATGAGCGGTCTTTATTTACAGTTCCTGCTATTCTACTTTGCAGGGGCATGTTTATTCTGAGAGCTCTCCTCTCAGACACGCCCCCTGCACTCATCCACGCTCCATGTAGGATTAGGTGGCCAGGCAGCATGCCTTCATTAATATGCTTGGTGTGCTGCCGTCCTCCTCCTAAATGGCCGCTTCCGTGCAGGACTAGACTAGTCCTGCACGAAAGATTAGTGAATCCGTGTTTGGCAATATTAGGAAAGCTAGGCTATTTAGGTAGAATATTTATGTTTTGATGAAGGCTTGAAAATTATTTATTAGAAATGGTCATGCATTTTAGTGTTCTAGATTAAATAATATAGAAACTGTTATAGTATGCAATGTAAAAGATAAATACAGTATGCACTGTAAAAGATAGAGGTTGGGTTTAATAAATCCAATGATTTTATGAGCTCACTCCATTTATTTTTGGTGTTGATCATTATACAAAATAAAGGAAAATATGTTGTAACTAAAATATTAAGTGTAAAGTCTGAATACGTTTTGAAGAAAGACAATTCAGGAAGTGTGAGAGGTGAAAAGAATGAAGAATAAGCTGTTGGATACAGGTTAAAAGAATGGAAAAGTCAAGTAATAGAAGCAACAATAACTTGGAAAAGTTGGTATGAAAACATAATGGATAAATGTTACAGAACTGAACCTTGACAGGGAATAGAAATTGAAATTAAAGAAGCTATTATAAGTAAGGAAAAACGATTTGAGTGTATTAAGGAATTTTATGATGTTTTTATGGAGATTCCAGTAAAGTCAGACACAAGCAGTTATCAGAAAGTTTATATGTGTAACAAGGAAGAAATAGTTGAGCATGTTATTTTAGACTGTGAAAGAATAAAAAAAAAATCTAAACAGGAATGGGAGATAAATGTGTTCTTAAAAAGATGAATATGCAAATGATTTAATATGTTTTTAAAGGAGTTGAAAAAAGATAAGTAATAAATAATGGAGAAAGAATTGTTTGCATATATTTGGCATATTTGGTTGACTAGATGCAATGAAGTTTTATATAAGAAAGTGGGATGACTATGTCTCTTCTAAGAATTACATTTCTGAAAGCCATCAAGAGAAAAATATAGAATGTCTGCATCCCCATTTCACTCTGAAACATCATCTGTCATGACACTGATGCTTGACAGTTTCATGCCAGAGATAAATGGCAACATTTTTTTTACTGTAGTAATACCTTCCCCACCTAACTTTTAGGTACCTGGTATTATCCTGCAGTTACTGAATATCACGGTTACGTATACACATTTGAATAATTACCTGGTCTGATTTCCAATTTACTTGTGAGCCAACAGTGTCTCCCATAAAACTATAGAAGATACCAAAGCTGAAGCTGTACAACCAGTAGAATTAAAGTAATGAACAAAATGGAACCCTGAGGATATATTTGTGACACATTATCAGATAGATTTGGATTCCTTAAAAAAGCTGGGCTACCAAATTACTAAATATGATATTTATTTTAATTGAGTTGTATTGAAATTTAGCAAAATGCAGTAAGCATTTCAGAACATTCCAGAAAGGCATGGACTGCATGTGTGTGAATGCAACTGACATTGTACGCAAACAGGGAGAATGTATAAATACTGTGGGAGAACAGTGGGAAATCATCAATATGAGTATATTTCCCAAATCAATTAAACACAAGCTGAGTTCCCTTAAATATATATAAGTAGAAAATGTCTAGCTGGTCTTTAGCTGTACTTTATGATAACATTTTGCATTTTGATAGGTGTGTAGCTACAGCATTTACCCCAAAATGTTAAGACCAATATGTCAGGACTTCGATGATTTTCTTTCTAACAGACTAAAATAAAATTGGAAGCACTATATGCAGTCATGCATATGTCACAACCAATGCCAGTTACTAGAAACAAACTAAAATGGGTAGTGGAGATGGAACACTAACAAAGAAAGTAAAGGTGATATTCATAGTTACACAGTTCAAAAATGTGCAAGTGCTATCTGTGGAGAGTGCCACTGCACCATTATATTAATCTGCTGAGTGCCACTGAATGCAATGGATGACACACGAGTGGAAAGTCATGATTTCTTTCAGCCATTTTCATAGATAATAATTGAGTGTGAGTCTGCACAAGTCTGAATATGCCAATGTTGGAATCATTTGAGGACAGCGACACTTAGCACAGCTGTCTAGAAGTAAAACCTAAAAAGCTATAAGGTGTTATTTAGTGAATGTAAGGGTATCAGTATGTGAACATCCTGACTGGTCTTTTATAAAGTTGGAATAGGGAGGATAGGAAAGCTGGAAATGAAGGAGAGAGAAGAGAAGGGACACACAGAAGGAAGATCTCAAGAGGATTGTGCTGGAGGAAGTGGGAAGGGAGGGGCTTTCCCTATTTTTCAAATTTTTATATAAGAGAGAAGTTGGAGAAGGAAGAAGGGAAGAGGATGTAGGAGAGAGTCTTAGGGAAGAGATAAGAAATAGACAACATAAAAGACAAACAAAAAAGACAGGAACCCTATGGTCAGTTAAAGTTAATAGGGGACAGAAGGCATACAGATGTCAGACACAAAAGAGGGAGGAAGAGAAGGAGTGGAACACAGGCCTCACTCCAATCTGGAGGACCTCATTTATTTTCCTCCTCTGATGAACCAGCAGAGGAGGATCTCAGTGATGTGGAGATGGAGGCCTTTAGTGGCTTGGTAGGCAGAGACAACCAGGCCAGTTAGTTTTGTACCCAATGGAGGAGAACTTGTATAAATTTAAGGTATCTGTCCACTGCCCATGCATGCACTGCCTGTACCAGGTCCTGAAGTTCACATTGTTGGTAGCTTTCCAATCTGTCATGTACCAGGGGTCCAATAGGACTGGAGCTACTTCCATGCCCTTGGCTGGGCAGAGGGAGGTGGTAAGCATTCCTTGACCTGAGATGTACATGGTTGAAAAAGGAACATAAAATGGAGAGAGAAAAAAAGAGAAAGAGAGAGAGAGAGAATGAGAGAATCAAGACAAGAATGAGTCATAAATTGTTGTTCAAATATTACATTTTACTGATGGTAAATAATAAGGATTTAGTACCGATTTACTATGCCAAGTGCTACTAACTGCATTCCTTACTATTGAGTGCGTGCAAAACTTACTTATGTCTCATTAATTACTGCTGTACTTTTTCTGATTACCACTTATATATGTGTGACTGCTGTAGTGATGTAACAGAATACCTTCTTTTTTTCCCTATAGGGAACAGTAAATGCATGACTGCCTGCTTATCTATATAACAGCAGCAGCATAACATTATTACTCTAAGATGTCTTCAGTCAGATGCCTTAATCTTCACTGAGCCTGTGTTCTGTTATAGTCATGCTCTTCCTCAGCTGTGGAGATACAAAAAAATCAATGCAATCTTGTTTACCTGTGCCATTCCTCTGATCATAGCTGATTAATGCATTTTTCTTTTTTAATGACTCTTCCTAAAAGATCTGGCATCATGGATTCCTACCTTAACTAAGAAATAAATTAGGCCTTGCTGGCCTAATGCAAACTGACATCAGTAATGGCTATTGTGCTTTTTGCCTTGCAATCCTTCATTTTCTTTCTTAACTAAATTGTGTTGCTCAACAAGAAAGTGTTACAGGATGCACTCAACATTCCCCACTTGATATATTCAGAGATATCAGACTATTTGATGAGGGGTGGGGGATGGGTCAGCAATTGTTGTATTGATCTTTATAGCAAAGTTACGAGTTGGTCAATTTTTGGAAGGAAGGAACGGTACATTTCTGTAAGGACTGTTAATTTATATTAAAACTGAACAGTCTAATCTAAAATATACACTGCAATATTTACTTGTATTTTTGTGAATAACATATTTGCCTTAGTGCATGGCAATTATTAGATAACCTAACACTGCAACATGCAATAAGTTAATCATAAAAAATGTATAATATGCAGGTCATACACTTGTTGCTTTTACTCCACCCTCACTTAACCTTGGGTGGGGTGACTAGCTGTGGTCAGCCATTTTGTACTTGTGGTAATCTTTCTGTAAATCATTAATAAATGTTACTAAAAATGAGATTTGTACACAAATTTTTCATTAGCAGTTAATTTCTGGCTATACCAGGAACCATAAACAATTTAAGAGTCATTACATAGCCTGGCATCTCCTTTTGTGGTCTTGTCTGTGTGCATTTTCTTTTGATTATTGATTTCTGGCTATGACTTAACTTTGGAAATGAACATTCATTCTTTAAAGTCATTGCTTTTTCTCTGTATTCTGCATTTGCAATTACTTTAAATTCATAGGTTCATAGATAGGTACTAGGCTATCAGCCCTGGGGCCTATACAAGCCCAGCCAAAAAGGTACCCTGGCTTTTGCCACCCAAGAAAATTATTTTCCTGTGCCACTGTCGAGCAGAGCCACAGAGGTGATCCCCAGGGTGAATTTCCTATTTCCCATGCAATCATCAAGATTTTTCTTGAAGAGTGCTAATGAGGAGCTTTGTTTGATATAAATAGGTAGTTTATTCCAGAGTATGGGAATTCTCTGGGACAGGAATCTATCCCTTCGGCATGTTCTGTTTATTGTGGTGACAAGGTTTAGGTCCCTAGAGCGTGTAGCTCGGAGGGATTGGGATTTCTTAAAGTGGAGCATGTCCAACAGCTCTGGGTTTGACATAGCTTTGTATGTTAGGCAGAGATTGCCTCTGAGTAGGCAATATGCAACAGAGTAAAGCTGGAGGTTTTTGAGACGGTCTGCGTAGGGCATCTGTTTGAGGCCGGTAATCCTCTTTGTGAAGTATTTCTGTGGCCTTTCCAGTTGTTGTAGATGTCTTGTGAGGTACATACCAAAAGGGGCGTTGTACTCTATAATGGGTCTAATGAGTGATGAGTAGAGGGGAACAATGACCTCTTTTCTGGATGAGAAACCTTTTGTGATGAGGTGTACCACGTAGAAGGATTTTCTGACTACTGTGGCGATGTGGTTATCAAAGGAGAGACTACTGTCCACCTGTGTCCCAAGGTCTCTTATCACACTTTCGGTGTTAAGTATACTACCGCCTATGTTGTAGTTCCTGGGTACAGAGTTTTTACCAAAGGGGATGACAATGCACTTTTTGGCATTGAGCTTGAGGCCATGGCTTTGACACCAGGCATCTGTCTCAGTGAGGCTCTTTTGTAGGATGTCCACATCGTTAGGAGTTTTGATTATGGCTCCTAGTTTGCAGTCATCTGCGAACTTCGTTAGCTAAAGACCTTCTGTGTTAGCCTGTACTTCAGAGAAGTAGATACTAAACAGGAGAGGACCCAGGACTGAACCCTGTGATACTCCACTTGTCACTGGTCTGAAGTCGGATTTGGAGTCTGCTACTTTCACAGTGTGGGTTCTGTCAGTGAGCCAGTTGGCAACCCATCTTGTGACATAGGGATTTATGCCTAGTTTAGTGAGTTTATCTATAATTCCAGAGTGGGGGATGGTGTCAAAAGCCTTGGCAAGATCTAGATAGGCTGTGTGAACCCCCTTGCCCTTGTCTATGGCTTTGGTGACTGCTTCAAAGAAGTCTATCAGGTTTAAGAGACATGATCTGCCTTTTACAAACCCGAACTGGGTGGGATCCAGAGTTTGGAGATTACCAATGTCTTTGTTTATAATTTCCATGATGATACATTCCATGGCCTTGCAGAGCAGGCTCGTCAGGCTAATGGGGTGGTAGTTCCCGGGGTCCATGGTGGCTCCCCTTATGGAGTGGGATAACCGTTGCTGTGCACCATTCAGCAGGCACAAAGCCTGAGGTGAGGCTATGATTGAACATGGTACTTAGGTGAGGTGCCAGTTATATATTTGTAACTGTGTGTGTGTGTGTGTGTGTGTGTGTGTGTGTGTGTGTGTGTGTGTGTGTGTGTGTGTGTGTGTGTATGTGTGTGTGTGTGTGTGTGTATATATATATATATATATATATATATACTACATATATATATATATATATATATATATATATATATATATATATATATATATGGTTCCACTTCTAACCATTGAAATTTCAAAACATCAAAATTCTAATCATTGAGACCAGAACTTCGAATTTTGAAAAAAAAAAAAATTTAACAATTGTATGCAGGGGGGCTTCACACCCCACACCCCCCTACTTTAATATTCCAACTCCGAGACCCCACTACAGTGAAGTAAAGGGAAATCTCCCATTTAGCGCTATATGCAGAAGCACTAAATGGGAGATTTTCCATATCCTACCTGTAGTGCCATCACACAGATGGCACATAAACACACACAGTATGCAGGGCACCTTGGTGCCCTACAAAAACACAAACATTCTCCCACCTACACTTACCTTTTTCTTCCCCTTCAAACCTTTGATGTTTTAAAACTCGATGTTCTGATCTCGATGATCAGAACTTCTATGTTTTAGACGTTCAGTGGTTTGAAGGGGAACCATTTATATATATATATATATATATATATATATATATATATATATACATATATATATATATATATATATATATATATATATATATATATATATATATATATATATATATATATTTAAAAAAAATATATATATATATATATATAAATGGGTTCACTTTATAATCTCAAAATACTGAAATATCGAATTTCAGTATTTCAAGACTATAAAGCCAAACTTCTGAAATAGCGAAACTTCATAACTGCGAATCCGGAAATGTCAAATCCATGGTTGTGGTGGTGCACTACGTGACATGGGATGTACTGTGTTCCTGATGTACGTTGTGGTGTGTGGATCTGGCTGGAGATTAAGGTAAGTGAATATATTTTTTAAGGGTTTTGGGTAGGGATTTGAATGTATGTGAGTGTGTTCGGAAGTTTTAGGTGTGGGTTAGGGTAGGTAGGTAATAGTATGAGTATGAGTGTGTAAGTGCTGAAAGTGGTGTTTGTACATATGTGATGTGTATGTGCGAGGGACTGTACAGTGTGTAGTGGTGAGTTTACTGTCTTCTTCTGTTTGATGTGACCTTCGAGTTAGTATATATAAGTAGCGGGGGTGTGGGGGGGGTGCAGCCCTCCACATGGGGGGTGCATGGGGGCTTGCTCCCCTTCTTATATGTAGGGTAGGTTTGTGTACTTGTATTGTTGTGTTTGTTTTGTTTGCTTGTTGTAGTGTGGGGAGGACGGTGTATGTGTTATGTGGTGTATGGTGAGTTTATGTTTGTGATTTTGAATTTCAAACTTTTGGAGTTTCGGTGTTTTGGTTTTCGGCTTTATAGTCTCAAGATACTGGAATTCGATATTTCAGTATTTCGAGATTATAAAATGAATATATATATATATATATATATATATATATATATATATATATATACACACACACACACACACACACACACACACACACACACAAATACATATATGATACACATATGTAAGTATACATAATGCAGCCATTTTAAAATAGTTATGTATATATGCCTAATATTTTTGCATAGCTTTTCATATCTACTACCCTTCAGAATAAACAAACAATGAAAAATACTTACTATAGAACTCTGGCCTTCTCTCTGGGACCTCTGAAAGCCACCAAGCCAGCTGGTCCCCCCCTAAGCCTCTGAGGGTTATCAAACCTGTGCTTTCAGTGTTGCTCAGAGTGGGGGATCCCTGCCAGGGAGGACAAGTTGCCCTTCAAGTCCCACCAAATGTCAATGTTTTTCAGTGTGAGCAGGCAGTTGCCTGCTCCAATCTGCAGTTACTACTCCTGCAGCAGGTAAGGAAGGATCCTTATCTCTTTAGCTGATCTGCTTAGGGTTCGACCCTGGGTTTTAACAGAAGTTAGAACAAGATAGAAGTATTAAAAAAGTGTGTGAAGCACACCCTCTGAGATTTGAAATCACCATGCCCACCTTATACAGCCATATAGGGGCAGTACTTAGTGTGAAGGCTGGATTACCAACTGGACTGCAGCAGTCACATGGACTGCCAGCTTTTCTTTTCAATTTCATTGTTTCATTTGTTATGTAAATGATGAACTTTCTGCATTACAGTGTTTGGACACATTGTTGCTTTCACTTTGTTGAAGGTGGAGGAGGACATTTGTAAGCACATATATCAAAATAATATATACTTTAACAATTTCTTTAATCACAACAGCTGAGTTGCCATGGCATTAAAGTTTTTAATGCATGATGTGTTTTCATCCAGAATAAACCGATAAAGAATGGAGATCAGTGCATTCCCAATTTCAAGTATAGCACAGGTAAAACATTTTGTAAACTGTTGTGAAAGTATTAAGGATACAGTACTAATATGACAGAATACAGCTGTATTGACTGGAAGTACAGTACAGTGCATACATATACAAAAGATATAGCACACTGTACTATGATTGAGAACTACTATTACTTCTCACACGTTCCTGAGTTAGCTCCCTTTGTGCATGTTGCCTCTGAGAGGCCTGTCATTTTACAACTATTGAAAGGGCTATAAACTTATGTAATGGTGTGATTCATAGAGCTCAGCTTTAGTGAGCCTCATTTGCATACAAAATTTCTAAATTGCTCCCAATTTATGCCAATAGACTTCAATGCACTATTTTGAACTTCCTTGAGCTCTCGCCATTGTCTACAGTTCAGGAAACGTGTAAAGAATTTAAAAATTACCGAGAAACAATCAAATCGTAGAAGAAAAACACTGACTTTGGTGTAACTTAGGGAGATCTGCTTGCCAGAGTCATATATTTACTGATAATGTGCGACACATGTTAAATTCTTACAACCTCATGAATGACATAATCAGAAAGTGTAAGATGTCATTTCTTACAACTATCTACACATGAATTTTGGTTCTTTTTTACCTTAATTTTCATTGCTAAGGGTTGCAGTAAAGTAGGACAGTATCATTCAACAATTTTGCACTACCTAAAATGCCTACAATCACACCAAAACAGTCAGTATGTAGGTTATCGGTCCACAGTTAAGTAGAGGTTGGACTGACTTAGAAAGCACAAGTAATACCACAGTCAATCCACTTTTGCAATTTGAGCTACTAAAATGTAGTGCAGATGTCATGTGTGGAATTCTGGGTAAATGTGGGCTAGAGTATATGTTTCCAGGTTACAACAGCAGGAACATTATTGTACATATTATAAACTCGCATGAAGGAAGCATTCATGAATGGGAGACTGGTTTAATTTTGATCACATATTGCTTTATGCATCTCCTGTATAAACAAACCTTAACAAAACAGACCTACATAAATTGTCCATGTGCTATAATAAAATACCTAGATTCGCAACCGACTCTAATTTCCACTCCCACCACTGTCACTCACTGAAACAATTAGGTTGGCTAGAATTCCCCAATTTACTAAACTATAACCAACTCACCATGGCTCATTACTTGTTGTACCACCCAAACAAGATTCATAATCTTTCAGCTTTCACAATCCTGCTTGCCAATTAAGATCCACAAACAAAGCCCTTCTTGAAGTAGCTAAGTGTAGACACAGTGCTGGTGAATCCCTCTACTCCTACACAGTTGCTAAAATCTGGAATTCTCTTCCACCAGATATCAGACTGCAAAACAGCAGTCACATCTTTAAAACTCAGTTAAAAGCCACTTCAAGTCTCATCTGGCAATGTACCAGTACTGACCATGGCTAGCCCTGCTACCACTATTCAAATAAATCTTCCTCTAGCACTACTCAAAGGTCAAACACATAGGGGAAAAAAAACGACCATAACAAATTTGTATTTTTAAATGTATGTATATATGACTAGCTTAGTTCTGCACAAAAGCGACTGTTTAGGAGCAGGACGGCAGCGCATCATGCATATTAATGATGCGTGCTGCCCGAGCTCCTAGGCTTACACGGAGCATGTAAGAGTGCAGAGGGCGTGTCTGAGAGCAGAGCTCTCAGAATAAACACACCCCCCGCAATGTAGAACAGCAGAAAGGGGCATGCACTGAGCAAGACCGCTCACAGATGACCACATAACCTCACCAACAGTCCCATTGTGTATAACAGCAACAGAATGTAGAAATAAAATGAAGAAACACTTTTTTTTTTTAATCTGATTACAGCTAACTGTAGATGTGCTGGTGTGCCCATTGCTTAGCTACAGTTAAAGCAGCTTAAAAGGTTGAAGAGGATAACAAGGAAGATATATGCAAATAACACAGCATAGCAATAATATAGTAGGCAGAGCTTTCGCTTTGCGAGCAGGCATTCCTGGTTCAAGTCCCACTGCAACACATTCCAGTTTACATGGCAAAGCACGTTATGACCAATATTTTTGTTGCAAAACCCACTAAATAACATATATTTATGAACTGGAGTACTGCAGTAAATGCACATGTGAAGTGTCAGTGTCATAATGAATAAGGCACTAGTAAGCAGGTTTAAGCACAAATAAGCAGTAATAAGCATATTTAAGCACGAGTAAGTGGGTTTAAGTCCATTTGTGTGGGGGTAAATAATGTCTACACTGGCTAAGCAATTCTAAAGCTAACTATCTGTAGGCAGATGTAACGGCAGGTTAGCAGTGCTTACCGTCACGCAAACCCGCTTACAACTGCTCAAAAGTGCCTTACTCACTCTGTAACCAATGGCCCTCGTTCTGCCCATCAACAAAATAAGCACCCATGCAGGTCTTGAACCCAGGACCATATAGACTATAGTCCAAGTAGTTGTCCACCAAGCCATCACAGACATACAGAAGAATGAGGTAGTAGTAAACATGTCCTCAACATAGTATAACCAAACTGAACCTGTGAAAGGCATCAGTATACAGTTATATGTGCCATAACCTACCACATAACATACATATGTGAACTGGAGTACAGCAGTAAGCCCAGAAGCGAGGTGTAATTGTAATAGAGTGTCGAAGTCCCCAATAAAACACAAGGACCCCACAGAGTGTACATACACATCAATCAAGGATACCAGGCATACATATAAAGTGTAATGAATAATAACACAATGCCAAACAGGCATTATAATGAAGGCCTAATGTAAGCAATGCTAAGCATTGCACAGACCAGCTTAGGAGGTGTGAGCAATGTGTAGACCAGCTAACTCTTTGTGCCCAGTGGTATACCCCTCTAAACAATGCCAACCTTAGGTAAGCAGGTTTGCCCATAGCTTAGCCTTTTCAAAACTGGCCAATCACAGAAATGTGTGGGAAATTGGCCCTACTTAAACCCAAGAGGCAGGAATGCATCTTATAACTGGTTGGAGCTTCCCCTTGCAGGCACTATGGCAGTAAGGGGAGAAGGAGTGCGCTTCTGGGTGCAGTGCTGGTGCATCCAGGAGTCCAAGGTCATGGCAGGACTCCTTAGTTAAAGACCATGCAGAGAGACTGCTGTAGGGCCAGTACCATGGCTCGCAATATAATGCAGAGGTCTGGGACCATCTCGCCCTCGATCTCACCAGTCCACTGACATACCCCGAACTGGTGAGCAGGTCAGGCACCACTATGCTGACCTAAAGCGGTGGAAGAGGGACCTCTTGGAGGAGTGGCTCCAAGAGGCTAGAGCATCAGGGGATGTCCCAGCCGTGTGTAAGTATCACCCCAGTATGTGTGTAATAAGTACCAGCTCAGGTATATCATTGATAGGTATGGCTAAATATTCCTCTTATATCCCCCATAGCTGCAATGGAGCGGGCTGCAAACCAGGAGGCCCACATCAGCAGCCTGGCACAGTTGCGACGTGAGGCAGAACAGTAATACTCATGCATTTACTGTCATAGGGAATGAAAATAAAAGTAGTAGTAAAGTAATTGCTAGTATAAAACCTGTATTGTTCAAGGCAAGTGCTGCATACAGTAGAGAATATGGCAGGAAGAGTCCTATATTGTTTGTATAGCAATAAAAGTGTAATATCCTGACAAAACAGGTCAAACTGCTGGACTGTATGTGTATATTCTGGTATCGTATGGTAATGTAGATTTGCAATCATGTAATAGTACTATTGTATTAAGCACTGTTACCCACACCATGCACCATATATTAAATGTGTAGGAATGCCTGTATATGACAGGTGTAATCTCCAGAGGCAATTTAGTACAACTGAAAGACACATAGACAGTAAACAGGGAAAATGCAGACAACAAAAACCGAATAGCATATGCAACTGAGATATGAACTGTTGTTTTTATATCACACACAGCCACGGTTCAAATCCTGCCAGTGGTAGTAGTCTGCATACAGAATCATACCTCACAACTGTACAGATATGTCCAGAATGTCTATTAAAGTGGCCCATATCTATTGCCTATCAACCCGTCCCCCCGGGAAATCAGTGGGATGATCCCATTTACACCCCAACTTGTTAAGCTCTGGTCAGAGTGTGTACAGTAACAGAGTGAGATGTATGTGCATAATAGTAATGTGGAATCTGGTACTGTGTGTGGGAACATTCAGGTAGTGCTAATAAACATTCCTCCCACAGGTCTGTCAGATACCAACACTGTGCCCAGAAATATAAGAATGATATGTAGTTGTTCTGAATAATGAGGTATTACACATCACTGTCGCCCACACAGTCCTGCAACATATAACTGTCTAGGAAATCTGTATAAGAGTGTTGTTATACAAGGTCAGAATGCATAAGCACAGGGGATTAATAGCACAGAAAGCAGATTGGAGATATACAGCAATATCAATATAGCAGACACAACTGTGATGGACAGTGTTTAAGTTGTAGCAGATACAGCTGTGATCTGAATCCTGGGAGTGGAATTAGACTGCATACAGATTCATACACCTCAACTGTACACATGAGGCCAGAATGTCCAGTATATGTGCCCATATCTGCTGCCTGTCCCCCTGTCCCCCTGGTAAGTCTGTGGGATGATCCCAGATGTGTAGCCAGCAAACAGGGAATACAAGTGATTGTCAACCATCATGAGAACACACCTGTCACTGTAGCAACCCCCAAAACTGTTAGGAGAGTAATATTGCAAGTATGTCTTATCTACACTCCTATGTTGTCAAACTGTGACTAGAGTGTGTACAGTTACAGGGCAAGATGTATGTGCAGAATACTAATGTGTAATCTAGAACTTTGTGTGGCAACAGTCAGGTAGTGCTAACAAACATTGCTCCCACAGGTACGCTGGATACAAACACAGTGCTGAGAAATATAGACCAGTATAACCTGTACTGGTACTATCCACCCTGGAATTGTAGGGGATTGTGAATGTTGCAGTTTCTCAAAATAATAAAGTATCACTGGCCACTGTCACCCCCATTGTGCTACATAATATAACTGTGTAGTGAAGCATGTATATGTGTGTGTCAGGTCACTAAAGGTGGAAGAGGCAATATTCTAGATATGTCCAGGCACACCAGCATGTGGTCAAAACATGGCCAGAGTCTGTGCAGAAAGAGTCGGATAGCATAATGCAAAACATCAACCCGGGATCTGGGAGTATGTGTACAAACAGTTAGTCAGTGTTAACAAACATTCCCTCCACAGGTATACCAGGTAAGAGGTGTATACTGCAGGTAAAACCGATTCATGTGTAATGATGAAGACAGCC
The DNA here is from genome assembly GCF_019279795.1 of Protopterus annectens. Classification (NCBI taxonomy): domain Eukaryota; kingdom Metazoa; phylum Chordata; order Ceratodontiformes; family Protopteridae; genus Protopterus; species Protopterus annectens. The sequence goes on along the minus strand of NC_056725.1, from coordinate 535,374,030 downwards.
ATATCACTGTCCAAACTAAGGCTATAGGGTAGTGTAGTAAGATTTGTAAGGTACAGATAACAGCACAGACTAAGAAAGTAATGTGGATTACAGGAATATACTACTTAATTGACATCTTTGTCTCCCCCACCTTATCTCCAACAATAATCAACATACCCACCCCAAATGGTGTCTAATGACTCTGGTAATGTCCAATTGTTTGATAAATATTTTAATGGTTCCCATGCATGTGCCATATTGAATTATTCCAGCATTGTTGGCATGGTGCCATCAACATACTTGCATGCTGTTCTTATCACTGTAGTCCCATATATGCATGTGTTTTGTTTGCTGTGCAACTGTTCCGTATCTGGTGTCTGGGTTAATGGAAATATCTATGCATGCTGTTATATCTAACCCTGGAATGTGTTGACTATTACTAACCCATATACGATGATGAAATCTAAACACTATAGCACGCTTGGGAAGGCCGGTCCCAGAGGACCCACCTGTCCCACCTCAGCTGGATGTGGCACCGGGCACCAACATGTCTAGGGCTCAACCCGGGACCTCCCTGTCCATTGATCCTGTAACACCTTCGGGTAGAACCATCTTAGGGGATGGGGCTCGCCCCCCTCTGGGAGTGGGCGTGGGCAGGCACCTGTCACCTGTCGCCAGGTTGGGGTCGTGGTGCATAGAGTGATCAACAAGCAGTTCGGTGATCTTCTACACCAGCTAGAGGGCCGCATGTTGCAATTAGAGAGTCAGCCTGGCTCTGTGGCTCATCCCCCAGCACAGCCACCTTTGGGCTGTGAAGGTGAAGTTGTGACTGCTCATGGGTGGGGATCTCAGTCCTACTGTTACCACTAAGGGGCTTGTGGGCTTCCGATACCCAACACCCCTCCCCATCAAGGTGTTTACCCCCCCACATGTGTCATATGCCACCCCTGCATGCGTTTTGTGTGTATTGTCTGGTAACCTACCCAACCTACCTCCCTAAATATACCTACTACCCCTCCCCATCCTCCCACTCTCACCTGAAAAAAAAGAAATGACATAACACTTCATCAACTGACTTAATATAGCCATAAGATAATTGGCTAATAAGTAAATAAGTGAGGACAATTACACATTTAAAGGTATCATACCAAAAAATAAAAATGAACATAAAAGTCAAAAGAGTTTAGTTAGATCAAGGTTGAAAGACACAACTGAATTCCTACAAATTGTGGCAGACTCCCAACTTGAGCCTGGCTGGTGGATGTGCACCCTTGATATTAAATATTTATATATGAACATTCCACATTGGGCCGGATTACAGGCCATTGAATATTGTTTGGTCAAGGGTAATCTTTATCCACCGGGTTTTAATACTCTGATACTTTCTATGGTGGAACAGGTACTAACCAAGAATGTTTTTTATTTTCATCAGGATTGTTATTGGCAAGTCTAAGGTACAGCAATGGGGGCATCATTTCCACCAATATATGCCGACCTATTTATGGGGTTCCTAGAGGAACAGCTTATCTATGATAGGGCCCACAAAATCTACATAGAGGAATTGGACATCTGGCATAGGTACCTTGACAACTGCTAGCTCATTTGGAGGTCTGATCAGGAATATCTACTGGAGTTCGTTCAATACCTAAATGACAACAAGTTGGGTGTTGAATTTACTCTCAATATACAATATAGTGAAATGCAATACTTGGATGTCTTTATCACTAGAAATAGTGATAATACACTTGATACATAGATTTTCAGAAAATACCCACAATATAATACCTTGCTGGATGCCAATAGTCTACACCGAAAACATATTATAAGAAATATTCCCAAGTCTCAATTTTTGAGAATCAAAAGGATATGCTCCAGTCAGGCAAGTTACGAATACTTTCAGCATGACTTAAAGAACAGATTTAAGGTCAGAGGTTATAAATCGGGTCATATCATGTCAGCATATAACTGGGTGGAACAATTTAACAGAAATGAGTTGCTTAGTTATAAAGAAAAAAACAATACAGGGGTGGTCCCCATTCGATTTGTGACCACGTTTGGTAGGAATACTAATGTTATTAGAAATGTGATTAAAAGTAATTGGAATATCCTACTAGCTAATCCAGCTTTAACTAATATTCTTGCCTCAGGGTGCCAGTTTTCATATAGGAGAGGTCGTACCTTGGGATCATATCTGAACCTACATAAAAAGGAAAGACAAATGAATATGGGTGGTATACAACTCATACTTTCTGGTGACCGACCAAGGGGTTCCTTTCCCTGTGGCCATTGTTCATTTTGTGTATATATGAGGAAATCTAAAGAATTTTCTAGCAGGAATATAACAAAAGTTTTTGAGATTAGATGTTTTGGCAATTGTGGAACCAATTGGGTCATATATCTTGCCACCTGTTCCTGTTCTGCCTTTTATATTGGGCAGACTTCAAGACCATTGAGAATCAGGATGTCAGAACATCTTAGTGACATTAGGAACAAACATCTATCTAGTGCTTTATATAAACATGTATTGTCTCATACCAGCGCAACGTTTCAGTTTCAAATCATTGATGCCATCAGGGGTGACAATATTAATAAATTTGGATGGCACGATATGCTTAACAGCAAAGAAAAGGCTTGGATTATTAGACTTGGGGGGGGGGGTTATTTAACCCAGGTCTTAATGATCATTTATAAGATGATATATATTTACAAGTTGTTTAATCGGGCTAGCTTGTTTTTACAGTGTAAATATCAAGATATCTAGATATGATTAATTTTTCTGTTTTCAGTATGTTTACATAAAAATCTTTTGACTTTTATGTTCATTTTTATTTTTTGGTATGATACCTTTAAATGTGTAATTGTCCTCACTTATTTACTTATTAGCCAATTATCTTATGGCTATATTAAGTCAGTTGATGGAATGTTATGCTATCACTGAAGAAGGCTTTGTGCCGAAACCGGTCTGATTGTTTGCGTCAGAACATATGAATAAATGGTTAATGGATGCATTCATTCTGGGTGCTGGTTGCCGTTTTGACTTTGAGCTATCTATTTTGGCCATGTATCTGCCTGTCATGCGAGTTCTTTTTTGGATTGTGTATAGTCCAACAGCCTCTATCTACACTCTGTACACAATCACTATGTGGTACAGACTTCAGCTGGCCAAATGGGATGTAACTGTTACATAACAAGGCATAACTAACACCATCACAGGCACACCGGCAAACAGAACAGTCTGTATGGCAGGAGGCAGTACGCCTGCAGTAACCCACTTTATGTAAGTAATGTCAAGATAGGTGAAATGTATGGTACTGTACATTCAGATACCTTAAGGCAGCTCACCCCTGATACCCCCACATTTTGTAACAGCCTAGGTTATGTATGGTGCATCCCCACCTGACTCAATAATACAGGTATATGGATACCACTGTTACATACACTGGCATCTGGAGTGCATATGGGCACACATGCATTGTATAGGTAAAGCCCACACACATATATGGCCCCAGCCCCACCATATGTGTGGGGGGATACAACAGCAGTGGACTGCTGGCAGAAATGGCAGTGTGGTATACGTATATGTTCATATTTATCACTATCTGTATATGTGTAGACATATAATGATCTGTGTATGTATATATCTGGGTGTGTATATGCATATCTATGTACATATACACACCCATCTATATATGCCGATATGTACATGTGTAATTATGTATATAGATATCTGGATAATCATATGTACATATATATTCACCATATGTCCTGAACATGGGGTGTAGCCCTACCTCAGCCCCTATAGACCCAACTCCATAGTGCAAGGGGATGTCAGGTATGTATAGCAGATATATTAGTAGACTATTGCTACTGTAATAGGGATTGTCTTCACAGACATGGTGTGTGTGGGAGGTCACATCTGCTTTTCACATGTGTGCCATTGGCTACTGACAGACACCCTAAGGACATCATAGTACAGTACCACTGCAAGCACATAATGCTCCTGTGGACTACAGCAGAGATATTGGCCAATAGATGTGGACATTCTGACACACTCTGCACAGTCCAGATGTATACACATAACCCCTTAGTGCAGAACATGTGGACCAAGCCTGACAATATGGATGTTAACAGCCATGTAGATGGGTATAACACATAATGACTGGTATACATTCTCCCCTATAGGTTATGCATTCACACATCCCTGTCTGTCCTGACACATAATAACTGCTAGTGCAGAACATGTGGACCAAGCCTGACAATATGGATGTTAACAGCCATGTAGATGGGTATAACACATAACGACTGGTATACATTCTCCCCCATAGGTTATGCATTCACACATCCCTGTCTGTCCTAACACATAATAACTGCTGGTACAGAGGTGCCATGGCAACATACAACCCACTAGATATTAACATACATCTGTACAGCATCCCACCGCTCCGTCTGACATACATGACTATTAAGGGAGGCCCAGCAGCAATACATCTGGCAAGTATCTGCACATGGCATCTCACTGGATAAGTACTCTAAGCTGCTAAGCATGTAACAAATCACTGTGCAGGCTACAGGCAGACTGGCTCAACACTGGTCTACATCTCAAATGGGGGAACTCACATGTACCTGCATATATAGCAGGCTCTACAGGCATGTCACAGCACAGGATTAGATACACCTATGTGGACGTGCATAACCACAACTAATGTGAACACAAACACAGCCACATATGGTAAGCTAGCATAATATTATAGTATATGGACTATCTGTTCAACACCATCATCATATGTGCCAATCACACACTAACCCTACATATACTGGGCTGCTACACTGTGTGGTCTGATGCCTGTCTGTGGTATGGGATATGTGTGTGTATGGCCCTACAAACATGTAAGCCAATATGGTAACATATAGTGGAGTAGCATGTAACATCTGATAGGACGAGACCTAGAACGATGACATCTACCACAGTCTATACACAGGCCAAGGTACATATTGACAATACACACACTGTTGACATACACTGTAAGTACACAGACCTCAGTACTGTACAAATAACCACAGAATGTCCAGGTTAAGTCATCCAATATAACCCCTACTGTACATAACATGTATAGCAGTCTAATATCTCACTGGCTTGTTATCAGATATGATGACACTAATTATGGTGTACAGCACATATGCACCTCTTGATGCATGACATATGTACAAAGGTTGACAGAGTTGTGGCTGGAAGTACACACCGCCACATAACGCAAGCACTCAGGTCACTCCAAAGCAAATACAAATATGACTCAGTCATTGTACATGCTGGTGTGAATGACCTGAGATGTACCTCCCTGGACTACATGAAAAGAGACATAGAGGAGCTCTCTGATCATGTAGCCCAGGCTGGTATGACCCTGACATTGAGCAGCATCTTACCCTCACCTAGAATGATGCCACAGTACAAAGACAAAATGATCAATTTTAACAATTGGCTAAAATTTTGGTGTCATTCAAAGGGGATCCAGTGTCTGTCAGCCTGGGATGACATGCTCGACAAGCCGCGTTGCTTTGCTAGGGATGGCTTGCACCTGTCACCACTGGGCTTTCGGATATTGGCAAAGGCTCTTGCCACCCCCATAGTGCCTTTTTTAGGCAAGGCTCAAAAGTCAAACCCACCCCCATAGACAGCACAAGGAACAAGAAACTAAGGGTAATGCTGCTTAACGCCAGAAGTCTTAACCTCAAGATGCACGCACTCGAAGCTCTCCTCAGTATGGAGAACATCGATATCTGTGCAGTGACAGAAACCTGGTTCAAGGCTCCAGAGAGCACCCTAGCACTACCAGGCTATACCTCATATCATGCTTTTCGGCCCCAAAACCTGGACTGAACCACAAAAGGAGGGGGAGTTTCCATATTTATCAAGGATATCCACACCTCCAGGTTAGTGGCATTGCCTAACGGGCGTATCGGAGACCATCCATGTGCAACTAACAGTGGGCAAGACTGCTTTTCAGTTTATAGCATCCTACAGACCACCCTCTCAAAGTCAGGAATCCCACTGCTTTCCTGAAAACATTGGAGAACATGAAGATCTCTCCGAACACCATTATATTGGGCGACTTCAACTACCCAAACATTGACTGGGAGCACTACTCAAGCCCCAGCACCTTAGCCCAAAGGTTCCTGGAAATTATAAACTCAAATACTATGGAACAACTAGTCACCACTCCCACAAGAGAGGACAACATACTAGACCTGATCATTACCAACATGGGGACTCTATGCTCCACACCAGAAGTATATCCTTCATTAGTAAGATCAGACCATAAATTAATTTCACTGGATGTCCACATCCCGACCCCACCCCCAGCCCAGAAAACCACAGTGGAAAACTTCTCAAAAGTGAACTTCTCACTTCTCAAAACCGAAGTGGAATCCTTCAAGGCCCCAGGTCCAGTGGAAACTACAGCCCAAACTGCAGAATCCTATATAAACGCATTCTATGGACATCTCCAGGAATGCATGGATCATGCTATCCCAAACAAAACCAAGACCCAATCATCCAAAGGCAGGCGTCCAGTCTGGTGGACCCCTGCCATAAATAAACTGTACAACAGAAGGAGGAAGCTGCTACATGATAGAGCAAAATCCCTAATAGGGAAGGCATCTCTGGTCAGTACTAGCAAAAAATTACGATCCCTCATAAAATCCTCCAAGGCCAGCTTCGAGAGAAAAATTGCACAGGACACCAAAGACAATCATAAGGCTTTTTTCAGTTATGTTAGGAACCTGGGATTCAACTCCCAGACTTGTTCTGAGTTGATTCTAAACGACAAAAGATACACTGAACCCACAGACATCACCAATATCCTGGCAGACAGGTTCAGTGCAAACTTCTCCACCCCCTCCCCCCCAAAAGAGCAAGTATCTATCCCGGCAGAGGGCTGCCTCCCAAACATCTCTGATGCTCAGGTGAAGGCTGCCCTCCCCAAAGCAAAAAACACTGCTTCCATGGGACCAGATGGCGTCCCAGGTTGCGTCCTACATGAACTCCAAGAGGAACTAATCCCGCAAATAAAACAGCTATACAATCTCAGCCTCACTACAGGATATGTGCCCACAGAATGGCGTACAGCAACAGTGGTCCCACTCCACAAAGGTGGAGCCTCTACGGACCCTGGAAACTATCACCCCATAAGCCTGACTAGCTTAGTCTGCAAGGCTATGGAGAGGATCATTATGGAGCTCATAAACAAAGACATTGGGGACCTACAGACACTAGATCGGCTTTGTCAAGGGCAGATCCTGCCTTTTGAACCTGGTTGACTTCTTTGAAACAGTCACCAAAGCCATAGATGAAGGGAAGGTAGTCCACACAGCCTATCTGGACCTTGCAAAGGCATTTGACTCAATACCCCACTCGGGCATCATAGATAAGCTATCCAGCTTAAATATAAACCCCTGTCACAAGATGGGTTGCAAACTGGCTCAAAGACAGAACCCACAGAGTGAGAGTTGCTGGAGCCATGTCAGACTCGAAACCGGTCACAAGTTGCGTCCCACAGGGTTCTGTCCTGGGACCACTCTTGTTTGGTATATACTTTTCCGAGGTACAGGCAAATGTGGGAGGACTATGGCTCACCAAGTTCGCAGACGACTGCAAACTGGGCGCCATAATCGACTCTCCAGCTGACACAAACATCCTTCAAAAAGGTCTCACAGAGACAGATAACTGGTGCCAGCGCCATGGTTTAAAGCTAAATGCCAAAAAATGTATAGTCATACCCTTTGGCAAAAACAATGTGCCCACAAATTACCACATAGGCAGAAACCCATTAAGTACAGTGAAAGTTGTTAGGGACCTGGGGACCCAAGTTGATAGCAATCTCTCCTTTGAGAACCACATTGCCAAAGTGGTTAGAAAGACCTTCTACATAGCCCACCTCATCACGAAGGGTTTCACATCTAGATCAAGAGAGGTAATCGTGCCCCTTTATTCATCCCTCATCAGACCCATCATAGAATACAATGCCCCTTTTGGGATGTACCTTACCCAACCCCTCAGCAATTAGAAAGACCCCAAAAGTATATCACCAAGAGGATCAATGGTCTCAAACAGATGCCATATGCTGCTCGGTTAAACAAACTCCAGCTCTACTCAGTTGCATACCGCCTACTACGAGGCAATCTATGCTTGACATACAAAGCTATGTCAAATCCAGAATTAATGGACATGCTCCACCTCAGTAAATCTAAATCCCTTAGAGCCACACGCTCGAGGGACTTGAACCTCAGCACAGAAATAAATAGAACTTGCTGGAGGGACAGGTTCATAACCCAGAGGCTCCCTTCGCTCTGGAATAGAATCCCAGTTCATGTGAGGCAGAGCACCTCACTGAATCTCTTCAAGAAGAATCTTGATAGGTGGATGGGGGATCATAGGTTTGTCCCAGGGATTACTCCCTTGTCACTATTAGACAGAGGCACAGTAAACTAAACCTTATAAAGGGCGCAGTATACTCAAATCAAGGGGTGGCGTAAGCCATACAGAATTGGGCTAGGCTTATAATTGCCCCAGGGCAGATAGCCTAGTATGAACCTATGAACCTATGAACCTATACACAGGTCCAGTATTGACATGTTGCTGTGATAACATCTTACATTTACTGTTGTAACAGGGTTTGTCATAACATATGTCCTATGAGGGATATGAAGTCAGTAACTATCACTGTTTTCACCATCTACAGACTGCAATCCTCACACTACCTTCTGCAGTTCACAGATACATGCTCTGTGGGTAACACATGAAACCAAAGGCACCACACACTGTCCAGTCTGCAGATGGCCCTACAGATGGGGAGTCCTCATAAACATAGAACTGACATGACAGGTATTAATACATGTAGGACAGCCATATCTGCACACACCCTGTTAAACCAACATTACTCCGAATGCAGTATAGCAGCACTTACAGTCTGTAGTCAGGTCAGGTCAGGCACATCCCCCTCCTGTGTGTTGGCCTGTTTCCACAATGTATGTTGTCAGAGGTAAATCCCCAATCCGTCTGAGATGTTGCTTGCCAAACAACAGATCGAGTTCCTGCTCGCAGTGAATGGAAAGGCCCAACAACAACATTGTGTTCCTAGATATTGGAGTGTGTTTCCATGCAATTGGCTATGGGAATGTTACCACAGCTGTTCCACATGCAGTCAGCTAGGGGTGGGCTGCAATTCATGCAGAGGCAATCAGCTGATCATGAGCATCACTTAAAATGCACATGCTGCTGCCTAAACAAAGCACTTGTAGGTCTCCACATCCACCAGTGAAGGAGTGAGAGAGGCAGACAGAGGCAAAGACAAGTCAGGGAGGGGTGGGAGAGTAAAACTTAAGCATGTTTGTATCACACACCTACCAGCACAGGTTATCAAACCCTGCTGACTATGTAGTGCTATCACAGTCCTATGCAGTTATTGGATGCGCCACATAGGTTACCTGTTGTGGAGTCCTCAGAACATATATGTGATGGTGAGTGACATCTGCAACAGGGATATGGTAGCTATACGGTAGGTGAAGTACACGTGCCTGTCCACATGAACAGGTGCCAGCGTCAACACAGCCACACTCTCACAGAGATACACACACATTGACTCACTTGGCAGGACCAGGGATACAGCTCATCACTAGTGAGATTGCCACAACACATTACTGTGCAGGTATCACATGCACCACACGGGTCATATGGAGGTTATATGGGCAAAGGGTATGGGGAGATGTCTGACATCAGACAGCATACTTCAGCTTCAGTATGCCTCTGGGGGCTGTAGTGAGTGCGGATATGATCATATGCATCATACAGCACACACACAAGCACACAGGGTGCCAGCACTGACATGCATGGGTGCATTTCTGCATGGGTATGTGGTGGTCAGCTGTGCCAGATGACTATACAAGGCTAGGTGATGAGTTTACCTTGGCATCAGGCCACATGATAATGGTCTGCATGGTGACTTAGGGCTGTGGTTTCTGCATTTTCCCACACAGGTGGGTATTGTATCCACCATCCAGTCATCTGAGTGACTATTGCGTGTGGCCAATGCTGTGCATCACTTGCCATGTATGTGTTCCTTAGTCCATGACATGGATGGTGTCTGGGATGTGCACACCTCCCATATACATGTACAGTTACATGTGGAACTATACCTGGTGTGTGGGGCCCATGATGTGTACACAGATTATCATCAGATGTGCCAGTCTTGGCCACCTGTGGCAGGAACTGGTAATGGACAGCAGGTTAATCCTGCACCTACATTGATAGCATGATAATGACATTCCCTGGTCTCAGTGGCATCTGTCCATACAGGGCATGTTTTCAGGTATGGTATGTCCTTTGTGGGTCACATGTGATGGCACCGCAGGTGTTGCAGGTGTCCAGTGGGGAACATGGGGAAGTTGCACTGTCTGCATGTATGTCCATATTGGATAAATGGACAGGGTGCCATGCCCTCTGTAGGCCACTGCAATCACTCCATAGTTACTATCAGTGGCCAATATGCAGTGTACTACACACATATCGGCTGTTGCCTCGGCATGTGTGTGTATGAGACATGGGTTGAGAGTGTGCTCCGGGTAATACTGGGGTTGCTAACTGTGATTGCCTGGCCTTGATGTCACATTTATGGGTATGGATTTGCACCCCAGCCTCTCAGCTATTTCACATCTGTTATCCCTGTACAGTGGACATTGTGATATATACTAGGGCCACCATGTAAGAAATTTGCAAAACCCACTCCCCATTGGGCCCAGGTGTCTGACACTCACACAGGATACAAGTTGCAAACATACACACACCTGTCATGTCTGGTACTAGAACGCCTACCCAACAAGTTTATTACACTACACAGCTATAGTACATGCCACAAAGACTACTGGAGTATTTCTTCCCCAAAGGTGGATATCACATTGGATGACATCAGCAGGATTGCCAAAGTAGGACATTCGAATTGTAGTGAGTGTGGCTAGGCTAAGATGCATTGTTCCCTACACAGACAGCGACACAGACACTAACCATCCACAACCAACATGTGCGGGTATAGAACCCCTAACAGATGTCTATATCACATTACAGCAGTATGCAGTTATGGCATACGCAAAGGAGATTACTGGGCTGCATTGTTCCCAGAGGTGTATTTCTAGGTGGATGACATCAGCAGCCTTGCCAAAGTAGAGCATATGAATTGTATGGAGTGTGACTACCCCAAAAATCATTGCTCTCTACACAGACAGACACACACACAAACACTTGTCAAGTCTGGGATTAGAACACCTACCTAATTTATCATACTACAGCAGTACACAGTTATAGGACGCACTACAGGAATTATTGGGTTACTGCCTTCCCAGAGGTGTATTTCCAGGTGGATGACATCAGCAGCCTTCCCAAAGTAGTGCATTTAAATTGTAGGGGGTGTGACTACCCTAAAAAGCATTGCATTCTACACAGACAGACACACACAGTTGCCAAAGCTGGGGTTAGAATTTCTACCTATTTAATCACACGACAGCAGTACACAGTTATGGAATGCACCACAGAGATTACTGGACTTCAATTTCCCCAAAGGTGTATTTCTAGGTCGATGACATCAGCAGCCTTACCAAAGTAGAGCATTTCAATTGTAGGGAGTGTGACCACCCTAAAAAGCATTGCTCGCTACACAGACAAACACACACGCAAACACATACACAATTACCAAAGCTGAAGTTAGAACTCCTACCTAGCTAGATTATCACACAACAGCAGTACACAGTTATGGGATGCACCAAGAAGATTACTGGACTACAACCTTCCCAGAGGTGTATTTCTAGGTGGATGACATCAGCAGCCTTAACAAAATAGAGCATTTCAATTGTACGGATTGTGCCCACCCTAAAAATCATTGCTCTCTACACAGACAGACACACACACACATAGCTGCCACAGCTGGGATTAGAACTCCTATCTAACTACTTTAGTACACTACAGCAGTACGTAGTTATGGAACACACCATGGGTATTACTGGGCTATAATCTTCCCAGAGGTGTATTTCTAGGTGGATGACATCAGCAGCCTTACCAAAGTAGAGCATTTCAATTGTAGGGAGTGTGACCACCCTAAAAAGCATTGCTCTCTACACAGACAGACACACATCCAAGCACACACAATTGCTAAGGCTGGGGCTAGACCTTCTCCCTAGCTAGTTTATCACACTGTAGCAGTACACAGTTATGGGATGCACCACAGGGATTACTAGGCTAAAACTCTCCCAAAGGTGTATTTCACAGTGGATGACTTCAGCATGCTTGTCATAGTGGGGCTATGGGGAGGGCAATGTGTGTGCATTGGCCATAACCCATTCATCTAGGGGTCGACACGCCACATGTGGGCAGAACCTGGGTCATATTTCACAGGTATGTGTATACAGCTGCTAGATGACTACTTCCTTGTATAGTAATGTTGCACAGCTGGCATGTACATCTCATACTCTGTACTGCTGACAGATACCGGTGGCTAGTATCTGCAGTGAGTGACATCTGACTCTCGTGTGGTTGCAGCCCTCTGGCTGTATGCTGGGTGGGACAGGCCTGGATGGCTCCTTGTCACAGTCACCCTCTTCCACACGTCTATGTACATCTACCTTTGGCTTATTATAGTGTGTTGTCCTTACATGTATGCCTGAATTCCTATCCACTGTGTGCGCAAAGCATGACTGGCGCATACTGAGGAGTGTCTGCACTAGCATCTGCGGCTGCCAGATATGTCTGGTCCACTGATGTTTGCAGACATGGCCTTCATGTGTCTAAGTGTGTGAGCATGCCCAGTATGACCTTTCAATATGGTGTTGACTGACATTGCCTTTCTCTAAGTGTGTGGGCATACCCAGTATGCCCATCTGTACTGAATGTGTGGATTGAGTCCAGGTAGTTTGTACTGCAGTGCTGACCTTTGTGTTATACACCTACAGGTAGCATGCTGTCTCTGCAGGCTATCCATTGATCATTTGGCATTGACTGTTACTATATTTCTGCATAGGATGGGGGGCACACCTGACTGTTACTACATTTCTACGTAGGATGGGAGGCACACCTGACTACTTCTACATTTCTACACAGGATTGGGGGGGGCACACCTGACTGTGGCTACATTGCTACGTAGGATGGGGGGGGACACCTGACACTTGTACACATTTGCTAGGACTGTACTGGTATGTCGAGTACTCCATTTCATTCTGTAGTCTTACCTATCATGCTGATTAGAGGCATACCAGTGTACTACAGATCTTAGCTTTTAATTACCTACATATTAGTTTCTGACTTCCTAGCCTTCAGAACTGACATCCCACTGCATGACCTGCTGTAGTCTGTGTAGGCCTGGGGGGGAGGTTACCCATAGGTCTCATTCAGAGGCCATAGCACAGCCTTTGTTTGTGTTTGTCTACACCAGTCCTTCTGGCTGTGACTGTTGATGGGTATGAGAACCCCTCTGACTGGCATGTGTGAGTCACTTACGTTGTGGGTGTCCCAGTATTGAGGGTGGTGCTGCAGGGCTGCCTATGTCAGATGCACATAGTACACTCCCTACACATGGTTAAGCACAGGTAGTGTAATGTTTGGCATCCCTTTTACTGTATGTGAGAGTCAGAGAGAGGTGTTATTCCCTGGGTCCCAACTGTGTCAGTGTATGTGCCATGCGTTGCCTCTTTGCCAAGGCCAGGGCATACTGGGCATGCCTCCTTCTGCCTACGGGGGCAGGCTCAGGTTGATCCTCCCCTGAGTCACTCTGTGCCTGTGCAGGCCTTGGCAATAGTGGGCGGCTGTGTGGCCCTGCCCCATGCTGTTCCTGCTGCAGCTGTTTCCACAGGATCATATTGTGTAGCATGTCACATACAAAGACAATTTGGGTATATGTAGCTGGTGAGTACTGCAAGGCTCCACTAAATGTGTCCAGGCATTGGAACCGAGACTTGAGCATCCCAAACACATGCTCTACTATAATTCTGGTCTGTTCGTGTGCCTCATTATGGACTTCTTGTTCGGGTGAGTGTGCATTTCTGATGGGAGTCATCAGCCACGGCACCAGTGCGTATCCAGCATCCCCCACTAGGTGACCTTCAGGGATTTCCCCATTGGCAAATCTCTGGTACAGCTGCATCATATGCCAGATGTGGGATTCATGATAGCTTCCAGGGTAGCCAGCACACACATTCATTATTATGCCCTAGGCATCACACACCACCTGGCAGTTGATGGAGGGGAAGCCCTTGTGGTTGATGTAGGCCCTACCCCACTCACCGGGTGGTGCTTTGATGTGTATGTGCATGCAGTCTATAGCACCCACTACCTCAGGGTATTCTGCTATTTGGTGGAACAGTTGCATATTGCTGGCCAATGCCTCACAGGTGTTGGGGAAATATACGTGCTCACCGACATGTGCTGACATGGCATCCAGGAACTGGTGGAGTACCCTGGATGCTGATGCCTGTGAAATCCCCATCATAACCCCAGTTGGTCTTTAGAAGGTAACTGTAGCTAGTATTTGTAGGCTTTCACATACCTTGGTATCCACTGGGATGGGTTCCCCTCTGTTAGTTCTGTTTGTGAGGCGTGGCCGGCACAGCTCAATAATTTACTGTAGGAGGTCCCTGTCCATCCTATAGCGCTTCACTATCTCCAGCTCATGTAGCTCCTGGTAAGTTATCCTGGGTCTGTACACTCTTCTCTATCTCCTCACTGTGGGTTGGTCAACAGCCTTCATATCCTCACCACCCTCAGCCTCTTCCACAAGCTGTTGTATGACAGCTATTGCAGCCCCTATCATTTTGCTGTTGTGAGTGTTAAAAGCTCCCTGCTTGTTTACACCGGTGGTGTAGAGTGTGGGAAAAAGCAGAGGGGAAGGTGTTTGCATAGTTTATAGTAGTGTTCTGGGCTGGGCTGGTCTGCTGCCTGTGTAATTGGCTGATTCTGATGCATTTCACCTGCCGGCTATGCTAGTTCTCCTTGGTTACCTTCTTACTGCTGTTTTCCCTTCCCATTGCCTTCCTGTTTGAGCCCGGGGGCGCGCCACACAAAAAGAGTGCACAGATGTGCACACTGCTACTATTTCCTGGTTTATCTTTTGTTTTCTGCCTTTAAAACCTGGTGCCCAGTGTGCACACCTGCTTAGGCATTGTAAAGAGTGCTAGGCAGGTTTAGACACACTCACTAGCTTAGCTGTGCTAAGCTAGGAGCAAACCCAAGTCACAGGGCTCCAGTCCACTTACAGTATGCCTGACACACACCCCCATGATGTCACCTAACTCCTAGGCTTGCACCAAGCTATTCCTACTTTTACACTGTTGGGACCTGACTCACATGCTGGGGAAAACTGGGATTCACTATCCTTCCCCTCATTTGCTTAGGATTGCCCGCTAATGCATAGTTACATGTCTCACACTGAGCCTCCCCCCTTAGCAACCACTGCTCACTGGCCATGTTGTCTTCTGCCTGCCATTGACTTGCATGGCAGAATACTGATTTTAGTTAGAATGCTTAATTTAGGTTCATTTTGTTATTTTTCCCCCAATCCCATTTGCCCTACGTTTAAACAGCCGAGTTCGGCTAAAAAAAAATAAAAGTTGCTTTCTGTATTTTTTTTACTGTTTGCAATGCCAATGGCCTTATACATGGCCATTGGCATGCTTACTACATGATATGCAGTCTTTATTTGGAGCTGTCACAGCTCCATTTTGGATTTTTTTCAGAAATGTACTCGGTTACTAACCGAGTACATTTCTGCAGATAGCACTAGTCCTGCACGGATGGTTGCAAGCTTTCTGCATTGCAAAATCACCTCAGTTGCACAGCTTTCTCCTGCAAATGGGGTGATTTGCATACAAAGGCTTAGTCCGTGCAGGATTAGTGCAGGAGAGCTCATGCACACCCCTGCAGGCTGTTCCTGGATCGCATGGCAGACATATTGCCTGTTTGAGCTCCTGCACGCCATGCAAGCTATAGGGAATCCAGGGGTATATATATATATATATATATATATATATATATATATTACTGCACTTTTTTACTCAAATACATTATATTTTTCTGTTTTACTACTGTATACTCTATATATTGTACACTTCTGTAACTTCTCATCATATTATGCTATGATATACTATTATTTGCTCTATTAAATTTGTACTCATCTCTGACTTTTGTATTTTTATCATATATGTGGAGCTTTTGCATTTTTTATGATTGTCATGTATGTGGAGCTTTTCTCCCTGGGTCTCTGCTGAAAATGGGCACCTGATTGCACAGTCAGACCAACCCAGTAATCAAATATAAAATATAAAATAAAATATAAATAAAAAATATATGCTTGTAGGTTATAAAATGCTACAGCAACAATGAGCAAGACATAGGAGAGACAAGTTAAGTCCAGGGGAGAACCACATCCATATGGATGATCTGAGGACATATGGGAGAATCCCTTTGGCACAGGAGGACCTAAACTGGGAGAGAGAGAGAGAGAGAGAGAGAGAGAGAGAGAGAGAGAGAGAGCTAAAGCACAAAATCAACCAATGCTGAATGGGAAAGGAAGTGCACATTAGCACGGAGTAGGAAACCAGCAAATGACCTTGTGAGATGTGCAAAGAGCACAGCTAGGCAGAATACTGTTGCCTGTAAAAGTACTGTTGGGGGTCCATCCATACTGCATACACTAACATCTGATGAAGAGGAGTATCTTCACTCTCTCTCTCCATAAGGGACGATGACTATGATTCAGTAGGTGATGATGCCACAGGAGTCATCAGAGGTGTTGTGGGCACCAGTAATTTCAGACCACTGCAGCAGCCGCAAGCATACGATGTGGAAAGTTAGAACGTAGGTGATAAAATATTTCATGCTAACGTAAACTTCTCAGGTTACTTGTGTACATATAACCCATGACAGTTTTCATCACTAGGCTTCCTATCCACTTTAGACATACAAGAAAGTACCCACTCTTTGCATGGTACATCATCTAATTATTGATAAACCACTTTATTTTCATAGGTTCTTTAACCATGGCATCACTTATTCCTTTACTGGGTCAGCAAAAGAAACAATAACCTCTTCAGTGCCAGCACAGCCAGCTGATGTTGACAGCAGAATGGCTGTCAATGATGAGGTCATAACTGTCATTCATGACACAGCCTGATGATGTGGCACACAGTTGAAAAGTATGCTGGCAAGACCCCCCCCCCCCCATCAACCTCAGAGCAGTTTAATACCTCCATAGGCAGTGATACAGCCTCACACAATCAATAGAATGAGGACATAACATTACAGTCAGGAGAGGAGTGAACACCACGTATCTCAAAAACTCCTGAGGAAGTTGCTACCATTTCAGAGGTAGCAGTACCTATTATGTCTGTGCAAAAGGGTCCCAGGCAAAGTCATATCTCAAAGGTACTTCTGAGACATGGAAGACCTTGGCTGCACAGCAGCAAATGTGTCAAGAGATAGTTCAGGCACATACTATGTCCACAGATAGTCAAGTACAGATGGTTAGCGTATTGCAGGGCATAAACAAGCATTTTCATCAGTACTTAGAAATGGTGGAGACCTGGGACAATGCCATGATGATCCTCATAAGCAGTATGGTGGCAAACACAGCATCCATGTCCACCTCCATGTTCACCTCCATGTGCAGATTAGTAAAGACTTATCAGAGTAACATAGGTAGCGCAGCTGGATATGGACAGGGGACTGTTCTCACATGTGGGGATACAGCAAGCCACATCCCATGTGATTCTAAGCCTTCCAGAACACATGGTAGAACCTCACAGTCAATGTCTTGGTCACACAGCACTGTCTGATTAGTATCTAGAGGTTTATCTGCATCTAATAGATAATAGCTTTGCAGCAACTCAGCATCAAGCGCACATGCCAGCACTTACTTCTGATCACTAGGAGCGTCACATATTATCCTTAGGGGACATTGTGTATGACTACTCAGATTTGTAAATGACACCACAAGCAGTAATAAAAGTCACACAACCTTCAGTTTTATATGGTCGTGCAGACTTATTTAAAGGAGTATTGTGTGGTTAATGTAAGGGAATGATTTAGGTATAGGCCTATACATATGCTACTATGATAAAGCCTGCCAGTGAAACTCGGACTGTTGTCACTTGACCATCAGCACTGCACAAATCATGAGTAGTATTGCTTATAATCACAGATGGCCATAAGCATAGGCCAACTAGGCAGCCGCCTAGGGTGCCTCTCTAGCAAGGTTGCTTTTCTAGTAATCTGGATGGCATACATAGACCAGGATGCGGGCACCGAGTAATGTTGGGTATACGCTGTGAAGACCTTTTCCCTAGGCACCAGTTAACTAAAAGCTGGCCCTGCTTATAATGACACAAGGATTTGTGTCCATGACTGATGTAATTAATCTGATGTACAGCCTAACATGAGCATGCATCACACAGCAATAGCCAACAGAACACATGAAGGACACATTGTAATTCATACTAAAATCAATGTTCAGTAATACAAAGCATGAATACTCACCCAACACAAACTTTGCAGAAAAATGAATTTCTTCATTGTTATATCTGAAAGACAGTAAACAAATTGCAAAACATACAAAAAGTATAATACTCTTTTTTTTTCCTTTCAGCTAACTTTGAACTCATCAAATCTCTCCGATGGAAAACTGAACTTATACATTCTGCAGTAGACATTCACCTCAGTTACTACTTGCAAGCCTGCCTGGACTGTCAGCTAACGAACAGTCCTGTTTCACTTCTGCTACTCCTGAAAACTACAACTTGGTGCCAATAAACAAAGCATATAAAGCAAAACTCTCATTTCCAGCATTTTCCTAATGCCTTCACTATTATCCACACAGCTTGCAGTCGACAATTAGACATCAGAATGTAGGTATGCTGCCACTAAACAAGGCATGTAAAGAAAACAAGTCATTTTGGCTGGTATAAAATACAAAACTTTCTTTAAAAGTGAATAGAAATGGCAATACTGTAACAGTAGGCCATTCCCCACACAGCATAGATAGCAGGTAACACTGCATGCATCAAGTATTATCTATGCCATATTTTACTAACGATACCACTACCAGAGTCACGGTCCATAGCTGTGGACTAGATGCTGCCTCTTTGCCTGTACAGCCATGTACCATGTATAAGTCTGCCATATGGGGTCCTGTGATACTGCCGCCAGCTGGCCAGCATCAGTATCATCACTGGTGAAAGGAACAAAAGTGGGAGCTGCACTGCTATCATTAGGCACTTGAGCACCAGACTGATGCATGATCATACTCTGCAGAATGCAACATATGGCAAACATCCTGCATGCAATAACAGGTCATACTGAAGAGCACCCCTCAGACTCATCCAAGCAACTGAAACAGGCTTTCAGTAGGCCAAACATTTGCTCATTGACAATCCGAGACTGGAACATGGTGGTGGTGAAGCATTCCTTAGCAACTCCCCTAGGGTTATAGGCTTGTGTCATCAGTCAATATTCCAGATGGTAGCCTGCATCACCTGGGAAAGAAAAAAGGATGGGCATAGCAAAGGAAGGGAAGTTTAGTCCTAAACAATGCATTTAACAAAATATACCTACAAGAATTAATAAGACTAGGAAAACTTCGTACTTACCAACAAGATGACCATGGAATATCTTAGTATGCAGGAAAAGGCAATTGTGTAAGCTTCTGTGCCATATATAAAAATCATAGCAGTGCTAGGATGCTAGGCTGACACATTGGTGATGCACATCCATACATCACATACTACCTGGCAGTTGATGGAATGATAGCCCTTCCTTTTCCAGTACCATTCTTCCATGGTCCAGATGGGGCCCTAACGGCAACATGGGTGCAATCTATTGCTCCAAGCACCTCAAGAAATTGAGCCATTTTGTAGAAGGCACTCATGGTTCTGGCTCAGTCCTGAGGTAACTCTGGCAGATAAATATGCTGATCCACACATGCCAAGTGCATGTTGGGCAGAAGTTCAAGAAATACCCAACATGCCCCCAATCTGACTCTGGAAGGCCCCCGTAGTGAGGGCTTCCACAGATATAGGAAGACTACACATCCTTGCACTCCTTGTCTGTAAGCCATACAAACTCACCAAAAGGTTTTACTATATCCCTGTCCACTCTAAATTCATCAAGAATTCCTTGGCCAGCAAAGATAAATGAGTCAGTCCTTGCCTATATCTGCACCTTCTCAGTCAGTGAGCACCACTGAGTGCATGTGTTTTTGACATTTCACATTGTAAAATAGCTAGGCTAGCAGCTATATCCTTGATGGTTACAAAGTAGAAAATAAAGAATATGCGCATGGCACTAAAGTGCATAAAAAAGTAATAATAAATGACAGAAGAGAAAAGTGTTAATTTGCATAAGATTTGCATACAAATTTCAGGTATTCCTCATTTATATGCCATTACAGTCTCATATCCATAAGATTTTCTCAAGCTTGCAAAACCATTTGTACGTAAATACAGCTACTGTCTATGAGTCAAGGGAAGCTGTGCTTCCTGCTGTGTACAGTCTTAATGACTATGAAAACGATCCTCTGTCTAAAGCATACCTCTCAACTGTACAGATTTTTGCAGAATGTCCAGATTTTTGCCTCATATTTTTGGTCCTATTTTTCATGAAATTATGTTTTTTAGGCAAATCATTAAAAATTTAAATTAGAAAATAATGATAGATATCTGACTTTCAGACTTCATACCCTTTAGAAAAGTTATGTTAATACAAAACCTGTTATTCTATCAATGTTCTAAGTTTGTAAGAGCAATATTTAAAAAATGTCCCTATGTTTGGGTGTTTGACCCCCATTATTTATGGCTTTGTCCAGATTTCTGATTCTAAGAAGTTGAGAGGTATGGTCTGAAGCATGTATGATAAATAGGTAAACATCTACTATAGAGATGAGTTTGATACACTAATGAATGGTAAATCTAAGCGTCATGTAATCGGTACAATGACATTTACTAATAAAGGGAGAAATGAAATGAAGCAGCAGATTAATGGCTGCCTTTGTATTATGCCTCTCAGTACCTTCCACTTTCCACTTGTGAGTCCTCCAAACCTTTCAGTGTAGTTATTACGAAGCATATCTGAAATTTATATGTCTCATATTAAAACTCTGGTTGTAGTTTTATACTCTGCAATGTTCTGATTAGCAGAACAAATAATGTAGGATAAATGTAGTTCAAAGGACTTCCAAAAATTATAGAGCTGGAGGGGGGGATTTCAGAAAGATGCCTTTGTAATGATAATATACAAATTAATCACAATATGCAAACAAAAATGCTGATTAATGAGATTGACATATGTCATTCATCATGTGCCTGGCTTTGATAATTTCACTTATGTGGCCTTTGTAAGTTATTCACCAGCCAGGGCTTTTCATCATTTTCTATGAATTAGTTTTTTTTTCTCTGTGTATGTCTAGATACTGGACATAAAAGCATAGACTCACTGATAGAAAACTGGATAACAGCTGAAAATCACACATTTAGCAATCAGTAGCTCCAGGGTGCTTTGCCTCTTGGATCCCTTCCCAATAAGCATAACTTTTCTCTGCAACTAAAATGTTAACTTTGAAGTCCTAGCACCATAGGGAAGGTGTGAGTTTTTGCTCTTGGATTATTTTGTCTTGGTGCACTTAGATACCTCCCTAAATTTTCATACTTGTGCTACCTCAGAGAATTCAGACACTGTGCTTCCCTGTTCTGATAAATAAAAGTGATTAATTTTTTACCTAAGCTCATATGATAACATTTATTTCACTGAGCAAGACTTATTTCAATATTTGCTCACAGCTGCATTCTCTGCTGTAGTTGCTAAAGTTGTAATCTCTGTGAAAACTCAAGAAATCCAGCTCTTGTGTGTCTTTTGGCTTATCGTTAGGGGTCGCCACAGCGGAACTCCGGTCCGCTAATGTTTGGTAGTGGATTTTTACGTGCCGAGTTACCAGACCTGATGCACAACCTTCAATGAAGGCACGCCCATTCACGTATGCCTCCACACAGAAGACGCTCTAGCTGAGAATCGAATGGGACAACGTCTTGCTGTGTTCATCTTTCTGACTACCAAATTCAAAAACATATGTGTTGGTAATGACTTTGTTAGGGGAAGCAGAGTTAAACATTTTACTGCTCTTTAATCCACTGAAGACAAGCTGACTGATGAGGATGTAGGAGTTTATTCTTTCAGAATTCCAAACTTTCCAAAAAAAAAAAAAAACTTTTCAGCAGCTGTTCTTTGGAGGGGGCAGTGCTTCATCATGCTGCACTCTTTGGAGACACTTTGCTCCTTGTGCTACCTAATTACTGTTCTTACTTCTGTTTACATCAAATCAGAGAAAAGAATACCATCCTGTTTTTTTTTTTTTTTTTTTTTCATTACCTGGATCTCAGAATTCTATCATTTTGACTTTTAGGCCTTGAGAAAGAGCCATTTTTCCCAAGTGAAGGACTGAGAGGCAATCATCAGGTTCTTCTCTACATGGAGAATTCAGATCCCCACACAGGATTCCTCTGTGGTGTTTCATTCTTTATTGTATTTTTACATTGTGATTGAAAGGGTACTTTGGTGAGTTTTAACCAGTCAAGTACAATCCGTGGCTTTCAATCAGGTTAGTTTGGAAAAACACAACATATTTATCCATTCTACTGTAGAACACACCATCCTATGTAATCTAGACTAGTTTGAGCTGTCCCACATCTGCTTGGTCACCTGATGCCAGCACAACCCTTATCTGTCTTTTGGTAGTCTCTCATTTTAATGGCTTCCCAAACAGAGTTAATTCATCATGTGTCTTTCCATTATATTTTCATATTAACACTAATATGTGTAACCCGAACTCTTATAAATATCAAAACCTTGACTGTTCATGGACAGAGCAGTATGTGCATTCATTCTGTCTGAGTTCTGGGGGTTTTGATCTTCCTCAGAGTCAGACTGAGGCTATCAACGGCGTGCTGATGCCCCAGGTAGATATCAGGTGTTTTACCTCTTTTAAATGAGAAGGTCAGTTGGTAGCAGAACAGAAGTCTCTGTTTCAGAAAAGAACAAATATCCAAAGTGAATAAAATGATTCAGCATTGTTTTTGTGCTATAAGACATCCAGGTGATAACATTGTACAGAAAAAAAAAAAAACATTAAAGAACTTAAATCAAATCAAATTTTCAAACAATAGCAGTAACCAGAAGGCATTAGTATGAAGTAGAGTTTGATATAATTAGAGTACTGATTGTCAGTTTCAAAAGTAAAAAGTAAACCCAACATTTATAAGATATTCACAAAAATGTATTATCTTATTTGGTGTTGTATGCCCTGTGCTGTATATGAATTTCCTTAAAGTGTAAAACGATGGCTACGTGCAGTCATGAAATGCTATGCAGTCTCCCTGAGCTAGACACAAATACCCAACAGTGTCCTGACTTACCACTATTTTTTTCAGGTTCTGTTCAAGTACAATTTATCATTTTTCTGTGAGTTATTGAATTTGCAATTCTGATCATACTATGGATTTTTTTAATACTAACTATTCACTTTTCACCTAAGCCTTGCCTCTGGCTTCATCTGAAAGTTTTTTGCACTCTAGTGATTTCTTTAGGGCGATGGTATGTGACATTACCATTTTTCTTACCCCCATTAATCCTTTATTTTGGCTACCATAGCATTTTACTCTGACAGAAGTTTAATAATCTACCTGTCATCTCACAGACAAGATGCAGTTTTCTAGCTGGTCATTTTTCATCTGTGCAGATGACTACTGCCAGATACAGCAGAGCAAATGCCAGATTTTTTTGTCAATTTAAGCAAGATTGACAGCACTGGGAACATCATTCAGTTGCCTGGCAGTAGGAAAGGTCAGACTAATATAAGCCACTCTATTTAATCTGATTTTACACGAACACCATCTGTTACTTTGTAAATGAAAGATTGGATTGCATAGATTATGGCATTATCTGATAGTTTGTGATCCAAAGTTGCTCAGTCTATAACCTGTTATTCCCATATGAACAAGTTGCTGCATATGCTAATACTGAAAATGCAATATTTTATGAAGCCTGTTTTGCTAGTATTTCCATTGATTGGCTACGGTGACATTTCATGTCAGACGTTAGAATGTACACGTGACAGTGCACACGCACTCAAATGCTGCAGTCCCTACTATTAAATCATCTGATGACTTCTACTACCACTGACCTGATACATTTTTACATTATTATTTTATTAGGGCCTTCATAACATCCAGATTGCAGATGGCACACCGGATGATTTACAAAACCTTGTGACAGAGAAGTGATTCTTCGATTTATTATATGATTTTAACTAGAGTCAAAAATACCTAACTTTTACCTATGGTTCGGTAACATCAACTTGACTATAAGCTATTTTTCACTGGTACATGTACAGTCTCTTAAGGTTGAGCTACTGTATATCACATTTCCAGATATTTTTCAAACCAAAGAAGCCATCTACAATAAAGGGTTTGATTAATATTTTTTAACATTATATTTCAGTCAGCAACTTAATGGTGACTGTGGCAATGCAGGGTGGGAAGATTTATGAGATATAAACAAGAATCTCATCCTTTACACACTGAGGCCTTTTATTCTGGGGACCAGACATTGCCGGCATGGTAGCTATACTTCTTCACTTACGACAGGGCATATTTTATATAAAATAAAGAGCTCCTAATCTCTCCTCATACTTTTCAAGACAGTCCCCAGGATTCAGCAAGCTCTGCATGGAATGCAGAAATAGTGCAGGAGCTGCTGGAGGCAATATGGCTGCCAAGAGATCCAGGAACAAGCTCCCCAGGACATGCACGAGCACTCCTGCACTATTCCTGCACGGACACAGCTCCTGTATGCTAATTACCCATTTGCAGGTGAAAACCATGCAAATGAGGTGAATTAACGATCCAGGAAGCTGGCAGCCATCCATGCAGGACTAGTGTAACCTGCAGAAATGGAGCCATGACAGCTCCAAAGAAAGGGTGTATATAATTTGTAAAGCATGCCAATAGCCAAATATATGGCCACTGCCATGGAAATCAGTTGGGAAAAAAATAACTTTTATTTTTTTTTCTCCGATTTTAGCCATTTAAGCATAGGGCAGCGGCACGCAAATGGGATCGGCTGGAAAATAAAAGGAAAAACCTTGAAAAAAAGCTTTCTCTGCAAAATCACAATTTTGCAATTATAGTCAATGGCAGGCAGAAGACAACAAGGCCAGTGAATAGTGGTTGCTAAGGGGGAAGGCTCAGTGTGGAATACAGATTTCCCCTCATGGCTAGCCTGCACCCAGTCGTGTAGGTGCAGGAAGACCATGGTGCAAGCCTAAGAGCTAGCTGACATCATAGAGGGTTGTGTCAGGCATACTGTAAGCTTAACGGAGCCCTGTGGCTCGGGTTTTCCCTTAGCTTAGCAGAGCTAGGGAAGGGAGTGTGTCTGAAGCTGCCAAGCACACTTTACATAGCCTAAACGAGTGTGCGTGCCACACACTGGGTTTTAAACAAAAAAAAAAAAGTAAACCAGGAAATAGCAGCTCCGTGCACATCTGAGCACTGTGTCTGCACAGCGCACCTTGGGGCTAAACAGGAAGGCAATGAGAAGGGAAAACAGCAATAGGAAGGTAATCAAGGGGAATTAGCATAGCTGGCAGGTGTAATGTATCAGAACCAGCCAACTACCCAGGCAGCAGCCCAGCCCAGCACACTACTATAAACTATGCAAACACCTTTCCCTCTGTTTTTTCCCACAAACTCTACACCACCAGTGTACACAAATGGGGAAATTTACCTAAAAAAAGCAACAAAATGATAGGAGCTGCATTCACTATCATAAATCAACATGTGGAAGAGGCTGAGGGTGGTGAGGATGAGAATGCTGACAGCCAACCTATAATGAGGCACACGCACAGTATGCCCAGGCCTTGGCAAAGAGACTACGCATAGCACATACACTGACACAGTAGGAACCCAGGGAATGACACCTCTCTCTGACTCACACATACAGTAAAAGGGATGCCAAACATGACACTACCTGTGTTTAACCATATATAGGGAGTGTACTATGTGCATCTGACATAGTCAGCCCTCCAGCACCAACCTCGATACTGGCACAGCCACAAGGTAAGTCACTCTCCCTATCAATTGCTGAATGGAGCAGTATTGTATCTATGGTATGGATGTGAGCATGCAAGAGAATCAGGTGGCTGAATGGGATGCCAGCAGATAGTAGACACCTATATTGGCAGCATGAAATCTGTAACAAATACTGGTGTCAACATAGTAGCCAGTACTAGACAAGGTGACAAAACCCACTGCAGGAAATGTGGTGGGCCAAATGTGTGTCCATAGGACACACACATGCATGTCAGTGAGGTTCACATACCCAACAACAGTCTCAGCCAGCAGGACAGGCATAGACAAACACAAAGAAAGGCTGTGCTAAGGCCTCTGATTGATAACTATGGAGAACAGCCCCCCTCCAGACCTACACAGACAGACTACAACAGGTCAGGCAGTGGGATGTTAATTCTGAAAAGTAAGAAGTCTGAAACTGAAATGTAGGTCAATAAAACCTAAGAACTGTAGTGTACACTGATATGCCTCTAGTCCGCATGATAGGTCAGAATACAGAATGAAATGGAGTACCTGACATACCAGTACAGTCATAGCAAATGTGTACAAGTGTCAGGTGTGCCACCCCACAATCCTATGTAGAAATGTAGTAACATGTATGTGTAGGTATAATAACAGTGGAGCACAGATTACCTGAGTTGGCCAAAGTAGCAGGATAGATTGTAGCACATGTACAATATGCAGGGCTGTGTATGTTAGGTTGGTGTGTGTTGTATATTGTGTGAGAGTGGTCAGCATGTAGGCATGGTGGGTTGTGTCCTGGTGGCCAATGGCCACTACTGCCAATGACAGGGCCAAGTTCTCACAACTGCGGTGCCAAACACAATGCATCCCAGCAAGATGCATTCCAACAATAAGCCATACTAATTGTTCGGATGTAATATCTGTCATCATCTGAAAGATGGGCATGGCATGAATGTGGGCCCATGCATACAAACAGTACACAGGTGGAAGTACCCTTGACAGAGGGTGTATAAAATGTTACTGTCAAATGGACACACCTTTGGAATTGTACATACAGATTAGCAGTACATTAGTTGGGTTTGTAGTATGGAATACTGATGTTGTCTGGCTAAACACTGGCAGACCACAAAAGTCACAGGTATGAAGTACTGAGAAACCGCTGATGTCCCTGCACAAGCCAGCATAAGTGGAATGCCCCACATATATCTGTGAGTCAGCTGCAAGTAGCTTCCATAGCACACATGCACTCAGCTCACATCACCATCAGCAACAGGTGCCTCACAGGTCTTATCCCTGCTGCTGGGAATGAGTACAATATGATCCCCACCTCTGTATGGGAATAGCCACAGAATGCAGCATGCTGAAGAGGTGTCCCATGCAGGTGTGTCCCTAGCTGTAAGCAGCACCCTGCCAGCATCCACACCACTGGATCAATAAGGACAGAAACTATTGACATTAACACCTTGCACACCTACCCTGTCACCCCAGGAGAATATAGTGGCTTGCAGCTTGGGATTGTAGAAGTGACACAATGCAACAGCCTGCTACAGATGGCCTGCATCACTACCAAATGCCCTACAGTCCTCTGTCAAATGCCTGTGTCTCACCCGTACTGCCAATGTATGTTATCTCATGGACTCCCAAATAACAACATAACACAGTCCACAAAACCCAAATGCAAGGCCATGTCAACAAATCCCAGTAGCGTGTCCACCATGTCCTACTGCATGAACTGTGGACCAACTCCTAAATACTGCTGGGATGAAGTGATAACTATAGGGAACTTATCAGATAATGGTTGCATAATGTTCGTAAGTGCATAGAATAACAGAAGGGGGGTTGAAGCATGGATGCCATGGAGTGTGTGAAGTCAGAAACACAGCTGTGTGCACATACTATCCCTGCCTGCAAACACAGGAATGGGTGGCTACAAACCTGCTTGTAAACGACAATGTGAAGGGGTAATGACCAGAAATATGAGCCCTGCCTCTGGGTAACCTGTGTGAATCTGTACAGCTGTGAGGTATGGCCACAGCAGATATGGCCATACTGTCACGTTGATGGATGTACAAGCATGAGATCCTCAGCCACCACTGTACCAAGGTGCTGAACCATTTACACAGACCCAGCAGCAAGTGTCTGCAGCTTCCCCTCCAGAATGGCATGATTGTGCAAAAATATGTAGGCTACAGACCACAATACTGGACACAGCTTCATTCACCCTGTGTTCCCCAGGAAATTACTGCAAGCAAATATGTATACCTGACAGTAGTTGATGACATAAAACATCACAGTGTAAAACAGTACATATGTCTGGATATCTCTGCTAACACCAAAACCATGTAGCAGAA
This sequence comes from Protopterus annectens, assembly GCF_019279795.1. Taxonomy (NCBI): domain Eukaryota; kingdom Metazoa; phylum Chordata; order Ceratodontiformes; family Protopteridae; genus Protopterus; species Protopterus annectens. The sequence continues at coordinate 535,345,543 of NC_056725.1, read as the reverse complement.
GCAGCACAGACACAATTACCTACAGTAAGCCACTAACCTTTGCCCATTGTGACCCCATATTGTCAACCGATCTACAGATATCCTGAAAAAACAGGTTGCTAGCTGTAGGTGTAGAATACAAAAGCCTACACTGGAGTACAACCTACCTGGAATGGATTCACACATTCAGTACAGAAGGTCATATAGGCATGCTCTCACACTTAGAGAAACAATGCCCATGTCTGACAACAAAATAATGAAAGGGCATACTGGGCATGCTCCCACATTTACAGAAATTAAGCCCATGTATGGCAACAACAGTGGACTATACATATCTGACAGTCGTAGATGTTTGTGCACACACTCCACATTGCACACCAGTCATGCTTTGCACACACATCGGATAGGAATACACACATATATCCAGGGACAACACACTACAATAGGGCAAACTTACACATACATAGATGTGTGGAAGAGAGTGGCAGACAGTGACAGCCTCCCATCATGAGGCCTGTCCTACCCAGCACACATCCAATTGGCTAAATCCACATGATATGCAAATGTCAATCACTGTAGACATATGCCTCTGATATCCCTCAGCAATATAGTGTCTGTGATGCTTGTGATAACTGTGTAACATGACTGTACACGTCATTATTTATCGAGAGTTGCATACATATACCTTTTAATATAAACCTGTGTGTGCCTGAGTGTTGTGTGTCTGCTTCCAGATGAATGGTTTATGGCCCATTCACACACACACACACACACTGCACTCCCCACTGTCCTACTATGGCAAGCCTGCTGATGTCTTCACCTTGAAACACACCTTTGGTGAAAGATTAGCCCTATAAGCTCCATGGTGCATGCTATAACTGTGTAATGTTATAATGTGATGTACTAGTTAAGTAGGAGTTCTAATTCCAGACATAACTGTGAGATTGCGTGTCTGTCTAGGGATTAATGCTTTTGTGGCCATTAACAATCACTACACTCCCCATTGCCCTACTTTGGCAAGCCTGCTGATGTCATTCACCTTGAAATATACCTTTGGTGAAAAAGTAGCCCTATAAGCTCTGTGGCATGTGCTATAACTCCATAATGTCATAGTGTGATGTGCTACTTAGGTAGGAGTTCTAATCTCACACATGGCAACTATGTGTGTGTGGGTGGAAGGATCAATTCTTTTGTGGCCATTCACAGTCACTATACTCCCCATTGCCCTACTTTGGCAAGCCTGCTGATGTCATTCACCTTGAAATACACCTTTGGTGAAGGAGTAACCCTATAAACTCTGTGGTGTGTGATATAACTGTGTAGTGCTATAGAGTAATGTACTAGTTAGGTAGGAGTTCTGATCCCAGACATGACAAGTATGTGTGTGTGTGTGTGTGTGTGTGTGTGTGTGTGTGTGTGTGTGTGTGTGTGTGTGTGTGTGTGTGTGTGTGTGAGTGTGTGTGTGTTTGTGTGTGTAGGGATCAATGCTTTTGTGGCCATTCACAGTCACTAGGCACTCTTAAATATGGAGAACATTGATATCTGTGCAGTAACAGAGACATGGTCCAAAGCTCAAGACAGCACCCCTGCAATACCAGACAACAACTATTACCACACCTGTCAGCTACCAAACCAAGACAGAAACACTAAAGGCGGAGGAGTGCCCATATCCACCAAGGATATTCACACCACCAGGCTAGTTGCACAACACAATGCCTCTGAAATTCTCCAGGTGCAACTAAAACTAGGTAAGTCTGCAATCCAAATTGTATAACTTGCTACAGATCCCCCATTATGCCCCATAATTTTCAATACACCTTTCTAAACATACTGGACAATATTAAGATACAACCATACAATCAAACATCCTAATACTGGGTGTTTTCAATTACCCTGCCATTAACTGGGAAAACTACTTGTGTACCAACACCTTTGCCCAATGGCTCTTGGAATTCATAATTGCCAATGCCCTGGAACAAATAACCCATAGTCCACCAGGGGCTCCAATATCCTACACCTGGTCATTACCAACATGGGAAATTGATGCTCCACACTTATGGTCACTCCCTTAGTGGTCAGGTCTGACCATAAGCTAATCACCCTTGACATCCACATCCCTCCCCCACCCCCAGTAAGGAAATCTCCGTAAAAAACATCTCCAAAGCCAACACTATGCTACACAAGTCAGAAGTGACAAACTTCATGACACCCATGCAGACGGGAACTGAAAGTTCGACTGCTGAATCTTACACTAAGGCACTGTACAAGCACATCCACATATGCATGAATAGTGCCATCCCAAATAGAACCAAGATGCTCTCCTCCAAGAAAAGGAGGCCAATCTGGTGGTTCCCTGCCTTAAACAAACTTTACAACAAAAGGAAGAAACTGTCACAGAATAGAGGAAAATCCCAGGATGCAAAAAACTCCCTTACCAGCCTCAGCAAGAAGCAGAGATCCCGCATAAAATCCTCCAACACTAGTTCTAAAAATAATATAGCCAAAGATTTCAAAGACAACTGCAAGCCGTGCTATAGCTATGTAAGGAATCTAAATGGCAATGCTCAGAGCTGCTCTGAGCTACAACAGAATGGCATTAAATGTACTGATCCCAAGGATATTGCCAATATCCTGGCAGATTGATACAGTGCCAACTGCACCCCATCTTACCCCCTAAAAGGCCCATCTCAATACATACAGATTGCCAGATTCCAGTAATAATGGCCACACAGGTAAAAACCACACTCTCCAAAGCTAAGAACACAGCATCCATGGGACCACATCCCGGGCTGTGTACTACATGAACTACAAAATGAATTGGCACCTCACCTAAGTGCCATGTTTAATCATAGCTTCACCTCTGGCTTCATGCCCACTGAGTGGCACACAACTACAGTTATCCCACTCCACAAGGGGGATCTACCTTGGATCCTGGGAACTACCGTCCCATCAGTCTGACGAGCCTGACCTGCAAACTTATGGAACGTATTATCATGAAACTTATAAACAAACACATTGGCAACCTTCAAACACTGGACCCCACCCAGGTTGGGTTTGTGAAGGGCTGATCTTGTCTCCTGAACCTGACTGATGTCTTTGAATCAGTCGCCAGAGCTGTGGATGAAAATAAGGTGGTCCACACAGCCTATCCAGACCTCACCAAGGCCTTCAACACCATCCCCTAGTCTGGAATCATAGATAAATTTACTAAGCTGGGCATTAATCCCTACATCACTTGATGGATTGCCAACTGGCTTACTGACAGAACCCAGACTGTAAAAGTAGCCAACTCCAAATCCAGCTCCAGACAAGTGACAATTGGAGTATCTCACGGTTCAGTCCTGGGACCGCTTTCATTTGGCATCTACTTCTCTGAAGTACAGGCCAACACTAAGGAACTCTAGCTAACAAAGGTCGCAGATGACTGCAAACTGGGAGCCATTACTGAATCCCCAAATGATGTGGATATTCTACAAAAGGGCCTTACAGAAACAGATGTTTGGTGCCAGAGCCATGGGCTCAAGCTCAATGCCAAGAAATGTATAGTTATCCCCTTTGGGAAGAAACATGTACATGTGAATTACCACATAGGTGGCAGTACACTAAACACTGAAAGTGTGATAAGAGACTTAGGGACACAGGTGGACAGTGATCTCACATTCGATAACCACATCGCCACAACAGTCAGGAAATCTGCTTATGTGGCATACCTCATCACTAAGGGCTTTTCATCCAGAAAAAAAGGAGGTGATTGCCCCACTGTAGCCATCTCTCAATAGACCCAGTATAGAATACAACTCCCCATTTGGTATGTACCTCTCAAGACATCTGCAACAACTAGAAAGGCCGCAGAAATGCCACACTAAAAGAATCACAGGCCTAAAGCAGATGCCCTATGCTGACTGTCTAAAATCATCCAGCTATATTCTGTCACATATCATCTACTCAGACGTGATCTCTGCTTAACATACAAGGCCATGCCTAACCGAGAGCTGCTGGACATGCTGCACTAAAAGAAATCCCAATCCCTCAGAGCCACATGCTCCAGGGATCCAAACCTTGGCACCACAATGAACAAAACATGCTGGAGAGATGGGTTCTTGAGCCAGAGACTCCCCAGACTCTGGAATAGACTGCCTATACATGTCAAGCAGAGTGCCTCTTTGGCCATCTTCAAAAGGAACCTTGATGATTGGATGGGAGATAGGAAATTCACCCCAGGATCATGTCAGTCACCCTGCTAGACAGGGGTCCAGGAAAGTAAATATTGTGGGAAGAAATAGCCAGGGAATTGTTATGGTTTGGCTTGTATATGCCCTAGGACCTATATCCTAGTACTAACCTATGAACCTATGAACTACACTTTCCATTGCCCTACTTTGGGAGGCCTGCTGATGACATTCACTTTGAAATACACCTTTGGGGAAAGAGTAGCCCAGTAAACTCCATGGAGTTTGCTATAATGGTGTAATGCTGTAGTGTGATGTACTAGTTAGGTAGGAGATCTAATCCTATGCAGGGCAACTTTGAAACACTTTGTGTGTGTTTGTCTGTGTAGGGATCAATGCTTTTGAGGCCATTCATAGTCACTACAATTTCCATTGCCCTACTTTGGCAAGCCTGCTGATGTCATTCACATTGAAATGCACCTTTGAGGAAGGAATAGCCCAGTAAGCTACCTGGCATGTACTATAACTGCGTAATGCTGTAGTATAATGTACTAGTTAGGTAAGAGTTCTAATCCCAGACATGGCAACTGTGAAACTCTGTGTGTGCTTGTTTGTCTGTGGAGGGATCAATGTTTTTGAGGCCATTCACAGTCACTACAATTTCCATTGTCCTACTTTGGCAAGCCTGCTGATGTCATTCACTTTGAAATACACCTTTGAGGAAAGAGTAACCCAGTAAGCTCTGTTGAGTGTGTTAAACCTGCGCAATGCTGTAGTGTGATGTACTAGTTAGGCAGGAGTTCAAATCCCATACATGGCAACTGTGAAACTGTGTGTGTGTGTGTGTGTGTGTGTGTGTGTGTGTGTGTGTGTGTGTGTGTGTGTGTGTGTGTGTGATCAGTATCTTGTGGAGAGGTAGCTCTGAGTGTGTGTGATTACAGGACTCATTGGGGAGTGGGTTTTGCCAATTTCTTATATGGTGGGCCTATTATATGTCACAATGTCCACCTTACAAGGACAACAGATGTCAAACACCAGAGAGGCTGGTGTAGACAATCCATACCCCTACAAGTGACATTATGGATTGGAGAACAATATAGGCAACCCTTGTATTACCCAGAGAACACTCTCCATCCATGTCTCATACACAAACACACTTGGCTAGGCAACAACCACTATGTTGGTAGTTCTCTGCATATTGCCCACAGATAGTAACCATGGTGTGATTGCAGTGGACTACAGAAGACATGGCACCCTGTCCCATCCCTACAATAAACAAATCATTGCATACAGAGGGCCTTTGCTATGTTCCCCACTGGACGCCTGCAACAACTGTAGAGTCAGCAAATGTAACCCACAAAGGAAATACCATGCCTTATACACATGCCATGTATGGACAGATGCCACTAACACCAGTGAATACCTGTACCATGCTGTCAATGTAGGTGCAGGGTCAACCTGGTTTCCATTGCCAGTTTTCACCACATGAGGTCAGGAATGCCACATCAGATGATAATCTGTCCACAAAATATACTCCACACACCCCAGGTGCACTTCCACATGTCACAGAACATGCATGTGGGATGTGTGCACATCCCAGACACTGTCCATGTTATGGAATATAGAACACATACATGGCAAGCATTGCACAGCACTGGCCACCCACAATAGTAATCCAGATGAGTGGATGGTGAATACAATACCCACCTGTGTGGGCCAATTCAGAGACTACATCCCTGAGCCACACTGCAGACCATTATCATGTGGCCTGATGCCAAGGTATACCCTTTGCCTAGCCTTGTACAGCCTTCTGGCATGGTCAACCACTACACACCTGTGAAGCAATGAACCCATGCATGTGGGTACTGGCAAACCTGTGTCTGTGTGGAGATTAATGAATTGGATGCCATTCACACTCACTACACCTCCCATTGCCCTACTGAAGCATGACTTCTGATGTCAGTCACCTTGACATACTCTATGCCCATATATCAGAATGATAACCTCTGTGGTGCATGTGATACTTGCGTAATACTGTAGTGTAGGAAACTAGTTAGTTAGGAATTCTAATCCTGACCCTGCCAACTGTGATAATGTGTGTGAGCTCCTGAGAGAGTGTGGACAGACACATGTACTACGCCTACCTTATCCCTCCTTTGTCACTGTTGCTGATGTCACTCACCATTAAATATACCTTTGGACAGCTCTTCAGCATGCAATAACTGCATAGAAATGTAATAGCAATACATAGTGAGGCAGGGGTTTGAAACCCCATACTGGTAAGTGTGTGACACAAACATGCTTAGCTTTTATTCTCCTACCCCCTCCCTGTCTTAATTTGTCTCTGTCTGTCTCTCTCACTCCCTCTCTGGTGGATGTGGAAAAGTACACCTGCTTTGCTTAGGCAGCAGTTTGTGTTTTGTAAGTGATGCTCATGATCAGCTGATGGCCTCTGCATGAATTGCAGTCCCCCACTAGCTGATTTTATGTGGAACAGCTGAGGTAGCAACAAAATAAACAGCCATACAGGTCTCGAACCCAGGACCCTATACACCATAGTCCCAGTAGCTATCCACCAAGCCATCACAAAAATACAGAAGAATGAGAAAGTAGTAAACATGTCCTCACCACAGTATAACCAAACTGAACCTGTGAAAGGCATCATTATACAGGCATATGTACCATAACCCACTACATAACATAAATGTGTGAAGTGGAGTACAGCAGTAAGCCCAGAAGTGAGGTGTACTTGTAATAGAGTGTCAAAGTCCCCAATAAAACACAATGACCCCACAGAGTGTATGTACACATCAATCAGGGATACAAGGCATAAATATAAGGTGTAATGAATAATAACTTAATGCCAAAGAGGCATTATAATTAATGTCAACTGTAGGCAACACCAAGCATTGCACAGGCCAGAGTAGGAGGTGTGAGCAATGTGTACACCAGCTAACTCTTTGTGCCCTGTAGTATACCCCTTTAAACAATGCCAACCTTAGGTAAGCGGGTTTGCCCATAGCTTAGCCTTTTCAAAATCGGCCAGTCATGGAAAATTGCAGGAAATCATCCCTACTTAAACCCAAGTGGCAGGAATACAGCTCATAACTGGTTGCAGCTTCCCCTTGCAGGCACTATGGCAGTAAGGGGAGAAGGAGTGCACTTCCATTCACAGCACTGGTGCATCCAGGAGTCCAAAGTCATGGCTGGACTCCTAGTTAAAGACCTTGCACAGACTCTGCTGCAGAGCCAGTGCCAGGGCTCCCAATATAAGGTGGAGGCCTGGGACCATCTTGCCCGTAACCTCACCAGTGCCACTGGCATATCGCAAACTGGTGAGCAGATCAGGCACCACTATGCCGACCTGAAGCAGTGGAAGGGGGACCTCTTGGAGGGGTGTCTCCAAGAGGCTGGAGCATCAGTGGATGTCCCAGCCATGTGTAAGTATCATTCCACTACCTGTTTAATAATTGCCAGCTCAGGTATATCATGGATAGGTATGGCTAAATATTCCTCTTATGTCCCCCACAGCTGCAATTGAGCAGGCTGCAAACCAGGAGGCCCACATCTGCCACCTGGCGCGGTTGCAACGTGAGGCAGGTCAGTAATACTTATGCTTTTACTGTCATAGGAAATAAAAATAAAACTAGTAGTAAAGTAATTGCTAGTATAAAACCTGTATTGTTCAAGGCAAGTACTGCATACACTAGAGAATATGGCAGGAAGAGTCTCATATTGTTAGTATGGCAATAAAAGTGTAATACCCTGACAAAACAGGTCTAACTGATTCACTGTATGTGTATAATCTGGTATCATATGGTAATGTAGATTTGCAATCATGTAATAGTACCGTAGTATTAAGCAATGTTACCCACACCATGCACCATAACGTGAATATGTAGGAATGTCTGTATATGACAGGTGTAATCTCCAGAGGTCATTTAGTACAACTGAGAGACACATAGACAGTAAACAGGGGAAATGCAGACAAAACCCAAATAGCACATGCAACTGAGATGTAAACGGTTGTTTTATTAGCACACACAGCCACGGTTTGAATCCTGCCAGTGGTAGTAGTCTGCATAGAGAATTACACACCACAACTGTACCAGACTGTCTATTAAAGTGGCCCATATCTAATGCCTATCGACCTGTCCCCCTGGGAAATCAGTGGGATGAACCCAGATGTATAGGCAGCAAACAGGAAATACAACTGATTGACACACATCTATGACAACAAACCTGGCACACGAGCAACTCCCCAATACCTTATGTGACTAAGAAGCCATGTATGTCCAATTTACACCCCAACCTGTTAAGCTGTGGTCAAGTGTGTACAGTAACAGAGTGTATGTGCATAATACTAATGTGTAATCTGGAACCTTGTGTGGCAACAGTCAGGTAGTGCTAACAAACATTGCTCCCACAGGTACGTTGAATATGAACACTGTGATGTGAAATACAGACCAATATAACCTGTACTGGTACCGTCCACCCTGGTATTGTAGGGGATCGTGAGTGTTGCAGTTTCTCTGAATAATAAAGTATCACTGGTCACTGTCGCCCACACTGTGCTACATAATATAACTGTGTAGAAAAGCATGTATATGCGTGTGTCACGTCACTAAAGGTGGAAGAGGGCAATATTCTAGATATGTCCAGGCATACCAGCATGTGGTCAACACATGGCCAGAGTCTGTGCAGAAAGAGTTGGATAGCATAGTGCAAAACATCAACCCAGAAGCCGGCCGTATGTATACAAACAGTTAGTCAGTGTTAAGAAACATTCCCTCCACAGGTATACCAGGTAAGAGGTGTATACTGCAGGTAAAACCGGTTCATGTGTAATGATGTCGACAGCCATATCAGTGTCCAATATAGATCTATAGGGTAGTCTTGTAAGACTTGTAAGGTACAGATAACAGCACTGACTAGGAAAGTAATGTGGAGTACAGGAATATACTACTTGTTAATTGACATCTTTCTCTCCCCTCACCTTATCTCCAACAATAATCAACATACCCACCCCATCTGGTATGTACTGACTCTGATAATGGCCAATCATTTGATAAATATTCTAATGGTTCCCATGCATGTGCCATATTGAATTATTCCAACATTGTTGGCATGGTGCCATCAATGTACCTGCATGCTGTTCTTATTACCACTGTGGTCCCATATATGCATGTGTTCTGTTTGCTATGCAACTGTTCCGTATCTAGTGTTTGGGTTAATGGGAATATCTGTGCATGCCTTTATACCTAACCCTGGAATGTGTTGAATATTACTAAACCATATATGATGGTGAAATCTAAACACTATAGCATGCTTGGGAAGGCTGGTCCCAGCGGACCCACCTGTCCCACCTCAGCTGGCCAAAACACCGGGCAACAGCATGTCTGGGGTCCCAACCCCACACCCCCCTGTCCATTGGTCCTGCACCACCTTCAGGTGGAACCACCTCAGGGGATGTGGCTCGCCCCCCCCCCCCGGGAGTGGGCACAGTCAGGCACCTGTCACCAGTCGCCATATCGGGGTCGTGGTGTGTAGAGCAATCAACACACAGGTTGGTGATCTTCTACACCAGCTTGAGGGCCGAGTGACACTATTAGAGAGTCAGCCTGGCTCTGAAGCTCAGCCCCCAGCACAGCCACCTTAGGGGCTGTGAAGGTGCAGTGGTGACTGCACATGGGTTGGGACCTCCATCCCACTGTTACCACTAGGGGGCTTGTGGGCTTCCGATATCCCAACACCCCTCCCCATCAAGGTGTTTACCCCACACATGTGTCATATACTGCCCCTGTATGTGTCTTGTGTGTCTTGTCTGTTAACCTACCCAACCTACCTCCTCAGATATACCTACTACCCCTCCCCAACATCCCACGTGAAAAAAAAGGGCAGTCTGTTCCCACAAAAAAATCTTGCCCCATACATAGCTGTCCATTTCACACACATGTCCACTGAACACATAATCTGGTCTAATTGGCATCACAATGAATTTATGTTGTCCTCACCCCTCTCCCAGGGGTTTGAGTGTCCAAATCTACCTCCAAATTCAGTATATATGCACAGCTGTTGCTGTAGAAGAAATAGACAGTGATGGACCTTCTCTACACCCTTCCTGCACATCCCTAGCTATTTTCCCTACTGTCTTTCCCTTTAACCCTTTTTTCTTTTCTTTTAAAGAAATTAGCTCGGGGTTAAGTGGCAGTAAGCACTTTTAAGCAGCAGTAAGAAGGTTTAAGACTGTTTGTCCAGGGGTAAGCACTGCCTACACAGGTTAAGCAATATAGAAGCTACCTGAGTGGAAGACACTGTAACCAGAAGTTAGCAGTGCTTAGCTCCACACAAACCCGTGCAAACTCGCTTACAACTGCTTTAAAGTGCCTTAATCACTCTGTATCCAACAGCAGGTGTTCTGCCCAGCAACAAAATAAACAGCCTCTGCAAGGCTCAAACTCAGAACACCATACACAAAGTGATTTACCACTAAGCCATAGCAGATATACATAACCCTGATGTTTTCACAAACATATCATCCAGCACAATCAGTCAACAGTAAAGGAAATGTAGTAATATCATAACACACAACCTCTTAATGCAAGAATTCTGGACAAAGTGTGCCAAAATGTGGGTACAAATAGGGTTATATGTCAAATACTGCTCTAATACAATTAAAACGTTGCTAGTTACACAGTTATATGTATTAGAACACATATTTTGAAGGTGATGAAGTATAAAAGGCAAAAGTGTCGGCACTAGTTACTAACTTCAATCCTGAGATCATCCATGTCAATTGCCAAGAGAATGAGGTACAGGCCAAAAATATGAGCCGAACATGCATGGACATATGGACAGATATATATCTGTAAATGTAGACAGATAGACAGCTCTCTCTCTCTCTCTCTCTCTATATATATATATATATATATATATATATGTGTGTGTGTGTATGACTCATAAATAATCATATAACATCAATTGTATATAGATAAATATGTTCACATGTATATATATATATATATATATATATATATATACATATATATATATATATCTACACACACACACACACACACACACACACACACACACACACACAGACACACACACACATATATATAAATATATATATATATATATATATATATATATATATATATATATATATATGTATACACATATATATACACATATATATATATACATATATATATATATATATATATATATATATATATATATATATATATATACAGATAGAAATGTGTATAGCATTTCCACATGGGGACAAGTCCTGCTTTAAGAGGTATTGCAAACTCCTGTCTGTAACACTGCTGCCCACATACAGGAAGGATGTCCTCCATACTGGAAAGGTTAAGGGACAACACCCACATGAGTCAGTATTTTATAGTACTGGGTTGCCATGACAGTGGTTATCCAAAGTACTACACAGCAGACTGCATGCAGTTAGCAACTGTTGCACACTGATTGGTGCAGAGCCCATCACCTGATCATGTGCATCACCTACAAAAGCCATGCTGCAATCCATTCAAAACAGCTCAATCACTCTAGTGGAGAGAGAGAGAGAGAGAGAGAGAGAGAGAGAGGTACAGACAAAAAAAAACTTAAACAACAGAAAGCAGTCAGAACTGTCAGAAAAAAATTACAGGTATGTAAAACATATATGTTTGTAATTGAATGTAGTATGTGGTATAGAATAATTGGAAATATGATGTGGAATGATTTATATGTGCCATTGGTAGTTGTCCCTGTAATGATGTTCTGCTGAACAACTGCTCTGGACAATAGTGTCTGTCCCTGTAGGCAGTGGGACATACCTGCCAATTGTGCAGATCAGCAATGAATGACAAAGATGTAAGTCATAATATCTGTGTTTGGTATGTTAGTGTGGGCAATAGCTGGTGGTGGAAGTAGTGCCATCATGACAGATACATAGGTATCAGAGCACACCACTTGCAGGACAGCCATGTTAATGTGTAATGTAACATGCACAAATGCCACACGTGTATAATAGGCTTACCAGCAATCTCTCACCATATATACCACCCTAATGTTAGTCTGTGTTCACATGTGACACTTGTCTGTGTTGCAGCAAGGCAGAACAGTGCAGCTGTGAATGAAAGAGAGTTACAGAATGTGGACCAGATGTCTGTATGCACCCCACATATAGATAAATGTCTGTGTGATATATAATTAGACGTGTATGTCTACAGATATACAGACACTCATATAGATATAGGTATATAAACAACCCATGAGATATATCTACACATATATGTACATACATATATATATATATATATATATATATATATATATATATATATATATATATATATATATATATATATATTGGCACGACTGGTGAAATAGTCTGTAACAGGCCAGCAAAGATCAGGGAACATGGCTACAAACACATAGCACAAAATGTGGTACAACATAACATATGTCCCAATGGTAGCTAAGCTGCCGACATACCAGTTGCATTCTGTGAATGGTTTATTGTAGCTGATATGATGGGGGGAGACAGAGATGTGTATTAAGAACTATGGTAACCCTGATGTATGAGTTGCTCAGACTTGTTTCTATCTTTATGTCTTCCAGGGAAGATGGCTCACACCCGATTGCCAGCATTCAGTGCTGCAGAAACTGATGTAATTTTGAAGACATGATACAACACTACCAACTGCTGTTTGGCTGGACAGCTCATGATCAGCAGGAGAGGACCACCCTGTGGAACTATCTAGTCCACAGGGTCAATTATGTCGGCCTGCAGAACCGCAGCTATGAGCAGGTCCGGCATCATTGCTCCGACCCGCTTCTCCATGTACGTCGGCGTGCAGCTGCTGTACGGGGGGACCACCTCACAATGAGGGGGGCAAGCCATCCATCCACCCCTCACCCATGTGGAGGAGCTTCTCAGCAGCCTTGTGGCACCTGCCCACCTGCAGAACCAACAACTGGCAGGGCATATTGTGGAGGTGGCTGCCACCAACACACCGGCTGAGGAGTGTGCAGGTAAGGCCCCAGGGCACATCAGTACACCACTCTTATGTATGCATCCACATCTGTACAGGTACATCATGCATATCTGAGATGTCATATACATAGTCTGTTGCTGTGTAGTAGTAATAAACCATTGTGCATAAGCTGTAGTATTGTGGACTTCTACTGTTGATGTACCATAGTGCTGCATTCACCCTTTATGAATGCCACAGCTGTGGCCACTGACATCAACTTTCTCACACTCTTATGTAGGTCCCTCCAGGATACCACCAAGGCAGCTCCCTGTAGCTGGTGAGTATGGTTCATGTTCATGCTTGACAATACACTGGGCATGTAATAGCTATGGGATATTCCATGCACACATCTAACACACCTACCCATACTGCATGCTGTACACGTTCATGTTTTGTTGCTGTGATATGCACTGCATCACATTAGAGACCATAATGGGGTATTTGAAGGGTACATCAGACACATGCAATATAACTAACATCCTGTCATTGTGAAATGTGTCCACAGGGATGAGAAGTATGGCAGGACACATGGCCTACAGTAGGGACATGTGTGAAACAACACCCTCATGGCTGTATCTGCACACAATCAGGTTAAGTAACTGTGGCAGATGTAACCCTGACCCCACAGCAATAGTGACAGCAGTGTGTGCACTCCAAGGGATGTGCACAGGAGTAGGCCTTATAACCATGCAGAGTTGTGGGACATATGTAGGGCACCCCCACAGCCATGGTAAGGTCTGGTGCTTGTCAGTGTAATAGTTTTGTATAGGTCATACATGCACCGCTGATGTTGTGATCTGTAAAGCAGACATCAGGCATTCACAAATGACATCTGTTCACATATCATCCCAGGTATGAGTTGCTCTAACACATAGGGGCATTGGAGCTGACATAACTGACATAGTAATACATATGCAGCAATGGCTTGTACACCTGTGAGGTATGGTGCACAGTACAAGGCAGGGTGCAGAACAGGTACACAGTAACACTTTGTACATGGGTGCAGTGTTATCAAGGGAAAGGGCCATCACTTACCAACACAGTCCATGCATCACACACATGTATACTGGCACTAGCATGAAGTCACTATAGTTGCGCTGCATGCTAAGTACCATATTTAATGCATGCTGACAGAAGGGTAATGGGAGGACTGTGTGTACAAACGTTGTGCAACCTCACATGTAGGTGTGTGGGGGGTGTAGATTGTGTCTGTAAGTGCAATCTGGTGGAGTGGAGTGTGGTCGATGCATGTCAAATGTGTGTGTACATGTGTGTCTGTTTGTGTGGGTGTCCATGTATGCACAGGTGATAGTGGGACTGATCACATGGCAGTACTTCTTGGGATTGTGCTGTACATAGGTTCATAGGTTCATACTAAGCTAATTGCCCTTGATGCCATTTTAAGCCTAGCCAATTATCCCTTGTGAGACTCAAACCCTGCACCTTGTGTTTGTAAGGCAAACACCTTAACTATTAGGACACCCTTCCAACCCTGGAGTGACACATGAGACACCAGGACAACCTGTCTATGTGAACAGAGGACAGCTGATAGCATAACAAGGTCTGTAGCATGGAACATGCATTGGGAGGGAAAGTACACACCAGGTATACACATTGGGTCTATATTAGAAGACCAAAGATGCATTCTTTCGAATGCGTCTTGGTCGAACTTAAAAGGCTGAAAATGGAAAATATCAAAGCGGCTGTTAAGAGAATTCATTCCCTGGGAAAGAATTCACTTGGCCACTTCGGTTGTTGTTGTTTGTCTTTCGGCTTTTCCCGGTAAGGGGTCAGCACAGCAGAACTCCGGTCCGCTAATGATTGGCAGTAGATTTTTACGAAACACCGAGGTGCCAGCTCGACAACCAACCTTCAACGAAGGCACGCCCATTTACACACACATGTCTTTTAAATGCTACCCAACCACAGGGAGGACATGCAGACTCCACACAGAAGGGACTCCCAAGCCCAGCCAAGAATTTAATGGGAGAACCTCTTGCTGTAAGGTAACAACACTACCGCTATACCATTCCGGCTTACTTGGCCACTTTGGTACTTTGCCATTTTCAGCACTGTAGTGCAGTCTCAGAGTTGGTATATTTAAGTAGGGGTGGGGGCACAGTCCCCCCACATTGGGGTGTGTGGGGTGAAGCCCCCCCCTTAATGTAATGCTTTAAATTCATTTTTATTTATTTATTTATTTATTTTTGTTGGAACAGAGATTTTTTTTCCCTTGGAACAAAAATCGCTGTTCTGACACTTCGACATTGTAAGCTTTTACTTACATAGGGTCGATCAATCACCATTCACTTTTTTAAGCGTTCGGTGATTTAATATAGACCCTACACATCATATTGCCAGCAGCATATAGATAACCGGCTACCCACGTATGCAGCACTACTAATGCAATGGGAAATTACCACAGCGCACCAGTGAGTGTATCCAGATATTACTGTTGTCCACATGATGGGCTGATTGTGCAGCAGATGTGGCATGGACTGAGCAAGACTGTAGTATGAGACTCCAGTGTGTGACATATGTAGTGAATGTAGCAACCCCAACCATATAGGCACCATGTACACCATGACTGGAAATACACAGGGTAATAATGAATGGCAGTAGTGAGGCCATGTACAACCTACACCATTCAAGTCAGGGAGGTGATGGAGTAATAGGTCATGTGTTCTGATCACATGTGTAGGCATGGAGAGGAATGATATGTTAATGGGTAGTATTAATGAGTGTATGTTAGCAAGTGCCATGCAGGATGGGGAACATATGTAACTGAATGTGGGACTGCCTGTAAACCCAGGGACAGGGAGGTAGTAAGGTGGACTGTCAGCGTATGTGGGTGTATGTGTGTGTGTGTGTGTGCGTATGTGTGTGTGCGTGTGTGTGTGTGTGTGTGTGTGTGTGTGTGTGTGTGCGTGTGTGCGTGTGTGTGTGTGTGTGTGTGTGTGTGTGTGTGTGTGTGTGTGTGTGTGTGTGTGTGTGTATGTGTGTAAATGTGTGCACTGTTATGCAATGCTGTACAGGTCTTAAAGTGTGTTTGTTTCCCCCACAGGTGGCGAGGTGTGTCAGGGTCCCTCCTGCATGCAATCTGAGGTAGGTGTCCGTACAGACACCAATGATGATGGATGATAGTACTGTTGAGGCACAGGTGGGGTTGTCAGAGGCCAACACTGCGCTATCATTTGTCATCACCCTCCTAGCCACCCCAAGCCCGCTTACAGTTACAGTGCCTCTACAAACCCCATCACAATGGCCATAGCAGAGGGACAGTTGGCGTTTGGTGCCAGTGACCAGGAAAGTGTGGTGTCCATGCCAACTATGTCAGGTCACAGTCAGCATAGCCAGATGTCCGGCAGGGCATCACATTGGCAGATGTACCATGGTGCTCGTGGGAGGGCCGCTAGTCATCATGCCCCTGGAAGAGGCGCCACAACTGGTATCACTAGGAGCATGTTTCAGGCCATAATGGAGGCATGGACACATATGGAAATATACACCAGACAGGGCCTGAGGCTGCAGAGGGCTGCTTTCTCATCTGTAAGTGGCAACATCCATGAACTTGCTGCTGCCCTTCGTGAAAACATCGAGGTCATGGATAGATGGTGTGGTGAGATGGTGGGCCTCCTCGACTGTGGTATGTCTGTGCTTGAACACGTGGTAGGAGTGCTGCGACAGCCATGTGGACATAGGCCAGAAACACCAGCAGCTGGCAGTCAACGTGGACATGCTAGGATGCCAAGCCACTCCTGTAGTGGCAGTACCAGCCCCAGCACACCACTGGGGGTACTGTCCACAGCACACCACAGCAGGCCTCGTGCATGTGGCCCTGGCCACTCCCAGGAAGGACATGGTTCCAGTGGACATCTGTGATCATGAGGGGAGAGTAGCACCTCAAGGTCTGTACCTGCACATGCCCATGCATCCCCTGGCAGGCACAGTCTGCATGTCCGTGGCCAGAGGCAGTGAACTGCACACCCTGCCAGGTATGGTCTGCAGCTGTCCAACAACACCTGCATAGGGCAGCCACATGGCAGAAATGTGTGCATGCATACCCACACACTATGCAACCACACCTAGGGCAACCCCATACCGACCCACACCACATCACCATGCCCCAATCAATGAACTAAACCCCTCACCCACACACATGGTGACAAATGTATGGACCACCCTCTGCCTCTGGCAAACCAGCAACACATCCTGTGCATATGATGATACCTGTGCCACATCCCTGTCATCCATGACATCGATTTAGGGACAGGCTAATATGGTTCTGATGCACACGGTGACTGTAATAGAGTGCTGCAATGTACTGCAGTGTAAGATGTTGTCAGGGTAATGTGTAATGCATACATGTCAGGTAGTGTAGCCATGCAGCTATGATGCATTTCAGCTGTTAGTAACACTGATTGATTATCTCCATAATGTTATCCATTTGTGTTGTAGGTGTACATGTGTCAGCAGGAGGATGGTCTGCAGTCATATTCCACAAGGGTTATGGCACTGTGGTGACACCATGGCTGTGACATATCTGATGTACAGTTACACATATGACACAGGTTTGTATAACAGTTATTGCCTGTGCCACATTGACAGGTGACCTGCTGGTACATGTATAATCTGCACTCTTATGTCAACCCATCCACATACACACACATCCTTACTTGATAACACTGTGACTAGACCCCTACCAGTACCTAGGTATGTAGTGCTACTGAACTCTGTGGCTTTCATTGCACACACCACACCTCGTTTAAGGTGAGGTGTGTACCAGGTTACATGTTACATGCAGAACATCTATAGACATGTACAATATGATAATGGGGGATTTAATGTTTGTATATGAAGAATACATAGTGTGTCACACCATCATATACACATTGACAGACACATAACAGGCAGACACACATCTTGGAGACCTGGGCTTATTGTTGCTAACTAGTACGTGTGTCCAATGTGTTACAGGTAGGCTGCACACAGCGCATGCATAACTGGGCTGTATCCTGTTATAAGTTACCTGTATGGGTGATGGTGACAGTGGTCACCAGAAAGTGGTACATGGGACATATACCGGGTGTACCATGGTGTAATGACAGTGTACACAGCACCCTCATCCCCCAATAGATATTGTACACACTGGAATCCATCATAACACTCTGACATACCCACTATCACACATTGCCCATGCCGGCAATACAACCCATTGTATACCACTACAGTGGTACCACAGGGATATGCATGTAATGCACATGCCACAGGCATAGTAGGGTGTTGCATTGTGATGCCACATCTATGGGCAGCAATAACACTGTCTGTACTACTGTGTGGCAATGTGTAGTGTAATAGGAGTATGTGGCCTCAGAATGGTGTACCCTACAGATATGCAGACATGCACACATACACACACTTGGCAGACCTCAATGGGATTCCCATGCCTATCGACCCATTTGTGCAACACTGTTGTGTTGGTACTGCAAGGCACATGTAGCTGTTAGGAGAGGAGTGTAACAGGGTACATGTCATGCCCAATACAGTGGTGGCCACATCTGACTATGGCAATGGGAGTAGAGGTGGTTGTGAAGGCTGTCATGGAATTTCCAACTACAGGTGTACTAACACAAACAATGCTATCCTCAGTAATGCACATGCACACATGTCAATACTGCAGTGCATTGCTGCAGGTGGTCATAGCTGTGTACCTGGCTATTGTCCATGGAAGGATTGGATGTATAGGGGGGGTGTACATTGGTATCATGCCACCTGCCATGTGCCAGCAGGCAATCTATCGACAGACACCACATTAGTGACTGGCAGGGTGAGAGTGGCATGCATCAGCCAATCCTCTGGGTGCCTTCTGCACTTGGCCACTGAGGTGATCCAGTTGACATGTATGCAACATGTATTACAACACATGGTTAGTGTCTGTGATGGAGACCTGTACCCAAGCATGTTCAGTTGACTGTGGTAGTGTAGTGTAGGTACCCATGGCATGTGGCCCATATAGGGTGATGTCTCCTATATGTGACAGGTAGTACACAGCTGGCCACACATGTCAATGTCAATCAAGCATAGGTTATCTGTACGTATCCCAGCTGGATACCTGCCATCTGCACATCTGTAGAGGGACTGACAGACACCAGTTTTGTGAGTAGCTATGCAGTAGGGTGAATGTGTCAACAGATGGTTGTTTGACAACAATATGTATGCCATTACTACATGTTGTAAACCCTCACTAACATGTGCTGTACAGACAGTACTCTACAGTTACATTCCACATGTCTGATTATTATCCAGTAGGGGATATATACGATGACATAGCCCACACACCAGGAACATGACTGTGAGCCCTCAGAGTGCAGCTAAGCCTGCAGGTGTGCTTGTTATCAGTAGTAGTGTTAGCACTCTATCCTTCCCTGGGACAGCACTGTTGACAGTAGTAACACCATGTTACACTACATGCCAGTGTGACAGCACGTACCCTGGGTACTCCTGCATGTCACACATTCACATGGATAACAGTGCTGTACAGGTCTCATATACTTGTGTGTTCCAGACATGACACTCAATACCCTTTGCTACTGTAATGACAGCACATAGATGCATGTACTGTACATGGCAGTACATACACATATTACAGATGTCATTTCCCAGGGTCTGACATAGCCTTATATGTTACGCAGAGATAGCCTCTGTGTAGATGATATGCCACAGAGTATAGCTGGAGGATTTCTAGACGGTCAGCATAGGCCATCTGTTTTAGGCCTGTGATTCTTATAGTGAGGTATTTCCGCTGCCTTCCCAGCTGTCGCAGCTGTCTTGCGAGGTACATACCAAATGGGTCATTTTACTCTATACAAGGTGTAATGAGGGATGAGTACAGTGGGACAATTACCCCTTTTTCTGGATGTAAAGCCCTCAGTGATGAGGTGTGCCACATAGAAGGATTTCCTTACTGTTGTGGCAATGTGGTTAATGAAGGTGAGACCACTGTCCACCTGTGTCCCTATGTCTGTCAGCACACTTTCGGTGTTTAGTGTACTGCCACCTATGTGGTAATTCATGGGTATATGGTATTTCCAAAGGGGATAACTATACATTACTTGGCATTAATCTTGAGCCCATGGCTCTGGCACCAAGCATCTATTTCTGTAAAGCCATGTTGTGGAATATCCACATCATTTGGGGATGCAATAACGACTCCCATTTTGCAGTCATCTGTGAACTTTGTTAGCCAGAGTTCTGTAATGTTGGCCTGTACTTCATGGAAGTAGATGCCAAACAAGAGCTGTCCCAGGACTGACCCTGAGGTACTCCATTGTCACTTGTCTAGAGCAGGGATTGGACATGGCTACTTTTACAGTCTGGGTTCCGTCAGTAAGTCAGTTGGCAACCCATCGAGTGATGCAGGTGTTTATGGCTAGCTTCATAAGTTTAATTATGTCTCTAGAGTGGGGGATGTTGTTGAAGGCCTTGGCCAAGTCCAGATAGGCTGTATGGACTGCCTTACCCTCTTCCACAGCTCCGGAAACTGAATCAAAGTAGTCAATCAGGTTCAGGAGACAAGATCGGCCCTTCATGAGCCCAACCTGGGTGGGGTCCAGTGTTTACTGGTTGCCAATGTCTTTGTTTATAAGTTGCATGATAATGCCTTCCATGCCCTTGCAGATCAGGCTCCTCAGGCTGATGGGATGGTAGTTCCCAGGATACAAGGTGGATTCCCCCTTGTGGAGTATGATAACTGTACCTCTTCACCACTCAGTGGGCTAGAAGCCTGATGTGAGGCTATGATTAAACATGGCACTTAGGTGAGATGCAGGGTTATTTTGTAGTTCATGTAGTACACAGCCCGGGATGTCATCTGGTCCCATAGATGCTGTATTGCTAGCAGTGGATAAGGCAGTTTCCGCCTGTGTGGCCTTGATTACCTGAATTTGGCAACCTTTTGTTACTGAGATGGGCCCTTGAGGGGGTGAGAGAAGGCTGAATGTGGCACTAAATCGGTCTGCCTGGATATTGGCAAACTCCTTTGAATCAGTATATTTAATGCCATTCTGTTGTAGCTCAGAGCATCCTGGACATAACTATAGAATGTCTTGTAGTTGTCTTTGGAATCTATGGCAATTATATTTATGTAACAAGCTGTAGCAGATTTTGAGGGATATCAGCTTCTTACTGAGGCTGGTAAGGGAGCAGTTTGCATTTTGGGATTATCTTTTTTTCTGCAACAGTGTCTTCCTTCTGTTGTATAGTTTGTTCATGGCAGTGGAGCACAACATTGGCTTCCTTTTTTGCAGGGCAGTGTTTTGGTACTATTTGGGATGGCACAATTCATGCATGAGTGGCTGTACCCATACAATGCCTTAGTGTAGGATTCACCAGTTGCACTTTCAGCTCCTATCTTCATGGGTGTCATGAGGTTTGTCACTTCTGACTTGAGTAGCATGGCGTTGACTTTGGAGAAGGTATTTATGGAGGTTCCTTACTGGTGGGTGGGGGTGGGATGTGGATGTCAATGGTGATTACCTTATGGTCGGACCTGACCTATAAGGGGTTGACCACTGGTGTGGAGCATCTTACTCCCATGTTGGTAATGACCAGGTGTAGGATATTGGGGACCCTGGTTAGACAATGGATTAGTTGATTCAGGGGGTTGGAATGTATGACTTCCAGGAACCGTTGGTAAAGGGTGGTGGTACATGAGTTGTTTTCCCAGTTAATGGCAGATTATTTGGAATCACCCAGTATTATGGTGTTTGGTTGTATCTTAATATTGTCCAGTATGTTTATAATGGTGTAGTGAGAACCTTGGGCCATGGAGAGGGATCTGTAGCAAGCTACAGTTTGGATTGCAGTCTTACCTAGTGTTAGTTTCATCTGGGGATTCTCAGATGCATTGTGTTGGAAACTAGGCTGGAGGTGTGAATGACCTTGGTGAATATGGACACTCCTCCACCTGTAGTGATGTGGTCTTGGTTTGTTGCCCAACATGTGTGATAAGGGTTGTAGGCAGGTATTACAGGTGTGCTCTCTGGAGTGTTGAACCAGATCCCAGTTACTGTACAGATGTTGATGTTCCCCATTTGTAGGTGTGCCTCAAGAGAGTGCCTTTTTAGGGTTAGACTTCTAGCATTGAGTCACATTACTGTCAGTTTTGCATGCTTGTATCTGTTACAGTGGTGGTTTTGTCCTTTGAACCTTGCCTAGATAAGGCACTATGGGGGTTCCAAGAGCTGTAGCCAGTAACCTGAATCCCAGGGGCAACACGTGCAGACCATCTCTGGCAGAGCATCGTGGTTTGTACATCATGTCATCCCAGGCAGACAGATACTGGATCCCCTTTGAATGACATCAGATGCTTAGCCACTTGTTGAAGTCATTGCTGTGTATATGTATATGTGTGAGTGTTTATATGTATATATGTACATATATATTTCCATATATGTATGTGGATATGTATATGTCCATATACATATGTGGATATGTATATGTGTATGTATCTACAAAGATATGTGGATATATGTATACACATATATGTTTACCATATGTCCAGAACATGGAAAAGAGTCCTACCTCAGTACCAATAGTCCCAATCCCGTAGTGCAAGGAGATGTCATGGATGTATTGCGGGTATATATGTAGACTGTTGCCACTGTTATAGGGGTGTCTTAACAGACATGTTGGGTGTGGGAGGTCACATCTGCTGTAGATATGTGCACCATTGTTTATGGACAGACATCCTAGGGGCAGCATAGTACAGTCTCACTGTTAGCACAGTAATGATCCTGTGGACTACAGCAGGGATATGACCACTATATGTGGACAGTCTGGCACTCTGTGGTCAGTCCAGAAGTGTACACATGTCCCCTTCATGCAAGACATGTGGACCACGCCTCCCAATGTGGATGTTACTAGCCATGTACATGGGTACATCACGACAATACTGGGGTACATATGCCCACACAGTGTATGCATGCACACATGCCAGTATGTCCAGACACATAATACCTGGTGCTGCTGGATTCACATGGCCACATACTACCCAGTAGATAATGACATAAATCTGTATAGCATGCCACTGCTTTGTCAGAAATACATGACAGTTATGCTGGCCTGGCAGCAGTATGTCTTGCAAATAACTGGACATAACAGCACACTAGGTATTTACAGTAGGCTGATAGGCATGTCACAAAGCACTGGGCAAACTACAGGCAGACTGCCACAACACTGGAATACATATTGTATGGGGGAATACACATGTACCTGCAATTATAGCGGGCTCAACACTTAGGTCACAGCACAGCATAGCAGACACCTGTGAGAAAATGCATACCCACATCCAATGTCAACACAGCCACAGCCACATATGATACACAAGCTTAACACTGGAGCAGCATGTAACATCAGATAGAACAGGACAGAGAACAATGGCATCTACCACAGTCTGTACAGAGCCCATGGTTCGTAAGTGCAATACACATACAGTCGTCAATCATCCTAACTCAAGGGTCTGCAACCTGCGGATCTGGAGCCACATGTGTCTCTTAAACCCTGCTGTAGTGGCTCCTTGTATCTTTGAGGATTAATGGACACTCTACCGCAGAACACACACACACACACACACACACACACACACACACACACACACACACACACACACACACACACACACACAGATCAAGCAATCCCAACACAGGAACACAATTATGGACATATGTTAGGTATTGTTCTTATACACTTAGTTATATTATATTTAGTATAACTATATATGAAACCATATATACTCTGCTATCTTCATTGTAGGAGTCAGATAGCTATTGTGCCTCCCGATTAAATTAGTTTGATGAGTGAAGGGTCAGGAATGGCTCTTTGGATAGTGAAGGCTGCAGACCCCTGCCCTATGCACACAGACCACAGTACTGTGCACACAAACACAGAATGTCTAAGTAATGACCTCAGAAACAGCCCCTACTTCACACAACATGTCTAGCAGTCTATTATCTGACTGGCTTGTTATCAGGTATGATGTCAGTAACTAATGGTGTACAGACCATATGCACCATATGTATGTGGGCTTCATTTGCACAACACATGTGTGCACCTCTGCAGTCTAGAAGTCAGTGTATGTAACAGTGTGCTATGCCCCTGTAAGTCAGTGTATGGAGGTATGCACCATAAGTATCCTACGGTGTTACAGCATGTGAGGACTACCAGTAGTAAGCTGCCTTAAGGTATGCTGATGTACATTACCATACATTTCACCTTGTGAACATTGCTGGCCTACTGCTTACTGCCATCAGTGTGATTGTGAAGATTTCAGTTATGCATTGTTATGTGACAGATACCACCCATAGTGTCAACCAGGTCTTTTCCCCCTAGGGATTGCATGCAGAGTGTATTTAGAGGTCGCTGGGCTATAGATTTTTTTTTTATTTGTTAACAGGGAAAGTCCGACTTGGAACGTAGCCAATTTTCAGTGAAGGCCAGGGGAGAAATGCTCCAGACGCATGTCTTTGAACATCTGCATTACATACTGTGGATTGTTTGTTATGCTGTGGCCAAGTCTGTCTTTCCTGTTGTACTACTTGAAGGCCTTGGCATGGACACCAACAGAAGTGATGTTTTTGGATTACTGTAATAAATGATCTGTTTGAGTGTTGCATTACTCTGTCTGTATGTATGTCAAAGCATAATCAGCTATATGACATGGCATATACAAATGTAATAGTACACAACTGAACCTTTCCTATGTATACAAACCTGTGTGTTGTGTTACATCCTTTGATGTCTCTGTGGGTATATGTGTCAGGCAACAATTGCCTGTGGTATGGGTGACTCATACACTGTCCATCGGATGAGGTTGCAACTGTAGGGATACTGGCTGTTCAGTATGGTGTGCACCCTCTTATTATGTATCTTCCTAGACATACATCTGTGTGTGTATGTATATATATATATATATATATATATATGCATATATCAGTATCTGCATACATGTGTCTGTGTATAGGTATCATAGGTCTGTTTATTGCTTACAGATTGTACATTCACTATGGTAGCCAGACTGTACTGCATGATATGTTATCAATACCTGCCTGACATAATACAGGTGGGGGGCTTACTGTTAACATCTTGTTAACATCTTGTGGCCATGTATTGTCAGGTCCTGGTTATGGCATTTGCAATGGTTGGTATTGTATTGCAGGGGGGATATCAATATGTGTAAGACATATGTTGCATGAGCCCCCTCACCCCCAATAACGGTGCCTGTGTTCATATATGTCTTTGTTATGGTCTCTATTATATCTATAGATATATATCTGTATATATATATATATATATATATATATATATATATATATATATATATATATATATATATATATACACACAGAGAGAGAGAGAGAGAGAAAAACATATCATCCAGTCCAGTCATGCAACAGTACAGAGAATGTATACCAACATCTAGATGTATATCTGTGTAAATATATTAATATCTAAACAGATACAACATATCTATATATGTGTATGTATATATATATATATATATATATATATATATATATATATATATATATATATATATATATATATATTTCTAAAGCTATATACATATAGATCAATATATATGAACATATATACATGCAAATGCCTACATCGACACGTATATGTGTCTACGTCTATATGTCTACATATACACAGCAAGTTATATATGTGTAAGCAGATATATATCTATGTAGGTATATACGGACATAGTTATAGATATATATATATATATATATATATATATATATATATATATATATATATATATAGGTATATATGGCCATACATCTGTAGATAGAAATGGCAGATTAACAAACACACATATGTCCACATGCACTGTTAATGGGGTTGAGAGGTCTCAAACACTATACGTCTTGTACGAATAGGCATCCCCCCCACAGCCAAACACGTCCACCCTGCAATACACTACCAAGTGTTGCAGATCCCATAACCAGGATCTGACACGACATGGGCACAAGATGTTACCAGTACTACATCCCACCTGTATGATGTCAGGCTGGTACTGGTAACATATCATGCAGTACAGTCTGCCTCCCATAGGAAATGTAATATGTGGAAGCCATCAACATCCCCAGGATACAGATATACAGATACACAGACACAGATATGCAGATACAGATATACACACACACACACACACACACACACACACACACACACACACACACACACACACACACACACACACACACACACACACACACATATATATATATATATCTATGTATATGTGTATATATATATATATATATATATATATATATATATATATATATATATGGGATCCGGACACATGCTCGACTAGCATATGTCCGAATCACAAAACATCGAACACACATACGCGAAAGCGCTTAACATCGACAAGCGCTTCCGTGTATGTGTGCCTGTTTCGTTGATCGGACTACAGTGCGGGTAAGGGAAAATTCCCTTTTCCCCACTGTAGTGCATACTTGGAGTGAGAATAATAAAGTAGGGGGGTGTGGGGGGGGCACAGCACCCCATGTGAGGGGTGCAGGGGTGCCCCCTGCAGAAACATAGATTTTTTTTTTGAACTACACATACACAGAAGCACTTTTCGATGTTAAGCGCTTTCGTGTATGTGTGTTCGATGTTTTGTGATTCGGACATATGCTAGTCGAGCATGTGTCCTAGACCCATATATATATATATATATATATATATATATATATATATATATATATATATATATATATAGAGAGATATATATATATATATATATATATATATATATATATATATATATATATACATGTGACTACACATATACACACAGATATATGTACAGTAAGATACATATGTAGAAGGTGCACACAATATGGAACAGCCAGTATGCCTACAGTTAACACCTGAACAACTGGACACTGTATGGGCCACCCATACAAATGACAATCACTGCCTGCAATATATACCCACAGAGAGGTCATAGGAAAAACACCACGCATAGGTTTGCAGAAATGGAAAACCTTTAATCGTTTACTATTATAGTTCTATATGCCATGTCATATAGCTGTTCAGACACTGACAACCATATAAATAGAGAACTGCAACTGTGAAACAGTTATACTAATACAGTAGTCTGGAAAGGTTCACAGCTGTTGCTGTTCTGGCCAAGCCCTTCAAATTGTACAATAGTGAATACAAACTGGGCCACAGGATACCAAACAATCAACAGTATATAATGCAGGTGTACAGTTCAGCAGCCTTTATCTACACTCTGTACAGACTCAGTTAGTGGTAAAGACATCATGAGAACACATGGATTGTAACTGTTACATAACAAGGTATAACTGACACCATCATGAGCACACCGACAAACAGAACAGTCTGTATGACAGGAGGCAGAAAGCTTGCATTAACCCAGTTCATGTAAGTAATGTAAATATAGGTGAAGTATATGGTACTGTACATCCAGATACCTTAACGCAGCTCACCCCTGATACTCCCACATTTTGTAACAGCCTACGTCATTTATGGTGCATCCCCCCAGACTCAATAATACAGGGCCATATATCACTGTTACATACACTGGCCTCTGGAGTGCATAAGAGCACACATGTATTATGTAGGTGACACCCACACATATATGGCCCCAGCCCCACCATATGTGTGGAGGATACAACAACAGTGTACTGATGGCAGCAATGGCAGTGTGATATACTCACAGCCCACTACAGAACAACCACCGACAGCATGACATATGTGCAAAGCTTGGTATGTAGATGGGGGACAGAGGCTGGAACACAGGCACATATGTGGACAACTGTTGCCATACACTAAGCAAGATGCTGGTGTTACAGGATAGTCTGCAACATACTATTAGTCAGGCAATTGACGTTAGAAACAGAAATGGATGTAGCCATGTACCGATAGCACTCAACACACACACTGCTAGTGAAATATCTGACACAGGACCTGTGTGGTGGACAGACAAAGCATGATAGGCACACCTCTGGCCACCAAGAGGATAGGCTCACAGTTATGAGTTATGCAGACAGACTGCATTCCAAGGTAAACTAGTATGCACACACACACACACCCTGTAACACCAGTACTATACAAAGCATAACACAACTCTACTCGCAGTCTGTCTATAGTTCCTGATCCTCCTACAAATATGTGGCTGCCCTGAGTGTGCCGGTTCTCCTGTAAGAGGTATTGCTACCTGCTGTCTGTAACACTGATGCCCATACACAGGAAGGATGTCCATCACACAGGAAATGTAAAGGGACCACGCCCACATGATGTAGAGATTTATAGTGGGTGGTTGCCATGACAGTGGTAATTGGAAGTACTACACATGTGTAATCATATATATATGGCTATCTGGATACATATATGTACATATAATTCCACTATATGTCCTGGACATGGAGTGTAGCCCTTTCTCAGCCCCTACAGTCCCAAAGTCATAGTGCAAGGGGATGTCAGGTAGGTATAGCAGGTATATTAGTAGACTATTGCTACTGTCATTGGGATTGTCTTCATAGACATGGTGTGTGTGGGAGGTCACATCTGCTTATAACATGTGTGCCATTGGCTACTGACAGACATCCTAAGAACATCATTGTAAAGTACTGCTGCTAGCACGTAATGCAGCAGAGTTATTGGCCAATATATGTGGAAATTCTGACACACTCTGTACAGTCCAGAGTTATACATATAAGCCCTTAGTGCAAAACATGTGTACCATGCCTGACTATATGAATGTAGGCAGCCATGTAGATGGGTATAACACATAACGACTGGTATACATTTGCCACCATAGGTTATGCATTCACACATTCCTGTCTGGCCTGACACATAATGACCACTGGGACAGGGGTGCCATGGCCACATACTACCCACTAGATATTGACATACATCTATACAGCATCTCACTGCTCTGTCTGACATACATGACTGTTAAGGGAGGCCCGGCAGCAGTACATCTGGCAAGTATCTGCACATGACATCTCACTGGGTAAGTACACTAAGCTGCTAGGCATGTAACAATGCACTGTGCAGGCTACAGGCAGACTGTCTCAACACTGGCCTACATCTCCTATGGGGGAATGCACATGTACCTGCATATATAGCAGGTTGAACAGGCATGTCACAGCACAGGGTAAGATACACTTGTGTGAAAGTGCATAACCACAACCAATGTGAACACAGCTACAGCCACATATGGTAAGCTAGCATAATATTACAGTATATGGACTATCTGTTCTACACCATCCTCATATGTGCCACTCACAGACTGACCCTACATATACTGGGCTGCTACACAGTTTGGTCTGATGGCTGTCTGTGGTATGGGACATGTGTGTGCATGGCCCTACAAACATGTACACCAATACAGTACCATACAGTAGAGCAGCATGTAACATCAGATAGGAGGGGAACTAGAACAATGACATCTACCACAGTCTGTACACAGACTAAGGTACATATTAACAGTACACACACTGTCGACATTCACCATAAGTACACAGACCTCAGTACTGTACAAACATCCCAGGAATGTCTAGGTTATGTCATGAAATATAACCCCTACTGTACATAACGTGTAGCAGTCGGATATATCACTGGCTTGTTATCAGATATAATGACATTAATTATGGTGTACAGCACATATGCACCACTTCATGCATGACATTTGTACAAAGGCTGACAGAGGTGTGGCTGCAAGCACATACACAGGGCCAATATTGACATGTTGCTGTGATAACCTCATACATTTACTGTTGTAATGGGGTTTGTTGCAAATTATGTCCTATGAGGGATATGACGTCAGTAACTATCATGGCTTTCACCATCTACAGACTGCAATCCTCACACTATCTTCTGCAGCCCACAGATAGATGCTCTGTGGGTAACACATGAAACCAAAGGCACAACACTGACCAGTCTGCAGATGACCCTGCAGATGGGGATTCCCCATAAACATGGAACTGACATGGCAGGTATTGAGACATGTACAACACCCTTATCCACACAAACACTGTTAAACCAACATTGCTCCAAATGCAGTATAGCAGCACTTACAGTCTGTAGTCAGGTCAGGCACATTCCCCTCCTGTTTGTTGCCCTCTTTCCACAGTGTATGTTGTTAGATGTAAATCCTCAATCCATCTGAAATGCTGTTTGCCAAACAACAGATCTTGTTCCTGCTCACAGTGAAAGAAAAGGGCCAACACCCCCATGATGTTCCTAGATATTGGAGTGTGTTTCCATGCAATTGGCTATGGGAATGTTACCACAGCTGTTTCACATGCAATCAGATAGGGGAGGGCTGCAATTCGTGCAGAGGCCATCAGCTGATCATGAGTATCACTTAAAATATACATGCTGCTGCCTAAGCAAAGCAGGTGTAGGTCTCCACATCCACCAGAGAGGGAGTGGGAGAGGCAGACAGAGACAAAGACATGTCAGGGAGGGGTGGGAGAGTAAAACTGAAGCATGTTTGTGTCACACACCTACCAGCATAGGGTATCAAACCCCTGAGAGCTATGTAGTGCTATCACAGGTCAATGCAGTTATTGGATGCACCACATGGGTTACCTGTTGTGTAATGCTCAGAACATATATGTGATGGTGAGTGACATCTGCACAGGGATACAGTAGCTTATGGTAGATGAAGTACACGTGCCTGTCCACATGAACAGGTGCCAGCGTCAAGGCAGCCACACTCTCACAGACACACACACACATTGACACACTTGGCAGGGCCAGGAGTACAACTCATCAGTAGTGGGATTGCCACAATACATCACTGTGCAGGTATCACATGCACCACACGGGTCATGTGGAGGTTGTATGGGCAAAGAGTATGAGGAGGTGTCTGACATCAGACAGCATGCTTCAGTATGCCCATGGGGGTTGTAGTGAGTGTGGATGTGAACATACAAACCATACAACACACACACAAACACACAGGGTGCCAGTACTGATATGCATGGGTGCATGTCTGCAGGGGTGTGTGGTGGTCAACTGTGCCAGCAGGCTGTACAAGAGTAGGCGATGGGTATACCTTGGCATCAGGCCACATGACAATGGTCTGCATAGTGGCTCAGGGCTGTAGTTTCTGCATTTGCCCACACAGGTGGGTATTGTATCCCCCATCCAGTCACCAGGGTGACTATTGTATGTGGCCAATGCTGTGCATTGCTTGCCATGTATGTGTTCCTTAGTCCATGACATGGACGGTGTCTGGGATGTGCACACCTCCCACATACATGTACAGTGAGATGTGGAACTGTACCTGGGATGTCTGGCCCATGTTGTGAACACAGATTATCATCAGATGTGCCAGTCTTGCCCACCTGTGGCGGGAACTGGTAATGGGCAGCAGGTTTACTCTGCACCTACATTGATAGCATTCTAACAGCATTCCCTGGTATCAGTGGCATCTGTCCATACAGGGCATGTTGTCAGGCATGGTATGTTCATTGTGGGTCACATGTGATGGCACCACAGGAAGTGCAGGTATCCATTGGAGAACATGGAGGAGTTGCACTGTCTGCATGTATGTGCATATTGGACAGATGGACAGGGTGACATGCCCTCTGTAGCCCACTGCTATCACTCCATAGTTACTATCAGTGGCCAATATGCAGTGTACTACCCACATATTGGCTGTTGCCTTGGCATGTATGTGTGTATGAGACATGGGTTGAGAGTGTGCTCTGGGAAATACTGGGGTTGCTAACTGTGATTGTCTGGCCTTGATGTCACATGTATGGGTATGGCTTTGCACCCCAGCCTCTCAGCTATATCACATCTGTTATCCCTGTATGGTGGACATTGTGATATCTATAGTAGGGCCACCATATAAAAATATGCAATACTCACTCCACATTGGCAACAGGTGTCACACACTCACAACCACCTCTACACAGGATACAAGTTACACAAACACATACACATACACACACACACACACACACACACACACACACACACACACACACACACACACACACACACACACACACCTGTCATGCCTAGGAGTAGAACCCCTACCTGATTAGTTTCTTACACTACAGCACTACACAGTTAAAGTACATGCCGCGGACATTACTGGAGTACTTCTTCCCCAAAGGTGCATTTCACAATGAATGACATCAGCAGGATTGCCAAAGTCAGGCATTTGAAATGTATTGCGAGTGACTAGCCTAAAATGCATTGGTCCCTACACAGACAGTGATACACACATAAAATATCCACAACTGACATGTGTGGGTATAGAACCCTAACAGAGGTCTATAACACACTACAGCAAGGCTGCTGATGTCACCCACCTAGAAATACACCTCTGGGAAAATTGTAGCCCAATAATCTCCATAGCGCATCCTGTAACTGCATACTGCTATAGTGTGATAAAGTAGTTAGGTAGAAATTCTAACACCAGACTTGGAAACTGTGTGTGAGTCTGGACGCACCATGGGGATTACTAGATAGTCCCTTTCCCAAAGGTGTATTTCACAATGAATGACATCAGCAGGATTGCCAAAGTAGGGCATTTGAAATGTATTGCGAGTGACTAGCCTACAATGCATTGCTCCCTACACAGACAGTGACAGACACACAAATCATCCACAACTGACATGTGTTTGTACACAACCCCTAACAGAAGTCTATATCATACTACAGCATGGAGCTGTTATAGGATGCACCACGGGGATCACTAGCAAACTCCTTCCCCAAAGGTGTATTTCACAATGAATGACATCAGCAGGATTGCCAAAGTAGGGCATTTGAAATGTACTGTGTGTGACTAGCCTAAAATGCATTGTTCCCTACACAGACAGTGACACACACACAAAACATCCATAACTGACATGTGTGGGTATAGAACCCCTAGCAGAAGGCTATATCACAATACAGCATGGAGCTGTTATAGGACACACCACAAGGTTAACTTGAGAACTCCTTCCCCAAAGGTGTATTTCACAATGAATGACATCAGCAGGATTGCCAAAGTAGGCCATTTGAAATGTACTGAGTGTGACTAGCTTATAATGCATTGCTCCATACACAGACATTGAAACACACACAAAACATCCTGAACTGCCATGGGGGGGATGGAATCCTACCACAGTTCTAAACCACGCTACAGCATTACACAGTTACAGGATGTGCTACAGAGATTACTGGGCTGCAGCCTTACCAGAGGTGTATTCCTAGGTGGGTGACATCAGCAGCCTTGCCGAAGTTGAGTATATGAATTGTAGGGAATGTGAGTACCCTTAAAAACATTGCTTTTTGCAGACAGGGTCCGACATATAAATACATACTCATTTGCTATGCCTGGAATTAGAACGCATACCTAACTACTTTTTCACACTACAGCAGTACGCAGTTACAGGACACACTACAGAAATCACTGAGCTGCAACTTTCCCAGAGGTGTATTTCTAGGTGGGTGATATCAGCAGCCTTGTCAAAGTTGAGTATATGAATTGTAAGGAGTGTGAGTACCCTAAAAATAATTGCTCTCTATACAGTCAGACATGTACACAAACAGGCTCACACACATTTTCCAAGTCTGGTGTTAGAATTTCTACCTAACTACTTTATCACACTATAGAAGTATGCAGTTACAGGATGTGCTACAGAGATTACTGGGCTACAATCTTCCCAGAGGTGTATTTCTAGGTGGGTGACATCAGCAGCCTTGCCAAAGTTGGGTATATGAATTGTAAGGAGTGTGAGTACCCTGAAAAGCATTGTTCTTTGCACAGACAGAGAGAGACAGACAGATACACACACAGTTGGCAAGTCTAGGATTAGAACTCCTACTTAACTATTTTATTACACTACAGCACAAACAATTACAGAATGTGCTATGGAGATTACTGGGTTTTAAGCTTCCCAGAGGTGTATTTCTAGGTGGGTGACATCAGCAGCCTTGCCAAAGTTGAGTATATGAATTGTAAGGAGTGTGAGTAGCTTAAAAAAAGCATTGCTGTCTACAGTCAGACACACACACAGACACACACTTACAGTTGTCAAGTCTGGGGTTAGAACTCCTACCTAACTAGTTTATTACACTACAGCAGTTATTGGACATGCCACAGAGATTACCAGGCTACAGCTCACCCAAAGGTGTATTTCAATTTGGATGACCTCATCATGCTTGTCATAGTAGGGCTATGGGGAGGGCGGTGTGTGCATGGGCCATAACCCATTAATCTAGGGGTTGACACGCCACATGCAGTCACACATGGGGTCATATGTCACATGTACGTGTATACAGCTACTAGATGACTACTTCCTTATACAGTCATGTTGCAAAGCTGGCATGTGCACCACATAGTTTGTAATGCTGACAGGTACTGTTGGTTAGTATCTGCAGTGAGTGACATCTGCATCTCATGTGTTTAGGTTCATAAGTTCATAAGTAGGTACTAGGCTATTGGCCCAAGGGCCTATGCAAGCCTAGCCAACAAGATTCCCTGGTTTAGGCCACCCAAGAAAGTTATTTTCCTGTGCCACTGATGAGCAGAGACACAGAAGTGATCCCCGGGGTGTATTTCCTATTTCCCATCCACTCATCAAGATTTTTCTTGAGGAGTGCTAATGAAGAACTTTGCTTGACATAGATGGGTAGCCTGTTCCAGAGTATGGGAAGTCTCTGGGATAGGAATCTATCCCTCCAGCATGTCCTGTTTATTGTGGTGACAAGGTTTAGGTCCCTAGAGTGTGTAGCTCGGAGGGATTGGGATTTCTTTAGGTGTAGCATGCCCAACAGCTCTGGGTTTGACATAGCTTTATATGTTAGGCAGAGATCACCTCTGAGTAGGCGATATGCTACGGAGTAAAGCTGGAGTTTTTTGAGGTGGTCAGTGTAGGGCATTTGTTTGAGTCCAGTAATCCTCTTTGTGAGGTACTTCTGTGGCCTTTCCAGCTGCTGCAGATGTCTTGTGAGGTACATTCCAAAAGGGGTGTTGTACTCTATAATGGGTCTAATGAGTGATGAGTAGAGGGTAACGATGACCTCTTTTTTCCTGGATGAGAACCCTTTTATGATGAGGTGTGCCACGTAGAAGGACTTCCTGACTACTGTGGCGATGTGACTATCAAAGGAGAGACTGCTGTCCACCTGGGTCCCAAGGTCTCTTATCACGCATTCGGTGTTAAGTAGATTGCTACCTATGTGGTAGTTCATGGGTACAGAGTTTTTACCAAAGGGGATGACACTGCACTTTTTGGCATTGAGCTTGAGGCCATGGCTCTGACACCAGGCATCTGTCTCAGAGAGGCCCTTTTGTAGGATGTTCACATTATTTGGGGACTTGACTATGGCTCCTAGTTTGCAGTCATCTGCGAACTTCGTTAGCCAGAGGCTACTACTCAGTTTGGGGCCCTTTGGCTGTGTGCTGGGTGGAACAGGGCCTGGATGGCTCCTTGTCATGGTCACCCTCTTCCACACATCTATGTTCATCTACCTTTGGCTTATTATAGTGTGTTGTCCTTACATATATGTCTGTATTCCTATCCACTGTGTGTGCAAGGTATGAGTGGTGCATACCGACAAGTGTCTGCACTAACAACTGCAACTGCCATATATGTCTGGTCCACTGGTGTTTGCAGACATGGCCTTCATGCGTTTAAGTGTGTGAGCATGCCCAGTATGACCTTTCAGTATGTTGTTGACTGACACTGCCTTTATTTCTCTAAGTGTGTGAGCATGCCCAGTATGGCCATCTGTACTGCATGTGTGGATCAAGTCCAGGTAGTTTGTACTGCAGTGCTGACCTTTGTGTTGTACACCGACAGGAAGCATGCTGTGTCTGCAGGGTATTCATCGATCATTTGGCATTGACTGTTGCTACATTTTTGCATAGTGGGGGGGGGGGGCACCTGACTATTTCTACACAGGATTGGGGGGCACACCTGACTGTTACTATATTTCTATGTAGGATGGGGGGAGGGTACACCTGACTATTTCTATATTTCTACACAGGATTGGGGGGCAAACCTGACTGTTACTATATGTCTATGTAGGATGGGGGACACACCTGACACTTGTACATATTTTCTAGGACTGTACTGGTATGTCAAGTACTCCATTTCAGTCTGTAGTCTTACCTATCCTGCTGGCTAGAGGCATACCAGTGTACTACAGTTCTTAGCTTTTAATTGCATACATATTAGTTTCTGACTTCCTAGCATTCACAACCGACATCCCATTGCCTGGCCTGCTGTAGTCTGTCTGTGTAGGCCTGGGGGAGAGATTATCCATAAGCCTCATTCAGAGGCCATAGTAAAGCATTTGTTTCTGTTTGTCTACACCTGTCCTGCAGGCTGTGACTGTTGTTGGGTATGTGACCCCCCCCCCGACTGGCATATGTGAGTCACTTACCTTGTAGGTGTCACAGTATTGAGGGTGGTGCTGTAGAGCTGCCTATGTCACATGCACATAGTACACTCCCTACACATGGTTAGGCACAGGTAGTGTCATGTTTGGCATCCCTTTTACTGTATGTGAGAGTCAGAGAGAGGTGTTATTCCCTGGGTCCCTCCCGTGTCAGTGTATGTGCTATGTATTGCCTCTTTGCCAAGGCCAGGGCATACTGGGCATGCCTCCTTCTGCCTACTGGCGCAGACTCAGGTTGCTCCTCGTCTGAGTCACTCTGTGCCTGTGCAGGCCTTGGCAATGGTGGGGGGCTGTGTGGCCCTGCCCCATGCTGTTCCTGCTGCAGCTGTTTCCACAGGATCATACTGTGTAGCATGGCACATACAAGGACAATTTGGGTATATGTAGTTGGTGAGTACTGCAAGGCTCCACTGGATGTGTCCAGGCACCGGAGCCATGACTTGAGCATCCCAAACACATGCTCTGTTATGATTCTTATTTGTGCGTGTGCCTCATTATGGAGTTCTTGTTCAGGTGTGTTTGCATTTCTGATGGGTGTCATCAGCCATGGCTCCAGTGCATATCCAGCATCCCCAGCTAGGCGACCGTGTGGGATGTCCCCACTGACAAATCTCTGGTACAGCTCCGTCAGATGCTAGATGTGGGAATCGTGATAGCTTCCAGGGCAGCCAGTAGACATGTTCATTATTATGCCCTGGGCATCGCACATGACCTGGCAGTTGATAAGGGGAAGCCCATGCAGATGATGTAGACCCTACCCTGCTCACTGGGTGGTGCTTTGATGCGTATGTGCATGCAGTCTATTGCATCCACTACCTCAGGGTATTCTGCTATTTGGTGGAAGAGAAGCATATTGCTGGCCAACACCTCACGGGTGTTGGGGAAATATACGTGCTCACCGACATGTGCTGACATGGCATCCAGGAACTGGTGGAGTACCCTGGATGCTGATGCCTGTGAAATCCCCATCATATCCCCATTTGGCCTTTGGAAGGTACCTGTAGCTAGTATTCTTAGGCCTACACATACCTTGGTATCCACTGGGATGTGTTCCCCTCTGTTAGTTCTGTGTGTCAGGCGTGGCTGGCACAGCTCAACAATTTGCTGTAGGAGGTCCCTGTCCACCCTATAGTGCTCCACTATCTTCAGCTCATGTAATCCTTGGTAGGTTACCCTGGATCTGTACACTCTTC
This sequence comes from Protopterus annectens, assembly GCF_019279795.1. Classification (NCBI taxonomy): domain Eukaryota; kingdom Metazoa; phylum Chordata; order Ceratodontiformes; family Protopteridae; genus Protopterus; species Protopterus annectens. The sequence goes on along the minus strand of NC_056725.1, from coordinate 535,307,698 downwards.
TCCTTCTCCTCACTGTGGGTTGCTTGGCCGCATTCACATCCTCACCACCCTCTTCCACAAGTTCTATGCTAGCTATTGCACCCCCTAACATTTTGCTGTTGTGAGTGTTAAAAGTTCCCTGCTTGTTTACACCGGTGGTGTAGAGTGTGAAAAACACCAGAGGGGTAGGTGTTTGTATAGTTTACAGTAGTGTTCTGGACTGGGCTGGTCTGCTGCCTGTGTAATTGGCTGGTTCTGATACGTTTCACCTGGCAAAGGTAGTACTCCTTGATTACCTTCCTACTGCTGTTTTCCCTTTCCATTGCCCTTCTGTTTAAGCCCGTGTGCAACATGCAGAGTGCTCAAATGTGCACACTGCTGCTATTTCCTGGTTTAACTTTTTTTTTTCTTCCTGTAAAACCCAGTGTGCAGCACGCACACCTGCTTACACTTTGTAAAGTGTGCTGGGCAGGTTTAGACACACCCTCTAGCTTAGCTGTGCTAAGCTAGGAGCAAACCCGAGCCACAGGGCTCCAGTCCATTTACAGTATGCCTGACACACACCCCCTTGATGTTACCTACCTCCTAGTCTTGCACCCAGCTATTCATACTCTTACACTGTTGGGACCTGATTCACATGCTGGGGAAAACTGGGATTCACTATCCTTCCCCTCATTTGCATAGGATTGCCTGCTAATGCATAGTTACATGTGTCACACTGAGCCTCCCTCCTTAGCAACCACTACTCACTGGCCAGGTTGTCTTCTGCCTGCCATTGACTTGCATGGCAGAATACTGATTTTAGTTAGAATGCTTATTTTAGGTTTATTTTCTTATTCCCCCCCCCCCGATCCCATTTGCACGCTGCTGCCCTATGCTTAAACAGCTGAGATTGACTAAAAAAAATAAAAGTTGATTTTTTAATTTTTTGTATTGTTTGCAATGCCAATGGCCTTATACTTGGCCATTGGCATGCTTCCTCAATGATATGCAGCCTTTATTTGGAGCTGTCATAGCTCCGTTTTGGATTTTGCAGAAATGTACTTGGTTACTAACTGAGTATATTTCTGCAGATAGCACTAGTCTTGCACAGACTGTTGCAGGCTTTCTGGATTGCAAAATCACCTCATTTGCATGGATTTTTCCTGCAAATGGGGTGATTTGCATACCTGGGCTTAGTTTGTGCAAGATTAGTGCACGCCCCTGCAGGCTGTTCCTGGATCACACGGCAGGCATATTGTCTGCGTGGGCTCCTGCACCAATCTTGCACTCCATGCAAGCTTTTGAGAATTGGGGGGGAGATCTATATATGGCTATATATATAATGCAATATACAGATGTGAATCAATACATATATATGAATATATATGTGTATGTACATGTACACATATATCTACATATATATATATATATATATATATATATATATATATATATACACATATATATATATGGATTCACTACTGAATCCCGAAATAACACAATCCTGAAGACCTAAATACCAAGACTATAAGCCCAAAACTCCACATTACTGAAATATTAAAACCGCGAAATTCAAAATCGCGAAAGTACTACATACATACAGTACACACACAAACATACACACAGCCTCCCCCATAATCAAACAAACCACCCTACACTTCGCCCCCCTGCACCCCCCCTATTTTAATATTCTAACTCCGAGATCTCACAAACATACACACAAGGCAAACTCACACCCACACATTACAGCCCCTCACACACACACACACACACACACACACACACACACACACACACACACACACACACACACACACACACACACACACACACACCACAGTCACAACACACACTTACACACACTAAAGCCCCTCACAAACAAACTTACACACAATACTTACCTGAACCACAACACTAGAAGCGCTAACTCAAAATCCCTTAACATCAGGATTTTGAATTTCACGCTTCTGGTCTTTCGGTAATGTGGGGTTTCAGCTACATGGTCTCGAGCTTTTGAAATTCGAGATTTCAAAGGTTCGAGATTCAGTAGTGTTCCCATATATATATATATATATATATATATATATATATATATATATATATATATATATATATATATATATATATATATATATATATATATATATATCAATATCCTTGTTATGTGTAAACATTACTGTTGTATATACCTTCCCAGATGTATCACACCGTATTTATCTGATATGTGTATATTTAGATATAACAACATACATGATTCAACAGTATTGTCACTAGCAAGTACTATGCCATTGTAAAAGTCATAACAGTTGTTCAATATTATACAGCAGGTGTACTGACAGATATATTAGAAAAACAAGACTGTTTTGTTCATAGCTGTGATGGCTTAGTGGTTAAGTGCTGTGACTATAATGTGCAGCATCCTGGGTTCAAGACATGCAAGTGCTGGTTATATTGTTGCTGGGCAGAACAAGGGCTGTTGGATACAGAGTGGTTAAGGCAGCTTTAAGCATGTTTGCATGGGTTTGCATGACGGTAAGCGCTGCTAACATACGGTTAAACGTACAGGCGGTTACACAGTTTAGGCTTTGCTTATCAGTGCACAAATGTATTTAGCATTTATATTACAGCAATGCTGAAACCTGCTAAGCATGGCTCATCCCTGGTAACCAGTGTTCACATTCCAGTCTGATAGCAGGGTAATGACATCTTTAATAAGTGTATTTAATGTCATGTACATAACATGTGTCTATGTGCTGTCATTACAGTAGCAAGGGGTGTGAGTCTACTGTCTGAGATATCTGAGTATATATGGCTTGTACAGCACTCTTTTCCATTTGAATGTGTTATATACATGGGTAGTATCCCAGGTTATATGCAGTCACACTGGCATGTAGTGTATCATTACGTTACTACTGTTGACAGTGCTTTCCCAAGTAAGAGTAGATTGCAGGCTGTAGTACTGGAACCAAACACCCCTGCATGCAAATATGGACTCTGAGTCCTCACTGTCTTGTTCCTAGTGTGTGGGCTCTGTCTCATTAAATATTTCCTACTGGATAATGATCTGACATGTGGAACATAACTGTAGACTACTGTGTGTATAGCACATGCCAGTGAGGGCTGCCGTCATGTAGTAATGGCATACCTATTGGTGTCAGGTGTCTATCTGTCAACACATTCATCCTAATGCATAGCTAGTTGGCTAGCTGATGTCTGTCCTCTGTACAGATGTTCAGATGTTAAGTATCCATTTGGCAACATACAGGCAATCTATGCTTGACTGACACTGACATGTCTGCCCAGCTGTGTTATGAATGCCGCAGCTAGGAATCCACACCCTGTACGCACCACATGCCATGGATACCTCAACTACACTATCACAGTCAATAGAACATGCTTGGGTACAGGTCTCCAAGACAGGCACTGACCATGTTATGTAATACATGTTGTATACATGTCAACTGGAGCACCTCACTGTCCCTCTGCAAGAGGCACCCAGATGATTGGCTGATGCATGTAACTCTCACCCTGAGGATCACCCCTATGGTATCTGTTGATAGATGGCCTGCTGGCACATGGCAGGTGGCATGATACCACTGTACACACATCCTCTACACTTCCCATCTCTCCATGGACAATAGCCTGGTACACACCTATGAACACCTGCACCAATGGACACCAGTACTGACAAATGTGTACATGTGCATTACTGAGAATATCAGTGTCTGTGTGTTTGTAGACCTGTAGTTGAGAATACCCTGAGGCCTTCCACACCCACTGCACCCCCCCATTGCCATAGTTAGATGTGGCTGCTGCTGTACCAGACATTACATGTACCTTGTTATACTCTTCTCCCTAAGGACTACCTGGGCCTTGCAGTACCAGCACAACACTATTGTACAAATGGGTTCATATGCATGGGATACCCACTGAGTTCTGGCAAGTGTGTGTATGTGTGCATGTGTGTATATATGTAGGGTACAGCATTCTGAGGCCACATTCTCCTAATACAATATGCTTTGCCACACAGTATTAGGGATAGTGATGTTGCTGACCATAGGAGAGGCATGACAATGCATCACCCTACTATGCTTGTGGCATTTACATTAGAGGCATATACCTGTAGTAGCTCTTATGGGATAGACAAGGGGTTGTATTGCAGTCCTGGTCAATGTGTGATGGTGGGTATGTCAGAGTGTTATCATGGGTTTCAGTGTGTACAATATCCACTGTGGGGTGTGGGTGCTGGGTATACTGTCTTTACACCATGGTACCCCCGGTACATGTCCCATGTTCCACTGTATGGGGACCACTGTCACCATCAACCATACAGGTAACTGTTAACACTATCCAGCCCAGTTATGCATGTGCTGTGTGCAACCTACCTGTAACACAATGGACATACTGACAAGGTAGTTAGCACTGATAAGCCCAGGTCTCTCAGATATGTGTCTGACTGTTATGTGTTTGTCAATGTGTATATGATGGTATGTCACACTACGTATTGTCCATAAACAACCAGTACATCCCCCATTACCATACTGTACAGGCCTGGGGATGTTCTTCACGTAACATGTAACTTGGAACTCACCTCATCCTAAAAGCTGTGTGGCATGTGCAATTAAGGCCACATACATCAGTAGCACTACATACCTAAGTAGGGGTCTAGTCCCAGTGTTGCCAAGTAAGAGTGTGTGTGTATGTAAAGGAATATATTTCTGTTTGCAGAATATACATGTCCCAGGAGGTCATCTGTCCGAGAACTGCCTGGCATATGCTAACATTTCACAGGTATCATCCTGTGGACATACATTCCATCACAACTAGTGATAGATGTGTAAATGCCCTCTTCCCTACTGTATAGGTGTGCAATGATACTGGGGATGGTATATATAGCTGGGTGTGGCTGTTGTGGACACAGCCACCATCATTGTAGTTACTGTTGAGTGTATCCCCCTGCTTAGCTGGCCGTAATACTGTACAGTTTACATTAACAGGTTAGGTAGTTGTCTATCACACTATCTGCAGTTCTACAGCACCTCTCACCAACCAAAGGGGAAGGCTGTGCCACCTACACCAGCACACCTATGTTTACTGAATTGAGGATTGCACTACATTGGGGAAGGGGACATATACCCTGCCAGTACCATCGTCAATGACATTAAACTAGCAGACTGCTCATTTCCCAATGTGTTGTTGTGCCTATTCTGGCTTGGTGGAATTACATAGGCTACAATGTGTTCCTTGCACAGGTACATACATCCATGTGTACAGTATTCTCTGTGTATTGCATCAACACCAAAGTCTCTGTGTGTGTTATACCGAAACATGTGGTGTGTACCACCCAGTACACTTACCATTGTCCACTGTAGAAGGGCTGCTGACAGCAGCCGCCATGCACTCACCTGTATACGCCACCCCCAGACCTATCAGCCATGTGGTGCTGTTATATAGACCTGTGACATGTGTTCACCTGTACCCAGGATATGGCACAGCCAAGGTGTCACCACAGTGCCATGCCCCTTGTAGGATACAACAGCAGACCATCCTCCTGCTGACACATGGACACCTACAACACTTATGGATTACATTATGGAGACCAAAATCACTCACTGTTAATAACAGCTATAATCCATCATGGCTGGACAGCTACACTTCCTGACATGTAGCCATTAAACTTTACTGCTGACAACATGTTACACAGCATTACATTGTTACACCATAGTACAGTCACTGTGTGCATCAGAACCATATTGGCCTGTCTCTGCATCGATGTTATGGATGACAGGGTAGTGGCACAGGTATCATCATATACACAGGGTGTGTTGTTGGTTTGCCAGAGACCTAGGCTGAGCCATACATTTGACACCATGTGTGTGACTGAGGGGGTTTAATTATTGATATGGCCATGGTGATTTGGTGTTTGTAAGTATGGGGTTGCTCTAGCTGTGTTTGTATTGTGTGTGAGTATGCATGCACACAGTTCTGCCATGTGGCTACCCTATACAAGTGTTTGTTGGACAGCTGCAGACCATACCTGGCAGGGTGTGCAGTTCACCTCCTCTGGCCATGGGTCTGCCAGGGGTTTCATGGGCATGTCCAGGTACAAGCCACAATATGGTACTCTCCCCTGATGATGACATATGTCCACTGGAACCAGGTGCCTTCTGGGACTGGCCAGGGCCACTTGCACGTGGCCTGCTGTGGTGTGGTGCGGACAGCATGCTCCCTGCAATACTAGGGCTGGTACTGCCACTACAGGAGTGGCTTGGTGTTCTTGCATGTCCACGTCGACCTCCAGCTGTTGGTGTTGCTGGCCTACATCCACATGGCCATTGCACCACTCCCATTACATGCTCAAGCACAGATATTCCATGGTTGAGGAGTCCCACCATCTCACCCAACTGTCTAGCCATGACATCTGAAAAATAATGGAGGGCACCTGCAAGATCACGGATGTTGTCAGTAGCAGCTGAATGAGTACCCCTCTGCAGCCTCAGAGCCTGTCTGGCATACCATTCTATACGTGCCTGCACCTCCATGACAGCCTGAAACATGTATCTGGTAGTACCATATGTGGCACTTCTGTCAGGGGCATGATGACCAGCAGCCCTCCAATGAGCACCCTGTACATCTGCCTATGTGGTACCCCACCGGACATCCGGCTATGGCAGCTGTGTCCAGACACATGCCACAGATACCACACTGTCCTGTCCCATGCCACCAACCATCAACTGTCCCTCTGCTATGGCCACTGGTAATGGGGTATGTATAGGCATTGTGACTGTGTGTGGGGATAGGGTGGATAACAGTGGGATGTCAAACGATGGCGCAGCTTCAGCCTCTGACAACCCTACCTGTGCATCAACATACCTATCATCATTTTCAGTGTCTGTATGGACATCAGCATCAGAGTGTCTGCAGGAGGGACCCTGACCCACCTTGCCACTTGTGAGGGGAAAACAAGAAATGCACTTTAAGACCTGTATGTCATTGCTTAACAGTACACACATACATACACACACACACACGCACACACACACACACACACACACACACACACACACACACACACACACACACACACACACACACACACCCTGACATTCCACCATACTACTTACCTGTCCTTGAGTTTACAGACTGTCCCTAGTTTATACTCTTAAGTTCCCCAACCTGCATCAGTCTTGAAAAATGACAGTCAATAATACCAATCATTAATGTATCGTTCTTCTAATTGCTTAGACATGTGATCACAAAACATGACCTGTTACTCCATTACCTCTTTGACTTGATTGGAGTAGGTTTTACAAGGACTCACTGTTGTCATCCAGTGTTCACCCTGGGTATGTCTGGACATCTTGAGCATGGCCCCCATATGTTATGGACTACTACAGTCACTCAATAATGTCACGCACTGCAGTGTCATACATAACTATTGTTCAGTAGATGCAAGATCTGCTACTCTATTAACTTTTTATGTGGACTATAGTAATATTTGGAAACACTCTCTGGTGTTGTCTAGTAATTCCCCAATGCATCTGTAGTGCTGCATACGTGGGTATTCTTTCACCTTTCTGCTGATTGCAATTAAAACATTATCCCTGGTGTCTAGTTTCCCCCCCAATGCATGTTTCATGCTTCAGACGTTATTATACTATCAGCTGTCCTGAGATGTCCTGGTGTCTCATGTGCCTGTCCATGTACTGCACAATTTTAAAGGGAAGTTGAGAGGTATGAACAACCTCACACTCACACATGTGCATACATGGACACACACAAACACACACACAAATACACACACACACACACACACACACACACACACACACACACACACACACACACCCTACATACATCAACCCCCCTCCACTCCACCAGATTGCACTTACAGACAAAATAGCCCCCACCTCACCACCCCCCCCACACACGCACACACACTTACAATTGAGGATGCACAAAGATATTACACACGGACCTACCATTACCCATCTGTCAACATGCATGACATATGGCACTCAACAGCATGCAGTGCAGCTACAGTCAATCCCTGCTAGCAACATTATACATCTTTGTGATGCATGGGCTGTGCTAGTAGGTGATGCCCATTCCCCTGGAACACACTGCACCCATGTACACAGTATTGCTGTGCACCTGTTTGGCACTCCGGCATGTACTGTGCACCATACCTCACAGGTGAAAACACCATTGCTGAATGTGTATTATTGTGTCAGTTATGTTTGCTCTGCTCCTCACAGCCCCTCTGTGTTTGTCTGATACATACCCGAGATTATATGTGGACAGATGTCATTTGTGAATGACTGATGTCTGATTTACAGATCACATCATCAGCAGTGCATGTATGGTCAATACAATACAATTACACTGACAACTTTCAAACCTTACCATGGCTATGGGAAGAGTACACACCCTTATTGATATGATGCCCTCTTCCTTGATATGCCATGGGACCACATTACTGCATATGTTAACATTACATAAACCTGATATGTGACATATGACCTGTGCAATCAAATGCAGTGTCAAACAAATGTGTTAGTTGTGCAGATGCTGATTGAGAAGCATACAATTTGTGGGTGCATATATGTGCACCCCCTCATCATGATGGTTTGTTGCACCTACTGTTATGTGTACTACAGCAGTCACTATTCCTGGCAGGGGTATACTAGCATGGGCCATCTGCATTTACCAGTATTTGGTCAGTCTGCCCTACAAATATCCCCCAACTCTGCATGATTGCAAGGTCAACTCATGTGCACATCCCTTGGAGGTCACACAGTGCCCTCACTATTGCTGTGGAGTCAGGGTTATGTCTGCCACAGTTCCTGACCTTGACTGTGTGCAGATATAGCCATTCATAACATCCTTTGGATCTCTGCTTCATTGCACTTTTGTGTCATGATGACACCCCCTCCCCACCCTCAGCCTTTTTGCAGATGCTTGACAACTATGTGTGTCATTTTGCAGTGTCCCAAACACTGAACACCATGTGTACCAGCCTAGTCCCTGCTAATGAATGGCAAATATACAGGTGTACACTGGCACTGGCAAGGTACAGATGGGGATGGTGGGCCTGAGGTGTTTGTTGTGCAGCACATGTATCTTAATTGATGCTGTCTGTAGGTTTCCAACGTGGTCTTGGTACACCAGTACACTTTGCAATGCATGCCTTTTGGGGACCTTTGCTGTTATGCATATGCTACCTGTAGAGAGGCCTGTCTGATGTTTCCTGTGGTACAACTGCCCCATCTGATTACCCTAACCCATGGGCCACACTTATGCAGAGTCCATGCAGTTGCTGACATGGGTACTGCACAGCTAGTACTTGCTAGACATTCCTGCAACTCCCTCAGTGTTGTGGCATGTTACTAGGCAGCCTGCATGACAGGTTTGCAACATGTGATGACCTCTGTCTTGGATGTCCATCTGTTTATTTTCTACATTAATCCTGCCCCATACATCCTCTCCACATACATGACTGTCTGCACTGTTTGCCATGGTATATGCAATGGTGAGGTATGGCTACATGTCCAACTCCTGGGTGCTACCTGTTGGGTATGGGATCCATGCCATGGCATGTAAGATGTGTGCAAGCCATGGCTACCTCTGTTGCAGGTAAGTGAACACATTTGATGGCCAAGCGTCTTGGACAGCAGACCATTTATTAATGTGACATTGGGGACCTGTACTTGCTCTGAGGTCCATACTCATGATGATTGCATGCTGTCAGTACCTCAAAAGCTGCTTCCACTATATGTTATCTGGAGTGTATGCACACATATGCTTCCAGTGTTTGTGAAGGTATGTATTCCCCATATTTGCTGTCCTAACATAGGATTCCATATTACACATTCATTGCTGATGTTAGGACCACATTGCAGGTTGTAAGGGTTGGTGACTGCAGTATTGTGATATGCCATAGTGTAGATCTGTAACAGTTGCCATTGCAATAGTGATATATACACTGTTGTAGCACTGTATAAGGGTGATGTTTCAGACATGTCCTTACTGTAGGCCATTTGTCCCACCATTATGTTCATCTCTGTGCACACATCTTGCAATGACAGGATGTTAGTTATATTGCAGGAGTCTTACATACCCTTCAGATACACCATCATGGTGACCACTGTGATGCAGTGCAGTTAACAGCAACAACATGAACATGTACAGCATGCATTATGGGTAGGTGTGTTAAATTTGTGCATGGAATACACCATGGCCATAACATGACAGGTGTATTGGCAAACCTGAACAAACACCATACTCACCAGCTACAGGCTGCTGCCCTGGAGGTATATCAGAGGGACCTACATAATTGTGTGAGAGATGTGACATCAGTAGCCACACCTGTAGCATTGGTACAGGGTGGGTGCAGCATTACAGTGCATCAAAAGTACAAACACACAATATTACAGATTATGCACATCTGTTTATTACTACAACACAGCAACAGACTATATATGTTTCATCTCGCATATGCATGATCTAACTCTACAGATGTGGATGGCTACGCAACAGTGGTCTACTGATGTGTCCTGTGGCCTTACCTGCATGCTCTTCTGCCATTGTGTGGGAAGCACACACCTCCACTATGCTCTCCAGCAGGTGTTGTGTTTGCGGGTGGGCAGGTGCCCCGAGGCTGGCAAGGAGCTCCTCAACATGTGTCAGGGGGGCTGAATGGCATGACCCCCCATTGCAAGCTGGTTCCCCCTAACCGCAGCAGCATGCCAATGAGCATGGTAGAGTAGATCAGTGCATCGATGTCAGACCTGCTCATAACTGTGGTTATGCAGGCCAACATCGTTTACCCTGTAGACAAGATCGTTCCACAGGGCGATCCTCTCCTGCAGATCATGGGCTGTACACAGAAACAAGGTGTTGTAGTGCTGCACCAGGTACGTGATGATGATATAATTCTCCTCTGTTGTGTACATAGGCATGTGTTCCCTGGACATATTGCCTGAAAGACATAAAGAGGGAAACAGGTCTGAGGACTTCATATTGCAAGGTTATCATAGTTGTTAATACACATCCCTGTCTCACCACCAGCATATCTGCAACAACAATCTGGTCACGTAACTCAACGGGTATGTCTGCAGAAGACTTACCGTTGGGACATATATCGTATTGTTCAACAATTTGTGCTATGTGTTTGTAGTCATGTTTCATGTTGAAACACAATCATTGGTGGTCTGTTACAGACAATGTCACCTGCATGCCATTGTAAGAGCCACTATGGTTCCATATATGCATGTGTTCTGTTTGCTATGTGACTGCTGCACATCTGTTGTTTTGTGTTAATGGGGATATATATGCATGCTGTTAGACATAATCCAGGAATGTGTGGACTATTACTACCCACATATGTTCTATAACAGTGACACAATAGCATGTTTGGGAAACAGTTGCCAGCAGAACCACCTATCCCACCTCATCTGACTATGTTACCAGGTCACATCACATCTGGGACCCACCCTGGGACCTCCTCATCTACTGGTCCTGCACTACCTTCAGGTGGAACCACCTCAGGGGATGGTGTTCACCCCCCCACCGGGAGCACACACACAGACAAGATCCTGTCACCCGAAGTCAGGTTCAGGGTCCGGTGCATAGGGAGCTCCACAGAGATTTGGTGGATGTGCTACAGCACCTTGAGGCCCTCAGTACACACTCACAGGGTCCACATGCTCCTCTTGCTCAGCACCCAGCCCAGGCACCTTCAGGGCCGTGAAGATGATGTTGTGACTGCCCATGGGTGGGGACCTTGGTCCCATTGTTTCCATATGGGGGCTCATGGGCTTCCACATCCCAGACAACACTCCCCATTCAGGGTGTTTACCTACCACATGTGTTATATACCATCCCTGTATGCTGTCTTGTCTGTCTTCCAACCCAACCTACCTCCCCAAATATACCTATTATCCTTCCCCAAATTACCAATCCAACCTTCACAAGCAAAGGGAATGTGTTCCCAACATGGGGTTCACATTTGCATTAACCATCCATTTTGCACCCACTTACTGCTGTATATATAAATATATGTGTGTAGTGATATATGTGATGTTCCCTCATACATATCAGGCAGCACTGTCATTCAACAGTAGGGGACATGTATTTATATAAATATGTGTGTGTGTTTGTATATATGTAGACATACACAAACACACACACACACACACACACACACACACACACACACACACACACACACACACACACACACACACACACACACATACACACACGTGTGTGTGTGTAGATATATTATGAGTTGTATATATATATATATATATATATATATATATATACACATATACACACACATATAAGTGTCTGTATATCTGTAGATATGCATGTACATATATATATATATATATATGTGTGTGTGTGTGTGTGTGTGTGTGTGTGTGTGTGTGTGTGTGTGTGTGTGTGTGTGTTTGTGTGTGTGTACACATATATATACCTATATATATATATATATATATATATATATATATATATATATATATATATATATGTATATATATATATATATATATATATATATATATATATATATATATATATATATATATATATATATATATATATATATAGGGGGGTGCATTCAGACATCAGGTTCACACTCTCTAACTCTCCTTCCTGCACAGCTGCACCGTTCTGCCTTGCTACAACACAGATAGTTGCCACATGTGGACACAGCCTAACATTATGGGGGTATATATAGGGACAGATTGCAGGTAAGCCTATTACACACCTATGGCATTTGTGCATGCTACATTACACGTTAACATGACTGTCCTGCAAGTGGTGGGCTCTGAAACTCGCAGTCCATCATAACAGCATTACTTCCACCACCAGCTATTGGTCACACTAATATACATGTCTTGCAGTACACAACATCCACTATGATGGCGTACATCTTGTCAGTCAGTGATGATCTGCACAGTTGACAGGTATGGCCACTGCCCACAGGGACAGACACTATTGTCCATAGCAGTTGTTAAGCTGGACATCATTACAACAACAACACCTGATGGCACATATAAATCATGCCACATCATCTATCCCATTATTATGGACCAAATACTACATTCAATTACATGCATATATGCTTCACATACCTGTTGTGGGAATGTGATCTCTTCTGGATACAGTTTGCTGTGTGGATGGCTGGATGTGTGTTTGTTTGTTTTTTCTTTCTTTCTTTCTTTCTTTCTTTCTTTCTTTCTTTCTTTCTTTCTTTCTTTCTTTCTCTCTCTCTGTCTCTCTCCACTAAATGGATTGAGCTGCTTTGAATAGATTGCAGCATGGATTTTGTAGGTGATGCACATGATCAGGTGATGGCCTCTGCACCAATCAGTGTCCACCACTTGCTACCTGCATGCAGCCTGCTGTGCAGTACTTCCAATTACCATTGTACATATATAAATACATTTTCTGTACTGTTGAATGACTGTGCTGGATGATATGTTTGTGCAACATCAAGGTTATGTATATCTGGCATGGCTTAGCGGTAAATCACTTTGGGTATAGTGTGCAGGGTCCTGGCTTTGAGACTTGCAAAGGCTGTTTATTTTGTTGCTGGGCAGAACAAGGGCCATTGGATACAGAGTGATTAAGGCACTTTTAAGCAGTTGTAAGTGGGTTTGTGCAGGTTTGCATGATAGTAAGCAATGCTAACCTCCGGTTACAGTTTGTTATACTCAGCTTCTAAATTGCTTAACTTGTGTAGGCATTGCTTATCCCCGCACAAATAGGCTTAAACCCGCTTACTGCTGCATAAAAGTGCTTACTCCCGCTTACCCCTGTGCTAATTTGTTTAAAAGAAAAGAAAAAGGGTTGATAGGAAAGTGGTGAAAAAGGGGAACAAAAAGGGAAAGACAGTAGGAAAAATAGCTAGGGATGTGCAGGAGGGTGTAGGGAAGGTCCATAGCTGCCCATTTCTTCTACAGCAACAGCTGTGCATATACACTGTATTTGGAGGTTGATTTGGAGCCTTAACCCCCTGGGATAGGGGTTTGGACAGCATAAATTTGTTGTGATACCAATTAGACCAAATTAAATGTGTCCAGTGGACACGTGTGTGAAATAGACAACTATGTATGGTGCAATTTTTTTTTTGGGAACAGATTGCCCTTTTTTTTAAGGTGAGAATGGGATGTTGGGGAGGGATAGTAGGTATATTTGGGGAGGTAGGTTGGGGAGGATGACAGACAAGACAGACAAGACAGCATACAGGGACAGTATATGACACATATTGGGGGTAAACACCTTGGATGGGGAGGGGTGTTTGGAAGTCGAAATGGAAAATGGAAACAGTGGGACTAAGGTCCCCACCCACGGGCAGTCACCACTGCAACTTCACGGCCCCAAAGGTGGCTGTGATGGAGGCTGGGTAGGAGAGGTAGGCTGATCCTCTAGATGCACTATGCATCCCTCAAGCTGGCATAGCAGATCTCCAAACTCCCTGCAGAGCTCACTATGCACCAGACCCCGGACCTGACGATGGGTGACAGTATCCTGTCCGCGCCCGCTCCCAAGGGGGGGCGAGCCCCATCCCCTGAGGTGGTTCCATCCGAAGGTGGTGCAGGACCAGCAAATGAGAAGGTCCTAGGGTGGGCCCCAGACATGCTGGTGCCTGGTGCCATGGCCAGATGAGGTGGAAGAGGTGGGTCCGCTGGGACCAGCCTTCCCAAAGGTGCTATGGTGTTTCAATTTTAAAACATATGTGGGTTAGTAATAGTTAACACATTCCAGGATTAGGTATAACAGCATGCATAGATATTCCTATTAACCCAAAACACCAGATATGGAACAGTTGCATAGCAAACAGAACACATACATATATGAAACCACAGTGGCCATTACAACAGCATGCAGGTACATTGATGGCAGCATGCCACCAGTGTGGGAGTATTTTAACATGGCACGTGCATAGAAACAAATTTCAGTATTTATCAGACAATAGGACATATGTCCCAACAGTAGATTTAATTGTACACATACCCACTGAGTTGTGTATTTAGACTATTGTTGCAGATAAGGTGGGGGGGTGTCAAGTAACAACTTGTATATCCCTGTAGTTCTCATTACTTTCTTAATCAGTGCTGTGATCTGTACCTTATAGTTATTATTACACTACCCTATGGCCTTAGTTTGGACAGTGGTATGGTTGTAGACAACTATATACGTGAACTGTGTTTTACCTGCAGTATACACCTCTTACCTGGTATACCTGCGGAGGTATTGTTTGTTAACACTACCTAACTGTTTCTACCCATATTCCCAGATTCCAGGTTGATGTTATGCACATACCATTCCATCTCTTATTGCACACACTCTGGGCAAGTCTTAGCAACATGCAAGTGAAACTGGGACATATTTTGACTATTGCCCTCATAAACCTTTGTTGAGTTGCTACAATGACAGGTTTGTTTTCATATACATTTTCTGAATATTTACAGGTCTGAAAGTCAGTAATATGTCATTAAATGCTGCCTAAATGTCAGAGATCATCACACTGATAGGCCAGGGGGACAGGGTAACAGGCAGCAGGTATGGGCCAATTATCTGGACATTCTGGACAAATCTGTACAGTTGAGGGGTATGATTCTGAATACAGCTTGCCACCACTCCAAGGATTCGAACCATGGCTGTGTCAGCTAAAAATAAAACAGTGTACATGACAGTTGAGTGTGCTATATAGACATTGCTGTGCATCTCATCTCTGATTTCTATTTATAAGTCTCCCATGGTTTTACAATCTGACCTTGTAATTACAACACTCTTATACAAGGTTTCCTAGACAGTTTTATTATGTAGCACTGTGTGGATGACAGTGATGAGTAATACCTTATTATTCAGAGAAACTGAAACACTAACAATGCCATACAATACCAGACTAAATAGTACCAGTCCAGGATTTCAGTCTTTTATTTCTAGGCACAGTTTTCGTATCGTACAGACGTGTGGGGGCAATGTTTGTTCACACTACCTGAATGTTGCCACACATATTCCCAGATTCCACATTAGTATTATGCACATACGTGTCTCACTGTGTTACTGCACACACACTGATCACAGCTTCACAACTTGGGGATGGAGATGGGACATACTTGGCTTATTACTCTCATAACATTTTGGTGAGTTGCTAGAGTGACAGGTTTGTTCTTATAGATATATTTCTGACAGTTATGATGTCTGACAATCAGTTGTATGTTATTATTTGCTGCCTAAACTTCTGGGACCATCCCACTGATTTGCCAGGGGGACAGGGTAACAGGCAGGAGAATTATGTCAATTATCTGGACTTTCTGACAATATCTGTACAGTTGTGGGGTATGATTCTGCATACAGCTTACTACCACTCCCAAGATTCAAACCATGGTTGTGTGTGCTAAAAATACAATACTTTATGCTTCAGTTGAGTGTGCTATTTGGATTATGTTGTCTATCTTTTCACTGTTTTCTAAGTCTCTCTCAGTTATACAATATGACCTTATGATTACAACAGTCTTATACAAACATTCCTACACATTTTATTTATGTAGCACAGTGCGGGTAACAGTGCTTAATACAACAGTACTATTAAGAGAATGCAACACTACATTACCATAATGATACCAGAGTAAACACAAGCAGTCCAGGAGCTAGACCTTTATTGCCAGGCTGTTAACCTTTTATTTACATACAACCTATATGAGACTCTTCCTGCCATATTGCCTGGTTTATTCAGTACATGCCATACACAATACAGGATTTATACTGGCAATTACCTTTCTACTACTTTTAGATTTATTTCTTATGACAGTACATGCAAGATTATTACTAACCTGCCTCGCGACACATCCTCTGCAGCCTACAGGCATGGGCTTCCTGATTTACAGCCCACTCTGCTGTTGCTATCAAAGACATGAGGAATATTTAGCCATACCTATCCATAATATACATGAGCTGGCAATTATTAAACAGGTAGTAGGATGAGTACTTACACATGGCTGAGACATCACCCAGCTGCCTAGCTTCTTGGATCCACTGATCCAAGAGCTCCCTCTTCCTCCATTTCAGACCGGCATAGTGATGCCTGACCTGCTCACCAGTTCGGGAGATACCAGTGGCACTGGTGAGGTCATGGGTGAGATGGTCCCAGGATTCCACTTTATATTGAGAACCCTGGTACTGGCCCTGCAGCAGTCTCTGGTAATGGTCTTTTACAAGGTGTCCTGCCATGACTGGACTCCTGGATGCCGCAGCACTGCACTCAAAAGTGCGATCCTTCTCCGACACTGGCTATAGTGCCTACAGGAGGAAGCTGTAACCAGTTATGAGATGTATTCCCACCTGTGGAGTTTAAATAGGGCCTATTTCCCACACTTTGCTGTGATTGGATAGTTTTGAAAATGCTAAGTTATGGGCAAACCTGCATTCCTAAGGTTGGCATTGCTTAAAGGGGCATACCAATGGGCAAATTGATTTAGCTGGGCTTACATTGCTTACACCTAGTAAGCAGGGGTGTGCAATGCTTAGCGTTGCTTATTTTTACATTTGCACACTATTTGATGTTTGGCATTGATTTATCATTCATTACATGTTATACATTTGTTTAGTATCCATGATTCATGTGTATGTACACTGCATGGGGTCCTTGTGTTTACTGGGAGATTTCACCACTTTATTACAATGACACCTCATATCTGGACTTAATGCAGTACACCATTTCACATATATATGTTATGTAGTAGGTTATACAACATAAAACTGTTTATAGATTCCTTTCACATGTAAATTGTGATTTTGCTGTAGTGAGGATCTGTTTGGGTATACCTCCATTTTTTTGTGTAGCTGTGATGGCTTACTGGTTAAGTGCTGTGACTCTAGTGTACAGGATTCTTAGGTTCAAGACCTGCAAGGCCTATTTATTTTGTTGCTGGGCAGAACAGGGGCTGTCGGATACAGAGTGATTAAAGCACTTAAATTAAAGTCTCCTTACCACATATATTTCAAGAAGTGGGAATGGACTTACCACATTTAGAAGGTGAGACTGTTACACAAACTACAAAAGTGACTGTGAATGTTGAATTGGACAATGCTGATATTCCCACTAGCCAAGTTTTGGAATCGCAGTCTAATGCCTTTAACAAGTGGGATAAGAATAGATTGAATATGAATGTTAATTTGTTTTCTGCTATTGGAAAGAGGACAGAAGTGTCTACCCTGCCGGCAGTGCAAGAACTGTATACCAAAATAGAAAAATTGATTTATAAGGAAACATCAGTATTTTATAACATTCATAGTTTGGAGCGCTACTTAGAACCGCAAATTACACCTAGAGGTCTTCGTGCAGTTAAAAATCCATCAACTCCCTATGGATAGAGGCAGCCCACAAGTGTACCAGTGAGTGGGTAGCTATCCTTATCGAAAGGGATACATCAAAAAGGAACATGCTAAAAATGGAAACAAAAAAATTATGTGCAGAAGTGCTGAAACAAACCTCTAATGCTGCACTTGAATCTTTTCTTAATGATATTAATGGTAGATTAGCTTCCAATGAAAAAGTACTTTTTAATCGCAAGTAAACTAAATTGCAACGAGACTTGCGAGATTATGAAAGGAAGAAAGCATTTGTGCTTTCTACCAATCAACAGTCTACACATCATAAAGTTAGATTTCAAAGAGAACAGGAAGCAAAGGAGCAGCACTCAGACTTCTATACATCGGCAGAAAGCGCGGTTTCTTCAGCAGATGAACGAGATAAGGAAGAACATTTTCCATGCTTGCCAACTCCACAACAAAGCGACTCTTTCAGGACAACATTTCGTGAGTCAACTAACAACAAAGGAGCTGGTAAAAAAATAACATGGTTTGGACAAGGTGGTAATAGAGAACAAAGTTATGGGCAATATAGCAAACGTTGAAAATGGACATATTAGTCAGGTATGGACTGTTAACTCAGACCCTTATGTTGTTAATTTATCTAGTTATGTATTTAATGAGTGGGAAATGTCTGTTTTAAACAAAGGTCTAAAATTTATTCCAACAGTAATTCCTAGACCTTAAGAATTGAAGAGTGAAATTTTCAAATTAGTACGCAAAATGCACATAAAGGAATATTTTTTTGAAACTAAAGTGATTGATAATATAGAATCATGCAATACAAGTAATTCTAAATCTGAGGAAAGTTTTTACTCATGTGAATCAGACATAGAAGCTAATGCATATAGTAAACTAGATACGTCTTGTATTAAAGTTAATAGCAAGTTTATGCCGCCTTGTAAAAATGAAAGTATTTTACGATTTAATACAGCTGTTAATGTCATGTTAGATAAGGAATTGACTGAATTTAATAAAAAGCTAGAATGTATAACATGACTAAGCAGAAATGGTTAAGTTTGAAACAGTTAAGTGAAAATATGAATTTGGTTTTCAAACCCTCAGATAAGGGGGGTAAGTTAGTCATCATGGATAATCAAGATTATTATAGGATGTGTATGGACCATTTAAATAATATTAATATATACTGCCAAGTGTCCAAAGCAAGATATTTAAAGGCAATTAATGATTATGAACGATTATTACATAAAGGAATACGTTTAAATTATTTTTCTAAAAAAGATGTTAATGACAAATTTAGCAGCAAAGATAGTGCGATTGCTAAATTTTATTGTGTTCCTAAAATACACAAGAATGCAACACATCCTCCAGGACGACCTATAGTTTCGTCTATTGGTTCCTTTACATATAATGTGGGATGTTTACTACATGAATGTTTAGTTAATACAGTGGTTAAATTGCCAGCATATATCAAATGTTATTTTGATTTGTTGGATAAATTGAAGCAGATATGCTGGCAATCAGATATGTATTTTTTGGTAATAGATGTTGTTAGTCTATATACCAGTATACAACATCATTTGGGTATGGAAGCACTTATTTACTTCATGGGGGACAGCCCCAAAACCCAATATATTAAGGAACTGATACATTTCTGCTTGTCTAATAATATTTTTGAATTTAATGACAAACACTATCAGCAGGTACAAAGAACAGCAATGAGGGCAGCATTTGCCCCCATGTATGCAAATCTTTTTATGGGCCTGGTTGAATACAGTCATATTTATATGAGCTCATTTTATAAAAAATATGTTGTGAACTATTTCCGTTATATAGATAACTTGATATTTGTTTGCAAAGGTGGAAAAGATCAAGTTAATATTTTTATTGAGTATTTAAATAATAGTAGATTCCTAATTAAATATGATGGTCTACAAGAAGGCAATAAAGTGAATTACTTGGATTTAACATTAGAAGGGATGACAAATGGGCAAATAAGAACACTCATATATAGAAAATTTGATAAACCTAATTATGTGTTCTATGGCACCAGTTGTCATCCTACACATACAATCAAATCATTACCATATGGAGAAGTGTTAAGAATTAAAAGATTGTGCAGTGATTTAGAAGATGCAAAAGTTCAGGCATCAAAAACAAGTAACATGTTTATAGAAAGAGGTTATACTGAGCTAATAGTTAAAGAATGTTATAATAAACTGTTTGGACACAGGGTAAGAAATGGTGAAATAAAATATAACCATAATTGGTGGAGTAATGACAATAAAACTTGGGATATAGAATGAACAATAGCTCATGTGTCCAAATACACTATTTTTTCAGATATATTACAAAAACTTATTAAAGGTTTGTGGAACACTGTAAAAAAGGAAGTACCTTCACTTATGAATGTACAGCTTAGGTTTTCCTATCAAAAAAGTAGAAGTCTCAAAGATTTCTTAGTGCATAGTGTTTACAAAAAAAACAAAAGAAAATATAGGAAATATTATTGCAAATATAGGAACACAAATATGTGGAAATTGTTCTGTTTGTCAGTATATTACTAATAGTTTTGAGGAAATAAATGGGATTAAATTTGAAACGAAAGGTTGTTTCACATATAAAAGTGTGGGGGTGATTTATGCTATTAAATGTGAATGTAATAAATTTTATATAGGAGAAACTAAAAGAAGTTTAACAGAGAGAATAAAAGAGCATGTTAGAGATATGAAAAATCATAAAATATTTAGTCCACTGGTAGAACATAGTAATAAAAAACATGGAGGGACCCCTTTAAAATTTAAAGTTACCATTTTAGAACAAATTAATGTTAAATATATTAGTGAAAATAGGATGAAGTATCTTTTAAGGAAGAAGGAATCTACTATAATTCTTAAATATAATACATTGCAACCCATAAGACTTAATCAGGAATGCAATTGGAAAAGTTTTATTTAGAGAAGATATGTTTGAATGTATTAAATAGAAACAGTATTTATTTAGCAGTTGTATTAATGAATGTAATTGATTATAAGATTGTTTAGAAAAGTATGTAATTGGTTAATTAATGTTCATTATATAAAGATGTGTATTAGGAATGTTTTAGTTACTCTGTAAAGGCTATTTGGCAGAGGCACTGCGAGTTTACAACATTGGTGTTGTTATTAGTTGCTATTTTAGTTGCTATTTTAGCTTGAATTATATGAACTGGTTCTTATTGAAGTCCGAATTGTCTTTGTGGCTGTTTATTCAAAATTGGAGTATTGAATAAACGTATTTTTAACGCAATTGGAGCAGTGATATCATTGGGTAGCGGTGGTTCGTTTCTTTATCGAGTGTTTTTGTTGTTTACAATAACATAAAACTGTTTATAGATTCCTTTTACATCGTGATTTTGGTGTAGTGAGGATCTGTTTGGGTATACCTCCATTTTATGTGCAGCTGTGATGGCTTACTGGTTAACTGCCTTGACTCTAGTATACAGGATTCTTGGGTACAAGACCTGCAAGGCCTGTTTATTTTGTTGCTGGGCAGAACAGGGGCTGTCGGATACAGAGTGATTAAAGCACTTTTAAGTAGTTGTAAGTGGTTTGCGTGGGTTTGTGTGATGGTAAGCAATGCTAACTTCCGGTTAAATATGCTTACATAGTTAGCTTAAAAATTGCTTAACCTGTGTGTGCATTGCTTACCCCCACACAAACAGGCTTAAACCCACTTACTACTGCTTAATAGTGCTTACTCCCGCTTACCCCTGCACTAATTTAGAAAGAAATGAAACATGGGTCTTGGGAAAGTGGTAGATTTGGACGCTCTATGGATTTATCATTCATTACACATTATACCTTCATTTAGTATTCCTGATTCATGTGTACGCATACTGTTTGGGGCACTTGTGTTTATCTGTGGATTTTACCACATTTTTACAATGACACCTCACATCTGTACTTAATGCAGTACTCCAGTTCACAAATATGTTATTTAGTAGGTTATACAGCAAAAATAATGATAATAAAGTAATTTCACATGGAAAATGGAATTTACTACAGTGAGAATCGAACTAGGAATGTGGGAATGACTGCTCACAAAGCAAATGCTCTGACCACTACACCATGGCAGTACAGCTTCAATTGATTGTACCTTGGTATTTATCTTCTTGTGCTATTTACGCTACAGTATGCATAGCTAAGCAATGGGCAAACCCGTGCACCTACAGTTAAATTTAATCTGTTTGATAAAAAAAATTCTCTCCTGCTATTTTCTCTAGGAAGGGACAGGTTTCACTTTTTGCTGTGGATTCCTGCATGCATCGGAATATTTGGCAGACATCCTAGTAACCCCTCCCCCATACCTCTCAACATCTTCATGCAAATTATCTTGACAAAGCTTGACAACATGAGGTCCAACTACGAACATATTTGAATTATTGCTCTAATAAACTTGGGAAAGTTGCTAGTGTAACAGGTTTGTTTTAATATACATTTTCTGATGGATTTGAAGTCTGAAACTGAAATGTATGCCATTATTTACCGACTTCAATCCTGAGATCATCCCAGTGATTTCCCAGGACAATGGGGTATTGTATGGGCGACAAATCTGGACATTCCGCGATGATTTTGTACAATTGAGAGGTATGCAGCCTCCTATGAGCATTCTCACTCATTGTAATTGCCGAACAGCGCCTCCTGAGTGCAGGGGCATGTATATTGTGAGAGCTCTGCTCTCAGTCACACCCCCTGCACTCGTCCACGCTCCATGTCCGTTTAGGAGCAGAGGCAGCGCACCTTCATTACTATGCATGGCACACTGCTGTGCTGCCCTTAAACGGTCATTTCTGTGCAGGAATAACTTACTCCTGTACGGAAGATTAGTGAATCCCGGTGAGTGGCTTTTTTCCCCAGTTCACATGGCTTGTATATAATCTGCCATTACTCTTGTATGGTTGGGATTTACATTGTGCATTATGTTCAAGTTAATGTATTAAGGGCTTGGACTGGGGGTGCGTATGATTGCACTTGCTCAATTTCATTCCATGGTTGGTGCTGCAAATGAAGGCCTCACATGGAAAAGAAAATAAAGGTTACCAAAGCTAAATGAACTGTGGTGATTTTTAATCTGAGTTCTGCAACAAAAAATGCTTATTAAGACAGGTGTCTAAAAAGTAAAAAAGTAACAATAATAATAGTAAAAAGTAATGAATGAAAGGTTCTTCTAGCAAAACTGGGACTGTTTTGCTATTGCTGTATTTTTAAAGGTCACCAAAAGTTAGCTATTAAACATTTTTAATGTGAAATGCCTCCAACATGGGGAATTGGACACTTTCCTGATAAATGAACTACTGTACTTGTGAATATTCTCTATTTAACATCATTTGCATAGTCTGCTCTCAGCACCTTTTTTTTGGGGAGGGGTGCTTTTATTATTAATGTGGGTATAATGGTGGATCTTATATAACTTGCTTATTAGATGAGATGTCTTTGAGTTTTAAGATACTCCATTAACCAGGCAGTGGAGCAGAACAAGTTTATGTACAGTCTAAACAAAATAAACATAAATATGGCCTAACATGTATTGTAGACAAATATCAACATCACATAAGGCTGCTAGCAATTGAAACAGCATGACAAACTCAGAACATTTGATGTACACGTAATCAAAATCTTAGAATGCGCATTTAAGGCTCTTGAGTGTCCATATTAATAGAAACCATACAAGTCAAGAGCCTACTAGTTCCACAAGGGGTGTAAGTTTAAGAAATAAACATTTCTGTCTGCTTGGCGTTGCTCTCTTGATATTTGATTCCCAGGGAAATTAATTAATTCACAGAAGGCTTACTTTCAGTATAACCCAGATTAAAGAAAAAGCAATGCTAAGACATATTTATTGATACAGAATATGACACAGTATAAAGACTGAAGAATACTCAGAATATTTTGTTTCTTTTGCAAATACAGAAAAAAACATTAACATACAATCTACAAATTTAAGAAAACAATATATATTATGCATAATGTGTGCAATTCATCAGGATTTCATTTCAGTAATACTTAAAAGATTTGCACCCCTGTGGCACAGGGCAGAGGTTTTGGGTAAAGGCTGGGGGTAAGGATGAAGTAGAAGAAGATACTGATGCTAAGTCTTTCAAATTGTCCAAAATATTTTATAGGCCAGAAGTCAGTTACTGGTGGATTTAAAGTAATGGATCAAGGCCTACTCCCAGTAATTTGAATTTTGTTTTCATCTATAATTCTTCAGGTGTTTGGTGGAGAACTTAACAATGAAGTATGAAGGAACTTGGACTAGGATTTAAAGAGACCACAGACAAAAAGAGAGTTTACTGATAAATGAATATAACCTGTTCCTGTTACGTAAAGAACTGTTCTTATGTATCAGCCTTTCCTTGAGCTCTGTCATGGCTGGCACTAAATTGTTTATATTTAGGAAGAAAAGAAATCTGGTAAGATGTTCTCCAAAATATTTACGTATAAAACACTTATATAAACTAAAGTAGTAGGCCACTTGGAACCTTTCTAGGGCAGGATGAAATATGAGAATAACAACTCTGTTTTTAGGATTTTGATTGCATTCTGAAAGAACAAAATCTGACAAGGGAATTGTAAAATTGAAGGAGGGATACCTCTAGATCAACCATAGTTATTTGCACATAATTTTGCTTTAATGCTGATTTTATTTTGTAATGAACAACTTGTGCCTTACATGATGAGATTTATATATCGTTCATTACAGCCATCTAACTTTTAAATGCATGCGTGCTATTTTTTAGCAGTATATCAACTGAGTCATTCTGCAACAGTTAACGGCATACATATTTAGGCAGTGTATAAGCAGGCATGCCTCAGAATGTTAGAGGTATATCATCTTGGGCTTTGCCATGTTGCCTTCTCCAGGGGGACATCAATCAATTCTGTTTAATTCCACATATTACTACTACTTACTGGGGAAAGGTTTTGAGATTCCAGCCATTACTTTAGCGCGTGCATTGACTCCCTATTATAAATCATATAGTTTGTCGATAAACTGTGGTACAAAACCAGATATCATAAAACGTAATGTAGGAAAAAACACTGCATGGAAAAAAATGGTGAAAAAGCTTGCCTTGTAGCAATGTTCTGACATATTGTTATTCACCAATGACTTGGTAGATTAGGAGACCTCCATCACTAACCAGGCCTTCCTGTCTTCCTTTTCTAGTGTCATGAAGCTATTAAAAAAAAGAAACAGAAAAAACACTGCATAAACTGTCAGCTATGAAAAATGCCATGCTGCAAGAACTGTCAGCCTGGTTAGGGTAAGTTATGTATGGCATGTTGATATCACACCTCTGAAACAGTGCTAACAGACTGGCAAAAATAAAAAAATGCAATACATATGTATTAGGGACTGGGGATTATGCACAGGAGGGATAGTATGCAATTACACACATTTTTGAACAGCACACAGAACAGGATGAATACATAGGATTCAAATTTTTAAAAATTCATTAGATTCCTAGAGGACAGCCATTTAGGCTTTTTATAAGCTGCCCTATCTTAGTCTAATTGACAGTGGCTACCAAATTTTGCTACTGTTAAATATATGGGGCATAACCTACTACAGAATTTCAAATGCATAAATCTATACTTTTGTATAAATAATAAGGATTAATACTTTGGGAATCATGACTAAACACTTATGGACCATAAACAATACTTTTGTAGTGCATGGATCATTGTTATCATATGCAAATATCAGTTAAATGACATTTCAGTTCAGTTCTATTATAGAGCAAGACCCGACCTTATCAGTGCTTAGAAGGGTGCTTAACAATTGTTAATCAGAGTAGTATGCCTTTACTCCTCCCCATTTAGACTGTCTCTTTCAGGTAATGGCAATGATCAAGGATCTGTTGGGGAGTCAAATTCTGGAATCGTTTCTGATTCTAGACTTATTCTAGACTGCATTTAACAGCTCTATATCACTTAATCGAAAACCCAAACAATCGAACCACTATTCATCCAACCCTTTACATTGAAACCTCAAACCATTGCATATACTTTTAATCAAAATATTTCCCATGACAAAATAACACTCGGCCAATCTAGCAACCATAAAAAAAAAAACAATAAAATTAAAGCCCACCCAGGTAGGGGGCTATGCCCTCCACACACCCCCATGTGGGGGGGATGCACCCCCCACCCCAGCTAAATATACCAACTCGGAGATCAAACTACAGTGGGGAAAAGGGCAAATACCTGATGGTGGCCAACCATTGCTTTGTCCTGGGAAAATTTTTAATTAAAAGTCTAATGGTTTGAGGTTTCAATGTAAAGGGTTTGATGAATAGTGGTTCGATCGTTTGGGTTTCAGTTAAGTGATATAGACCCCATTTAACATCTTGAGAAGAGTGAGATAGAGTAAGAGAGAGATAGAGCAAGTGGTGTTTACTGTCCATCAGTTCAAGCTGTCCTTGCTGGCTAAACAACTTATACTTTTGTTTTAATTGGATAAAATCAATGTAAAGAATTCTGCAGGTGCTTATCAAAGGTCTGTTAACTGACTTGTAAGAGAATCCTGCTTCAATAAATCAGAAAAGTGCAAGAGTTACTGTGGGAAATCCTTGTCGCAGGGCTGATAGTCACAATGCTAAGCAAAACAGGACAGGATGATGATGAGGGAGAAGGAGGAGTGAAATCAGATACTTAACAGTGCAGTGGAGTTTTAAACTCAACTTACTTTTCCTTATTTTAGTAGTCTGGCATGTTTTGGGAGCAATTGGGGTGCTGCTTGCAAGTATGTTGTATAATCTGTCTTTTACCCTTTTTTTTTATTTCTCCAAGTCTTTTGGGTTTCTAATACCAAGACAGGAATGGACCACATTCCAAAGTCAAAGCATGTTTAAAGTTCATGAAATTAGTATTGTTTTAGTCTTTGATGTCAGCCAGAAGTGCTCTTTGCAGCACCCACAATATGCCCAGCAATGACTCCTTTTGCAATTTGTATGGAGTTACATGTACTGGTAACATATTGAAATAATGATTGTAGATTCTTTTGTATATGACCCTTTGCCCCTACTACTATTGGAACTGTCTGGGTATCTTTCTTCCATATCGCTCTCGTTTCTGCCTGCACATCCTGATATTTTATTACTTTGTGTCTCTGTACGCAAGACACTATAGTCACTGGGTATGGCAATTTCAATGCTTAATGCTACTTTTGTCTCATTTTCATGAACCACTATATCCGTTTTTTTTAGCATTTATCATTTGAACTGTTGGTAATGGATGATCCTATGTGATGGAGATGTCATCTTTTTCCGTGATGCTTTGTGGCTCATATTTCCAGTGTTTTTCAGCCACTTCAATACCATAATGTTTGCACAATCCTCAGTGCAATAGTCTTGCCACATTATTATGCCTTTCAGTACACAGTCCTTCTGCCATTAGTATGTCACAACCAGCAATGAGGTGTGTAACTGTTTCCAATTCCATTTTACAAAACCTACATTTGTCTGTTTTTCCAAGGGTCTATATTATATCATCGAACGCTTAAAAAAGCGAACGCTGATTGATCGACCTAATTTAAGCAAAAGCTTACAATCTCGAACTGCCAGATCAGCGATTTTTTCCCAGGGAAAGAAAATCACTGATCCAAAACACATACACATAACACAAGCACACCAAGCAAACAGAAATCCATACACATACACCTAAAATCTGATACCTAACCCTACACTAAACTATGCACACACCACTAACTACCCACTTACCTTAACCCAAACCCTAACCCTAAGGTCCGTCACTATCGCACACTCACCTCACTCGCTCCCTAACCCTAACTCACTGAAATCCGCCCTAACCCTCATGTCCACTCAATCGCACACACACCTAACCCGAGCCCTAACCCTAACTCACCTAAATCACCCTAACACTCACATCCACACAATCGCACACTTACCTGAATCCGACCGGTAACTTTCCACCATAACACTGAAAATACCGAAGCAACAGAAACGGACAACCAAATTCTTTCCTAGGAAAAAATTTGAGTTTCTGCTGCTTCGATATTTTGCAGTTTCGCGGAAATAAGTTCGATCAATCAGAGTTCGCTTTTTTAAGCGTTCGAGGATATAATATAGACCCTTCTCCAACATGTTCAATGGACTTTGCAAACCAAAGTGTATGTAGCCCACTATCTTGGGCTGCCAATATTAACCTTTCATCTCTTGGTATGAATTCACCTCTCCTTAACCATTCCTGTGTTCGATCCTGATGAACATGAGGTTGTTCCAGGAGTTTTCTGTACTTGTATCTATATTTATGCATTTTTCACATTTCTTTCCTTCTCATCTGGTCCTTCACCTAATATTCTTTCTTTTGTTTTTTTTGGCACATTCAGTTGATGACTGATCTTTTTCTACTTGTGATTTGATTTCCATTCCTGTTTGATGCCGATATGCTCCTGCTAGACTAAGCAGGCAAGTCGTCTTAGATTTATTCTCCTCATGTTTCAAAACATTCACTACATTTGGGTCTTGTGAGGTCAACAGATATGTGTGCAGTTCCATGATTGCAGATCTATACATGTAATCAATTTCAAGGAGGCCCATCCCTACTTTGGAACGGGGAATATATAATCTTGGTATGCACTGATTTTTATAAATCATTTGGCGAGCATGAAGCATCCTTCTTGATTTCCTGTCTGATCTATCCAACACATTTTGGGGCTAGTCAGTCACTCCAAAACTGTATGTTAGGACAGAAAGGGCAAATTGTTTTATAGCTTGGATTTTGTTCCTAGATGTCAGCGCTGTTTTCAGGATTAATTTAAGTCTTCTAAAGTATTCCTTACTAAGTTTTATTCACATTTGTTCATGTCTTATTGCTGATCCTTCATCAATTCCCATGTATTTATACACTCCCTCTTGCTCAGGTTCTTTTATATCACATTCCAGTCCCAAACTGATGTTTTCTTGGTGCTGCAGATTTCTTGCTTTAAAAGTTGCTTTTGCACATTTATCAAGGCCAAATGACATTTTTATATCATCTGAAAAAGTTTTTACAACTTGCAGTTGTACTTTCAGTTTCTTATCTGATGAACTATACAGTTTTAAATCATCTACAAAGAGAAGATGAGAGGTCTTTATACTGTTTTCTAGGAGCCAAATTATAGCCATGGCCTAAGCTTTAAGTAAACAGCTTAATGGGTTAAGGGCAAAACAGAATAGCAGTGGTGACAGAGAGTCACCCTGGAATATGCCCCTTTGAATTTTTATCCCTGGAAAAATAATTTGTCCAATATCATGGCTTAATTGCTAGGTGGTCAGCCACTGTTTCATGGTCACTGTAATGACGTCAATCAGTGTAGGGTAGATCTTATACATTTTTAGGCACTCTATTATCCATGAATGTTGGATACTATCAAATGCTTTTTTGTAGTCAATCCATGCCATACTTAGATTCTTCCCCTTTTTACAGTTCTCCACTATCACCATGACTTTATTTAATAAAAAATTATCCTTTGTTCCATATGACTTTCTTTTATTTCCCTTTTGTAATAATTGCCATAACTGAGTTTTCTTCTAAATGACTATAAACTCTGTCTGCATCAATTCCGGTGTACCATTTATACATCATTGGAAGGCAACTTATTGCTCTATAATTTTTAGGGGTTTACTATCATATGTCTGATTGCACCTCGTGCGAGTTATTGTAATTCCGAACCATATGAGTGAAAATAAAAAAATCTACTACATAAAATGTCAAATGCAGATGTGGAGAATGTCGAAATCGACATTATTCGGACATTGTCCACACTTCTGCAAGGTGTAGTATTCTGCAACACACACCAAAGAACGTTTTTGCAGGGGGGCAATCCCCCTGTACCCCCTGCTTCTTATATATATACAAACTCCGAGATCGCACTACAGTGAAAGAAAGGGTACATTTCCTGATCCCCACTATACTGCAATCTGCATTAAAATGTTGAAATTCACAACAGCGAATGCTAGAGTGCATTCACTGTTGTGTATTTCAACATTTTTTTTCATTTATTTCTAATCTCGACTTGGACGTTCAGACTAACGTGACTAAAACAAAGTCCAATCACCCTTTTGATTGTAAACCATTTTTAGGGGAGCTTGCAGGTTCAGTCTTAAGTAGGAGTATTGTTTTTCCTGCTAGCCAGGTTGGTGTCTGTTTGGGGTGTGCATATAAATAGTCCTTACTCATGGCTAAATCCTCACGCAAAGATGTTAATACTTTTAACCAGAAGTTAGATACTGCATCTGGGCCTGGGGTTTTCCAGTTAGAGGCTTTACTTTGTCCAGTTCATATCCCAGACCTCTAAACTTCATATTCTTTCTTTTACTTCTTCTATCATTTAGCATCTTTGTTATATTCCACAGGATCTTCATAAATACTTCTCCAAAATGTATCTATTTCTTCTTTTTTTTTTGGTGGATTTTCAATTCCTTTTGCCTTGTTTCCCAATTCTCTATAGGACCTGTTGGGGTCATCAATAAATTGCTTATTTTGTATTTTTTCTTTATATTTATATGTGTATCTTCTAAGTTTTTCTGCCTGTGCTGAGATTTTTAGTTTGTTATTTGTGATAGTATATGATAGATCCTGATCTGTTCTAATACTGTGCATTGCTTTTATCACGTCTATCTTTCTAAGTATTTTTGTTGATCTGTTGCCTCTTCTATGTTCTTCTGACAGTGACACTTCTTGTCTTAATTGCTTTGTAGTTTTCTCTGTTCAATACTTCCAAATAATATAAAACAAAAACTGCTGCCTCATTCCCAATACAGGAATAGAGCCAAACTTCTCCCCAAGCTATAATCATTCAAGGAAGCAAGAAAGTATGTGCAACTGATACTAACCCTCGGTAATAAGTAATTTTGCCTAAAGTCCTGATAGGTGGTTAGAGCACACTCCCTTGCCAGGACAGCCAGCAGCCATACCCTTCTTAACTCTTCGTCCCCCGTACTCGCCCCTCTTCTCGCCTCCTAATTAATACCAGACTTTCCCCTTCTTTACACCCAGTCCAGGGATCTCCCATTGTGGAGCCACTGCTGTAAATATAGCATTTGACCACTAGATGGCACCCGTGCAAAATCCTTTAATTTCTTTGTACTTTTTTGTTTCTTTTAGTATAGTTCAAAGTTATTTTTTTTTAGCTTCAGCCCCACTCTATCCTTCCAATTCCCTGTGAATCACACTATTCCTTTCCCCACTATAACTATTATAATGTCCCTTACCCCCTTACATACCTCCCCCTGAACTTACCTTCAGCATCAGCACTGCACTGATTGGTTCTCACTGATCTTCTTCCTTCCCTTGGCTCTTCTTATTTCTAAGATCCAACTTAATAAATGTAAATCCATTTATATCACCTGTGTCTATATTCCCTCAGGTAATAACACTAACACCCTTGAGGACATCCTATGCTGGTTGACTACTAACTATCCTCAAGAAACCATAGTCCTTGGCGACTTTAATATCAACTGAAAGGACTGTTCCTCTGAACACCCTACTACCTATATTAACCTATATGGCTTTACTCAGACCATTACCTCCCCCACTAGAATCAGCAAACTCAACAACAAAGAAAGTACCTTATACTGGATTCTCATTAATAGTTATCCCCAAATATACAAGGTAGGGATCCTCCCCGATGATATAAGTGACCACTTTCTCACCTTTATAATTAGGCATAAGACTGACACTCTTAACCAACCCACCTATAAGCCAATAAGGAACAATAAAAACTTTAACCCTGACATCTTCCAAAATGAACTAAGTTCATGTGACTAGTCAGTCCTAAAACACCTACCACTGGAGGAAGCAGTAACATACTTTAATATAAATGTTTAGCCATTCTAGACTACCATGCACCAATATGTTCTATTAGAACTAAAATAAAAACTGCCCCATGGATCACAAAAGAAACTAGACAAAAAAATCCTACTTAGAAATAAAGTTTGGGCCAAATGGCGTACCACAAAAAACCCTGCAGATCAAATAAAATTTAGACAGCTAAGAAATGACAAAAAAAAAACATTTTGTTAGATAAAAAAACTTTTACTATCAACTATAGCAAACCCACCAAAACAAACCTCAAAAGTTCTCGGCAGACATCAATAAACTCCTACACCCAGGGCAATCCACCACTCCAACCCCTTCAGGCACTAACCACAATAGTCCCAAAGAAGTCACCGATATCTTTAACAGTTTCTTTATTGAGACCATCCAGTCTCTAGCCAACCAACCTTCTATACCCAGCTCTCAACCCTCTTTTCACCTTCAAACTGTTCCCCATATCCCTTGTTCATACCCTGATTAAGAAACTCAAACCTACCACCCTCTCAGCTGATATCCTACCTGCAGAATATCTGCAAAAAGCTGCAGACGCCATAGCCTATCCCATCTCCATCCCGATTAATAGAACTATAACCAAAGGTTCCGTCCCCTCTATCTGGAAGATATCTCATATTATCCTTCTGCATAAAGGTGGCAACTCCAATGAATTATCAAATTATAGACCCATAGCTATATTATCACCCCTGGCAAAAATCATGGAGAAAAATGTGTACATAGATAACTGATAAACTATCTTATCCAAAACAACCTACTAGCCAACTCTCAACATGGTTTTAGACTATTTCACAGCACCACCTCTGCCCTCCTATCTTTATCTGATACCATTAACAAAAATCACAATAATAACATTCTTTCCTCAGCCCTCTTTATTGATCTCTCTAAAGCCTTCGACATGGTAAACCATCATCTACTCATAAACATACTCAGATCCTTTTCTCTAGATAAGCTGGCTATATACTATGATTCCAGTTTTAAATAATAGACAGCAGGCTGTACTATGGGAAAACAACTTATCTACCTGTCTCCCCATTACCCTTGGTGTTCCACAAGGTTCTATATGAGGACCTCTCCTATTTTCTATTTTTATTAATGACCAGCATTCAGTCATTCCATAAGCTACTTGTATTCAATATGCAGATAATTCCACATTAATATGCACAGCCACTTCCCCCTCTGATCTACATACTCTAACCCAAAATGTGTTTAACATAGTTGAAAATTGGCTTTGTAACCATCGCCTCATACTGAATGCTAAGAAAACAAAACTATTACTATTCTCTCCAACCCATAGATCTTCCCCACTTACCTTTACTGTTAAATCAAACAACGGCACCATCATATCTCCTGATCCCTCTACTAAACTACTAGGGGTATTAATTGATAACAACCTTAAGTTTGATGTGCATATTAACAATACTATAAAAACAGTCAACAGAAAACTTGGTTCCCTATATAGGATTAAGCCCTTTCTTACCCCATCAGCTAGGACTACTATTGCCCACACCCACTTACTTTCTACTCTCCTTTACGCCTCCTCCGTATTTACAAACTTGAGTAAAAATGACCTCAACAAATTGGTAAGCTCCTATAATAACATTTGCTATTGGAGCTGCATACATAACCCACCACTGTCATAACTTGGTTCAGTTAGGATGCTTAGAATTGCCTAACCAACTCCAATACAACCATATAATAATTGCACATAAGAGTCTGTATCAGCCTGACAACACTCCCATACTTAATAACCTTATCACCCATACAATAACCTTAAGACCCTCCGCTCATCCAACAGACTACTAGTACAAGTAGTCAAAACCAACAACATAGCCGGTGACTCCTTGTTCTCTAACTCCGCTGGCAAAACCTGGAACTCACTGCCTCCTGATCTTACTTTGGTTTCCTCGGTAACCCGTTTCAAAAACAAACTGAAACAATACCTCAGTACACGTTGGTTATGCCCCTGTACCTACCCTGACTAACCCCTTCCTTTATCTCTAGGTCAAATTAAACTCTTTACTGTACTAAGTATGTATGTCACTGTTAGCCCATGAATAGAGTGTGCATTAACATGTCACACACATGCCATTGTATATGATTTACCTGTTGTATTATACAAATTAATTCTCTATATGTATATTTCATGTATAAATGTAAAGAAAAGCAATGCCCTATTATGTACTTTCATGTATAACTGTAATGAAATGTAATTAGCTATCATGTCTTTGGTTGGAGCTTTTCTCCCCGGGCCTCTACTGAAAATGGACATATATCCAGTTGGACTAGCCCGGTCAACAAATGAAAAATAAAATAAATAAACAAATAAATAAATAAATGATGGCATTCGATTTCTCCCCTCCTCTTCCTTTCCCTCACTACCCTGTGTTCTTGTGGTAGAATTTTATCTGTTATTAATTTAGCTGCACAGTAATATATCCTGTTTACTTCTGTTATATCGCATGGATCTCAATGGACAGTCCTAATTACTGTATTCATTTGTTTTTATCAAACTTCTAACTTTTTGGGTTTTATTGACCTTCTGCAATCTATTTCTTTCATTGATCTTAATATGTTTATCTATCTCTATTAAATCAAGCGACTATTCTCTTAGCTCATTTTCTTCTAAATTGAGAGCATGTTTTTTGCTTTCAATTTCCTGCAGACATTCTATGGAAAGTTGTATAGCATCTTCCTGTGGCACATTCTCTTCATGTTCATCCTGTGCCATCCTTTGCTCTGTCATATGGAAATTCACTGGCCTATCACTCCTCAACATTGACTGTGTCAGAGTTTCCGCAGTTTCCTGTTCCTTTCCTTGCTGTCCAGCTTCAAGTGAATGTTTATACTGGTTTCCTGTGGAAGGCTCCAAAATATCTTCATATGGCAACTGAGCAATTGCTTCCTGTTCCACTGGTATCCCCTTAATTTGGAGGTTCATTCCTCTATCCTGTTGTGGTGCTTTCTGAATTAGATTTTCTACACTGAATCCTTCACTTTGCAGGTACTCCATAACCTCAGTTTCTATTTCTTTAACGTCTCCAATACTAATTTCCTTTTCTGCTTTTCCTCTTTGTCTTCTTATTTTTTGTTATTGTAAAGTTTTCCATGTCTGGATTCCTTTGCCTGTATTTCTCTTCAAATATCTTTGGTGCTGTTCTTTTTGTATTGATTAGTATTGCTTTCACCTTTGCATAAATATTACACCATATTAGATCTCTTTTCCTTTCCTATGTCCATATTTCTTCTTCAGATGTCTCCTGATCTTCCTGCTTCTCCTTACTTTGGGGACTCGTTCCATCATGCTGTGATGTAATCTGTGTTAGACCTTACCCCTGTGAGCAATGAATAAATTATTAGAGGGTTAAAAAGAATAAGTGAATTGATACAAAGGTAGATTAAAATAAATAATACATGGAGAACAGATGTATGTTTATTGCAGGGCAAGGACCATGGAGGATTAAGTGGCAGAAAGAAAGACTAACAGCAGGGTGCTATGTCTAAACATAGGGAAGAGGGGAGAGATTAATGGCAGTGTAGGCAGTGAATTCAATTGATAAGTGAATTAGTGAAATTATTTATCAGAGAAGAAGGTTGAGAACTCTTTTGTGAATGCTTTTACTCTGTCAGATTGTCTCTGTCTCTTTCTCTCTCTCTCACTCTCTCTCTCTCTCTCTATATATATATATATATATATATATATATATATATTATATATATATATATACGTTACTTATTTGTATTTATATTAATATTCATTTTCCTATTTACTTAAAAATACTAATAAAGTGGCAAGCAGATGTTGAAATGATTAAGAAGGACTACATCTAAACAATTTAAACTGGCTATACGGACATGGAATATCACCTTCTTGTTGTAGAATCAGACAGAAATTGTGTAGACAGCTGAAAAGTAAGATCTAGGTTTAGTTGGTCTTAATTCTATAGACAACACTGCTTCTAGAAACAGGCTTCTCAAGATAGGTGTTTTGTTCTGGTGCTTTGGAACTGACCCTCAGGGAGGGCTCCAGGAAGGAATGGAGATGCCTAGAATCTCCATGCTTTAGGTATCATTAATAAATAATGCACAAGCACTGTAGACGCGACCTAATCTCCATGAGGTCTAATTCCATCTGAACTTTGAATGAACTCAGACATGATAAGAAAATTATGTAGCTAGTTCGTTTATCTTAAAGGTATACTCATACATACATACATACATATAACACACACAAACACACGTGAGTATATGAGTGTGTGTGCATATATGTGTGTGTGTGCATGTATGTGTGTGTGTGTGTGTGTGTGTGTGTGTGTGTGTATATATATATATATATATCTATATATATATATATATATATATATATATATATATATATATATATATATATATATATATATATATATATACATACACACACACACACACACATATAAATCCAAAACCCCTTTTCACATTTTTTAGATGGGGTTGGGGTATCACTTTAATAGTGACAATCATCCAAAGCTGTGCGAGTTGCTGCTTGCATTTTAGCACATGGTGAAATGGTGGTGTTCTCCATTGCTGATATAGTTTTCCAAATTATATAACCAGTGATGTCCATTATATCAAGTGTTACATAATTCAAGTTTTTTTCTCATTTTCTCAAGTATGTGTGACCCTGGAGTTAGTATATTTAATTTCCAGTAGTTGGGAATGTGGGGGCAAAGCCTCTCATGTAAAAAGTTGTTTTTTGTTTTACTTTTCATAATTGCAAATGTTACCTATTTGTTTACTTTTGTGAGGACTTTTTATGATGATTTTAGTGGTGATTAATGGCAATTGCTAGTGAGTTTGTTCAATGTTTTGTGTTTCGGTCAGACTCAGCAGTATTTATTCATTATAAGCTCATATACATATATACACGTACATACTACATTGGGTCCCCTTCAAAACATCTAAAACCCGTAACATCTAATTTCATAACATTGAGACCAGAACATCTAAAACCCAAAACATTTAAAACCCATAACATTGAATTTCATAACATCTAACAGTACAAATCACAAGAAAATAACATCCCCTCCACATATAATGACACCAAACTACCAAACACACTTTTTACTATGTTTCTGCAGGGGGGGCTTGATACATTGGGGTTAGGAAATTAACGTTTTCCCACTGTAATGCGATCTTGGACTTGGTATATTTAATTTATGGGGGGTGCAGGGGGGCTTGCCCCATTGCAGAAATGTAGTAAAAATTGTGTTTGGTAATTTGGTGTCGTTATATGTGGAGGGGATGTTATTTTCTTGTGATTTGTAGTGTTAGATGCTATGGAATTCAGTGTTATGGGTTTTAGATGTTCTGGTTTCAGTGTTATGAAATTAGATGTTATGGGTTTTAGATGTTTCAAAGTAGACCCACTACATTTGACCTTACACATTTGAAAAGTGAAATACATAGTACTTCACAGATATATAGTACAAATCATATCTGCTGGTGTAAAAACAGATAGATAGATAGATAGATAGATAGATAGATAGATAGATAGATAGATATATCTGTATATATAAAGAGAGAGAGATATGGATCCCCTTCAGAAGCTCAAAGTTTTAAAACTTCGAACTTCAAATGGCTGAAATCATAAGATCGAAGTTTTGAAACTTCAAACATTTTGAATGGAGATTGACATACAGCGCAGAATGAGATTTTTATAGTTTATCTCAATGTAGTGCAGTCTCAGGTTTGGTATATTTAGTAGGGGGTGTGGAGATGTAGGGGGGCTTGCCTACTGCAAAAATGTAAAAAAAAGACTTTTTGTTTTTATTTTTTTTTATTTCATTTTTGAAGTTTCAAAAATGTTGATCTTCTGGTTTTGGCCATTTGTTTGAAGCTT
Source organism: Protopterus annectens (assembly GCF_019279795.1). NCBI lineage: Eukaryota > Metazoa > Chordata > Ceratodontiformes > Protopteridae > Protopterus > Protopterus annectens. The sequence goes on along the minus strand of NC_056725.1, from coordinate 535,269,631 downwards.
TGAAACTTCAAGCTTTAGCAGTAGATCCATATATATATATATATATATATATATATATATATATATATATAGATATAGATATAGATATAGATATGTATGGGTATAAATGGATATAGATATGTATGGATATATATATATATATATATATATATATATATATATATATATATAAATATATATATAGAGAGAGAGAGATAGATAGATATAGATGTCCACATGCAAACATCTATATCTGCAAATATAAAATCAAAAGGTAAGACAAACAAAGAACAACCCAGTCAAACTAGAGATTTTACTATGTGATACGATAAACCTCCTATGGTGAAGGCCCATGGGATATATGCAAATAACCTCTCAGGACATATAGTGTTTCAGGTACATGGCCAGTGAATGTTCATGACTTTTTACTTTTTTATGTATTTATGGGTACATTCAGGCCAATAAAACCAAATCTCACTAGCTGTGGACATGACTGTTTTGGCCTTTTTAATGACATCATCAGCTTAGGTGGGCAGCCACGGTGGTGCAGCAGTTAGCATTGCTGCCTCACAGCAAGAGGTTCTCTGGTTCAATTCTCAGATGGGGTGCCTTATGTGCGGAATCTGCATGTCCTCCCTGTGGTCACGTGGGTTTCCTCCGGGTGCTCTGGTTTCCTCCCACATCCCAAAGACATGCAGTAGGTGGATTGGACAATCTAAATTGGCCCTAGGTGTGAGGTGTGAATGTGTGTGCCTTCTGTGGAAGGTTGGGCGCCGGGCTGGCAACTCGACACCATAAAACTCCACTGGCAATCATGAGTGGACGGATGATCCGCTGTGGCAACCCATAACCGGGAAAAGCCGAAAGAAGAAGAAGAAGAATGACATCATCAACTTAGAATAAGTGGATTGTTTGGCAATATTTTAAAAGCACACACCTTTAAACCAAACTGATGCTCATAAGCATTACAGTGCCTGCAAAATAACATTAGAGTGGAAATATTACCTGTGGGGTAAAAAGGTCTCACAGACAAACCATTCAACAAAAACTGCAAGAAAACTCCAGGCAAGCTGGAGTTTTCACAGTGTGATACCTTAAACCTCCTATGATGGAGGCCCATGGGATATATGCAGATGACCCCTTAAGGATGTTCAGTGTTTCAGCTACATGGATTTTGAATGCCCATAACTTTTTACTTTTTATGTCTTTATGGGTACATTCAGGCTAATAAATCCAAACCCCTCTAGCTGTGGACATGGATGCTTTGGCCTTTTTAGAGACCTCATCAGCACAGCATAAGTGGATTAGTTGGCTATACTTTACAAACATAGGGCTTTAAGGTTTCTGCAAAATTATTGACCTTGACCACACCAGATCTTGACTTTGTTGCTTTACCAACCACCTTCAGGTGATACATTTTTCCTTGGCTTTACATTCTTACTTTGTCTTTAACTTATATATTTGGTATTTCTCTGCAGATCCTGTTATATCAGATTTTTTTTATCTCTGCTGATTTACTTCTAGCATTTCCTTTACTTTATGTTGGATTTCAGGCATTGTTGAAGCTGGGAATTTGTATTTCAGCCTTCTGACAGTTAGATGTTAAACTGATATGAAACTCAGTCCTTGCAGTGAGGTTAGAATTGTAACAGCTTTTTTTTTTCATTGGTTTCTTCATTGTTTGAATTGTTCTTCACTTATGCATTGCACAACATATAATGTATGCCATATGTCTGAGTTTCTATTCATGAACAAGTCTTCTGTATTACTGATTTGACAGTTGTGGAGAAAAGACTTTAATGCACTAATCATACTTGTTCTGTCTGCTAGCTTGATTTTTCAGGGAACTTGGAATAAAAATCCACATGTATAAAATATATGACATTACTGAACTTAAAGAAACCAGTACCCACTCATATCCTTGGAAGATTTGGAACTGGGTGTACTGTTATTTCTTTCTTTGAATTGTTTTCGTTGTATGGATTGTAGATGTCTTAACTTTGTACTATTTGATCTATATCACTTGGTATTACTGGCCAAAACATAATGTCTATTTGTTTTTACTGAACTTTATTATTCACAGAGGTGATTAATGCATTCTCCCAAACATTGTTTCTCAGTTGATAGGGAATTGCTTTCTGTCTCTCATATCCCACCACTGCTTACCTTCACAGTTCTGACATGAACTTTCTTCAGTCCTCATCTTCTGGGCCAGCAAAATCCTGCAGTATACCTTATGACAGGTGACCTTCCCTAAAGGAAAGGAGTGCCTTCTGGCATTTTTTTTTTTTTTTTGTAAGATCACTGTTCACATTTGAGGGTGACGGTTAGGGTGCAGTCATCCTATATGCAACTAGATAAGGACATTTTTTGCATGAAGGAGTAGGGGAAATTCTAACTTGGGCAGAGAATATGTGTGACATTGCTATACCTTCTCACAAACACTTGATACCAAACAGACTGGAGCAGGCTTTGTGACCAGAATATTCCTATTGGTTTCTACCAGGAGGTTCCTGTTTTCAGGCAGGAAACCCAAATCATTCCTCTGGATGGGCCAGATAGCAATAGCCTTTCCTTGAGACAATCCAGCTAGATACCACCCAAGTGGCAAGCCAGGGCTTCTTCTCTCTCTCTCTCTCTCTCTCTCCCCCTCCTTCCTTTAGGGTGGGTGAGCTTGTAGTGGACTCTCACTCCCATTCTCCCTGACCAGCTCCAACAGTCATCAAAGCCATTAATCACACTTGTGTTGCATGGACTGTATTCACAGCTTTATCCTACTAAGACACCAGAGCTTGCTACAACTGCTTACTTCTTTTATTGGTCTCTTTGACATATCTTACATCTTAGTTGGTGAACTGTGGTTGCTGACATGCTAATTATGCTGTTTTCTAATATTCTGTATTAATACTAACTGTGCAACATGGACACCAATTTCAGCAACTTCCTCAAAGCTACACCATTGTTTTCAAATTCGGCCCCTTATCTGCCATTTAATCAGTTTTTGTGTTTAATTTTCCATAATGAATTGATAATGAATTAAAAACAAATAAGTCTGAGGACAATACTGCATAATAGGACAGTACTATATATGTGAAGAATATATTATTTTCACAAAATCAATTATTACATGATTATGCATGATAACGTTTCAATATTGTTAGTTTATTCATATATGCAGATCCATTATTGCTGATTTGAGTGGGTTATTTGTCATTTCAAAACATCATTGAATCAAATCTCATTTAATATAGTCAGCGTATTGGTCTTTAAATAATATAATAGTGCTATTCTGTTCACACTTAAAACTGTCAGCTTGAACTGTTTCTAAACATTTATTTGTCAAAATGACAATACTGTAATTTGTAAGAAAAATAATGGATCCCACACATTTTAGTGAGTATGTGAGCAATTAAAAACTCACTCAGTTTTAGCTGACAAACTCCATGCAACTGAAGCATTTAAAGTATATCTAGCAGATGTGTTCAGTCTTTGCTAATGAGCTATTAATTGCTTACTAGGTCCTTGCTAATCATTTAGACTGTTCTCCTAATTATCTAGATTGCATAGTGGTATGTTCTTCTAACGTGAAGCTGACCCAGTAAAGGAAAGACAGAGTAATGCATTCCTTAACAAAAATGTACTACACAAAGGGAAACTATCGTATGCTGCCTTTAGAGCACAGAGGATAATTGCATTTAATATACTTTCAGTGCTCACTAGGTTTCTGCACTTCTTAATTACAATGATTTTTGTGAAGGTATGACAGCCTATATTTAACTTCTTTTAATTTCATTACATTGCTCTGTGAGGAATATTTAAAACTTACCTCATAATAGTTTGTAAATAAAATCAGGATTGTTGCCCTAAAATGCAGCCTCAACACTTTACTGAAAAATAATATACGCTGATTTAAATTTATTTGCATTTCTTATGACCATATCAAGCAAAACAAAGGGAAAAAGATAACATTTGTTCAGAAAATCTTTTAGTACTATTATACAGTTCTGCATTGCACTATGGCTGTCTTACACCGGATACCAAAGTACATTTTTTTTTTGAAAGAAAGCATCCCACATAAGAGAAAAAAATTGCTTTTGGTACAGTTTGTTGCCATCAGAAATACACGACTTGACCATAAGTGACAGTGCCATGGAAGTGATGGGGATTGTCAGCCTTGCAATGTAAATTCATGGACTGAGCCTTGAACATAAAAAAATGAAATAACGGAGGCGGTGGACCACAAGGAAAATGTAGAATGTCAGAAGGGTAATTGTATGGATATCCTAAGTGTTTTTGTGTGTGTGTGTGTGTGTGTGTGTGTGTGTGTGTGTGTGTGTGTGTGTGTGTGTGTGTGTGTGTGTAGGGGTGGGAACAATATTAGGAAACTGCACTTTTCCTGTTTTCCTTCTCCTGTGTGGTAAGTACTTTGTCATTGCACTACACTTCATTTTACATTGTTACATTTTAGACAATCTTATATATTTAGCTCATTGTCATTTAAGTCTACCATACGTGAAAGGTCGTTCACTGGATTTTGCTTTGAAAGGACACTCTGATTTAAGGAAAGTACCTTAAGTAGTTACAGTTATTTCAGGCTCGTACTAAATGTGTTTAGGTTATTTCTTATTACATGACCTACAGAGTGCATTTAATTATATTTATACAATGTATTTGCCTTGCTATTTACACAAAATGCTGCTTTTCTGAAAGCTGCCAATAGCAGCAGCAGTGACATATTCACTCCAATAAATACATTTAGTGAAAATGCATGATTTATACAAGACATCATTACTATACTTGATTTAGCAGCACACATCATTAGATGATAGGACTAGGTGGGCAGCTATGGATCTGCTACAGATGCTTGAGCCCCAGGTGCTCGAGTTCTACTACCTCAAAGCTAGGGACTCAGGCACTGTCACCTGCTCATGCTCAAACTCGAATACTAAGCAAGGGGAAGCAGTTGTGGGGAGAGAGTGGGGCTGCCACACCTCACCACACCTTGAGTGGACACAGTATTTGAGTTTGGGTAATGTTACTGCAGGGGTCATGGGGATGGGAGTGCAGGCTGGGGGTTTAGGTAATGATAGGAAGGGTGGTTTTATGTTTAGGGAGCAGGAAGGGTGTTTTAGGTTTATGGACCAGGAAGGGAGTTTTTGGGCTAGAGGGCAAGATAGAAGTTTTAGGGTTTAGAATAAGGGTCTATGGTAGTTAATACTGACTTTCTCTGTCCAGGAGGGACATGGGCGCCACCCCAGGAGTGAATTTACAGTCACCCATCCATCGATCTAGGTTGCGTTTGAAGAGGGTCAGGGAAGGATTCTGTTTCACATGAACTGGAAGCTTGTTCCAGAGAAGTGATGGTTTCTAGGAGATGAGATTGTAGCTCTGTTTTATGTGAATTGGGAGTTTGCTACAGAGGAGTGGCCTTGGAGAGCATCGAGATGACCTGTTCTCTTGTGGCCTGCATAAATTATCAAGGAAATTAAGGTGGTGACTCTAGCTTTAGAATCCCAAAATCACTTCTGGTCTTCAGTTGTGGGTCACATGGCTAATGTTTCATTTTAGTGCTTGTGTAGTGATCGGAAATTTTAGGATTAGGAAGCAGGAAGGGGTTTTTAGGTTTAGGGTGAGTAAAGTGAGTTTAGGGTTAGTGAATGGGAGTGAGATTTTATTAATTTATTTTGAAATTTATTAACCAGGAAACTGGTCTAGTCTGAGTTACAAATTTGTTAACCAGGTAGGGAAACAAGTCTGAGGATCATTTTCAGCCCTGAACTGTGACAAAGGTGACACAATTAAACAGACAACACAGTATAAAAAAGTAGAATGTACAGAGTCATAACATCTGTTAACTTATAATGGACAGTTAATAACACCAGACGTATAATAACTTATAGAAGTACTTGGAAAGAACAGAGTAAGTTACTTAATGCACATTCATAGATATATTTCTGAAGCTGACTATTAGTTTATAGACTTGTAAAAACATATCACATTAGATGAAGAAAAAACTACCCAATAAAAACCAGGTGCCCTTGCATACAAATACGAAAAATCCACAGATAAAATCAAAAGTACTGCAAAGGCAAGGCTCCAGCTTCCCAATTCAAAAGATAGTAAAATTCTGCAGCATTTAAAGTATGTCAAAACATAAAAACAGAGATCCAAGTTCCACAGTTGCACTGCTTTAATGGCACACAAGCGCTTTCACTATTAGCTTCTTCAGGTGTATATCAACCATTTATAGATTACACCTTTTATAGCAGTTACTCAGATCACATAACATAAACTATTTAATATTTAAAAACATATACTCACTAAAATACATACTTACATAATTTATAAAATGTATAAAATGCATCTAACTAAAATGCATCTAGCTAAAAAATATATCTAAAAAAAAAAAAATATATATATATATATATATATATATATATATATATATATATATAGATAGATAGCTAAAAAACATTGAATAAGTTTAATTGAATAAGTGGTTTTGTATTTAAAGATGGGAGATTGCACTGTTGAATGTAACCTGATGAAGCGCACTGGGATGGTGCGTGAAAGCGCTTGTTCTTTTTAATAAATTTCTTTGATACATTTCGTGGTGGTTAGTGGTGGTTCCTTGCAGTTTCTCAAGTGATTCCTGTTTGCTCAGCATTCCTTTTTGGAAGGAACCTTTGGATGGTCGTTCTTGGTCTGTTGCTGATACTTCTTTTATTTGTTTGCCTGATTGACCAACACACGATGGAATTGCCAAATATTGAACTTGATTACAATCCGGCAGGTACAAGCGGTACCGATGACTGGAATAGCCTATTTCATCAACAGAGTAACTCTTTGCTAAGCTTTGACATCAAAGGTAATACCTCGCATGTTGCTGCGCACAATACTGACAATTTACAAGATTTTTATGGGGCACTAAGAACACTAGAAAATGATCTATACAAGCTGTACCAGCTAATATGGCAGAGAAAACACTTGGAGGCGTGTCTGCATTTTAAAGTAATTCCGCGCGGCATGCAAGTTCTGTGCATGCCAAGCTACGGAGATAACCACCCTGATCTCTTAAGGAGATGGCAGCAGCTAAACATCGATCTTGGTAATAAGTATATCCAACTGCTCATAGATTATTTTTCACCTATCGAAACGGAACTAATTACTAAAGTGGAAGGTGAGCACAAAAATATTACCATACATTTCAAAAGTGAACTTTGTGTGTCTAAATTGAACAGTATGCTTAGGCAACTCACATTGTACAGCAACAAGCTTGAGCAAATCAAGCTTAAGAAATTAAAACGGGACTGTCAGGACTTTCAAATGGGCCGCATTTTTGAGTGGCCGAGGGTCAATGAAGTTGCTGTTGAGTCTGATAACCTCATAGACGCTATCCATTTAAGCACGCCAAGTGCAACTAATAATCCGGAGGTGCTGAATGAATCACTTGTCAATAAAGAACCTGATAGTGTTAACTTGGATAGGGACATTACTTCTTCCAGCTCTTCCCTCCCGTGTAATCAACAATGTTTAAGGGCCATGGAAGCAACGGGAGCTAGATCTAAATCAGATGACCGTTATGCCAGGAGCAGTTCTGAAATAGCGATACCTTTAAACTTCCCTTTACCCTACAAGAACAGAACACAGGCGCGCTCAACGAGCAGGGGCAGAGGCAAAAGGAAGTTATCGGGGGAAGTACAAGAATCAAAGAGAAAGACAAAGAGTTGAACACTTTGTTTTTCAATTTAACTTCCAGAGAATTTTCCAATGATGAACAGTTTGTTCTCAACAGAGGACTTTCTTTTATTCCTTCCAGAGGGAGCGAGCTTTCAGATACTCTGATAGCGCTCCGTTTGTTCACGAGAAAACTAGCCCTTAAGGTATTGTTTAAGGACTCTGTGGACAATGATTTTGCATATAAATCGCAAGTTTGTAAAAGGAAGAGTACTTTCATACCTCAAATGCCTAACTTGTTAGAATGTTTTCAGCGTGCATGTGAACATGATTTTTACTTGTATTATAAGGAAAGGAAACATAAGAATCTTTATGTCAATTTAAATGCTTCACAGAAGCATTGTCTTGAACAACTGTGTAATGATGACAGTATAGTCTTTAAATCAGCGGATAGGGGGGGGGGAGTAGTCGCAATGGATGCCTCATTATATAGGGACCTAATGGATGAGTTGTTGAGTGATGATTTAGCCTACAGTCAAATAAATAAATCGCAAGTAGAACCCATTATAAGAGATGTACATGATACAGTTTATGATTTGCTAATGACCAGATGCATAGATAAATGTCTTTATGATTTTTTAATAATTGAATCTCCATTGATTCCCCTTATTAAAGGGCTCCCGAAGATGCATAAAGGGGTATATCCACCTCCATTACGCCCCATAGTATCTGGAAAGCACTGGGTGACGGAGAATGCTTCATTGTTTGTACAATCTAAATTAGGCCCCTTGGTTAGTTCAATTTGTACTATTCTGAAGGACTCATATAGTCTGTTACAAGATCTGAAGTACATCTCTTCTAGTGAAAATTTAAAACATGAGACATTAATGGTTACACTGGATATTAAGAACTTGTTTACTAGTATTCCCAATGATTTTGGAATTGAAGCTGTAAGAGGATGCTTACGTGAGCATAGCAACCTAGAAAATGATGATCAAATGACAGTGTGTACCCTCTTGGACATGATATTGAATAATAATATCTTTCTATTCCGTGAAAAAATATATAAGTAAACATGGGGGGTAGCCATGGGCACCCCCTGTGCTAATGCTTATGCTAACTTGGCAGTTTATCAGTGGGAAAAGATGTTTATTTTTGATGATGAGAGATTCAAAAATAATGTCATCTTATATAGACGCTTTGTGGATGATATTCTTTTATTTTGGAACAGCGATTTGGATTCGCTACATAAATTTGTAGATTTCATGGGGTCAACGACTACCTTCCTAAAATTTACTTATGAGTGTTCTGCTCGGAGAGTGGATTTTTTAGATATTACCATCCACAAGGATGATCATAACAACATAGCCACATCGCTATACAGGAAGCCATGCTGGAGAAATGGTATCCTCCATTTTGATGGCATGCATCCTAGGCATATTTTTCCCAATGTGATAAAAAATCAAATGCATAGGGTAGCCAGGTTATGCAGTAAACAAGAGGATACTTTACATTATATGGAAGTTCAGAAAGGCTGTTTTATTGATAGGGGCTATCCATTATCGTTGGTGGATAGTCAAATGCATATTTCCCTAGGGACCCCAGGGTTAGATGGTAGGAAATGGTGTCCTGACCACTACTCTGGGAGAAATAAGAGAAGGGTATTGGTTGACATTAAATATACGAATGATGTGAATCATGTTAAAGACATCATAACCAATAATTGGAAGATATTGTGTTTAGACATGGATGTATCTAAATTAGTGGGAAACAAACCTGTCTTTAGATATAGCAATTGTTTAAACCTTAAAAGACTTTTATGTAGTGAAAAAGTGAAGGTTGAACCCATAGATGTTAGAGTGAGATATAAACAAGGTACATACCCGTGTAGAAAGTGTTGTATATGCAAGTATATATCCACTGTTCAGAGATTTGAAGTTCCAGGTATAGGGATAGTTTTTGAGCCAAAGTTCTGTGCCACATGTGACACTAGCAATGTCATATATTTAGCTACTTGTGATCCCTGCGGAGCCTACTATGTAGGCGTGACCACACGCAGATTTAAGGATCGCATATACAATCATGTATATGACATCAGAAAGGGGAATGTTACGAATGTATTAGCAAGACATTGTCAGCAGTTTCCCTCACATATATTTAGATATAGAATAACACAGGTGTTGCATCATAATAGGAGAGAGGGGGATTTTATGGGTGCCCTTGAACTAAATGAATTAAAATGGATTCTAAACTTCAGGGCACACATAGAGCCGGGTCTGAATTCAGCTCTCAGCATCAGACCGGCTCTGTTGGGAAGCTAGTGATTCTGTCTTTATATGATGGCCTAGTTTAGTACAAAGATGTGAATTTGTCCTAGTCATAGTCTCATGGGACTTGCTTAGTTTGATTATGTTTGACTAAGATGTATTAGGTATTAGCATTTTGATTAATTTTAAAGATACTTTATGTTTCAGCATTCTTCTTCCATATTCCATATGTGGGTGGTCGATATGATTAGACTTTAGATCTCATGAAGTATTGTTTGAATGCTGATGCATCTCTTAGGTTGTAATAATATGATGCAAGTTTTATGTATATGGTCTTTGAACTTGTATATTGAATATTATAATTAACTAAGCAGTTTTAACAATTTTATTTATGCATAAGGTCTTGATTTGACTAATATATAAATTTTTACATATGTAATTTAACTGTATGTGATTAAGCATTGTTTTTAGAAGGAATATTTTTTTGCAGTGCTTGATGCCTTCTAGTTAGGTACTAGGATACATTATCCTTTGAAATGTTGATTGTTTTGACTTAATTGATGGATTTGATTGTTTAATTGAATAAGTGGTTTTGTATTTAAAGATGGGAGATTGCACTGTTGAATGTAACCTGATGAAGCGCACTGGGATGGTGCGTGAAAGCGCTTGTTCTTTTTAATAAATTTCTTTGATACATTTCGTGGTGGTTCGTGGTGGTTCCTTGCAGTTTCTCAAGTTACTCAGATCACATAACATAAACTATTTAATATTTAAAAACATATACTCACTAAAATACATACTTACATAATTTATAAAATGTATAAAATGCATCTAACTAAAATGCATCTAGCTAAAAAATATATCTAAAAAAAAAAAAAAAATATATATATATATATATATATATATATATATATATATATATATATATATATATATAGCTAAAAAACATATACTTCCTATCTACGTAAAGGTCTCATTTAAAATGGGTCTCATAGGAACATAATCATTAAGACCATGTCCTGCACTGGCTCTTAATCTAACAATCCAGTTAGCTTCTTATTCTTAAAAGAAATTTGAGGTTTAGAGTCTAAGAACTTACTTATTTGATTATCTGTAGTTAAAATATTCCAGTGTTCATTTATAATATTAGTGTACTTCCTTACATCCCTGGAGTAACTAATGCACATTCTTAACTTGTTACTGCCTTCATTTTTCATATTCTGTTCAGGTTTCTTAGAAAAGTAAAGTTTCACCCTTGTTTCCCTTATTCTCCCAGCCTCCTCTGCATTCTTTAGGACCATTCTCTCATCATAACCTCTGTTTAGTAACTCAAACCCTACCATTTACATTTGTTTTTCATAATCTTCTTTTTTAACATTCAATCTAGACACCCTTAGGAACTAATTTTGCGCAACATTCCTGAATATATAGCTTGGGTGCATGCTATCTCTCCTTAATAATTTATTGGCATGATACTCTTTTCTAAACATCCTAGTACTTAGTTTACCTATAGTGTCCTTCTTTACATATACATCCAAAAAATTAACTCCATCCTGGGAGTAATTCATAGTAAATTTAAGAAACTCTGTAGAACTGTTAATGTACAATACAAATTCTGTCAATTGTTCAACTGTCCCCTTCCATAATAGGAAGAGGTCATCCACAAAGCTTCTATAAAAAATAATAATTTCATGGAAAGGTCCCCTTATTATGTGTTCCATCTCCCATTTGGACATTACGGCATTGGCATAACTATTCGCGCAGGAAGTAGCCATCGTGACTTATCAAAGTTATATGAAAATTTGTTAAGATATTTTTTGACACCCAACCCCACCACTCCCAGCATTCAAGGTTTACCTAAGTTACACAAGTGTTTGCTCAAACCCCCAATGAGGCCAATCGTAGCAGGGAGAAACTGCTGCACGGAGTCCATCTCCATTTTCATAGAAAAGAATCTTAGAAGTTTGATAAATAAATCTATTTACATCTTGAGAGACACAGAACATTTTTTAAGAGATTTATTTGAATATACTAATGAAGGACATATCACGGGGCAATTTTTTTTGTTACGTTAGATGTAGGTTCATTGTTCACAGTTATTCCAAATGAAATTGGAATTAAGAATGTTGTGAAGTTATTAGAAGAAAGTGGGGAATATAACTTTGATAAGATGTACTTATTACAAAATTTATTGAAACTGGTTCTGGAAAATAATATTTTTATGTTCAGAGAAAAATTTTTTGGCAACATAATGGAGTCGCGATGGGCACTTCCTGTGCGAATAGTTATGCCAGTGCCGTAATGTCCAAATGGGAGATGGAACACATAATAGGGGGACCTTTCCATGAAATGATTATTTTTTTATAGAAGCTTTGTGAATGACCTCTTCCTGTTATGGAAGGGGACAGTTGAACAATTGTATTGTACATTAGCAGTTCTACAGAGTTTCCTAAATTTACTATGAATTACTCCCAGGATGGAGTTAATTTTTTGGATGTATATGTAGAGAAGGACACTATAGGTAAACTAAGTACTAGGATGTTTAGAAAAGAGTGTCATGCAAATAAATTATTAAGGAGAGATAGCATGCACCCAAGCTATATATTCAGGAATGTTGCATAAAATCAGTTCCTAAGGGTGTCTAGACTGAATGTTAAAAAAGAAGATTATGAAAAACAAATGGAAATGGTAGGGTTTGAGTTACTAAACAGAGGTTATGATGAGAGAATGGTCCTAAAGAATGTAGAGGAGGTTGGGAGAATAAGGGAAACAAGGGTGAAACCTTACTTTTCTAAGAAACCTGAACAGAATATGAAAAATGAAGGCAGTAACAAGTTAAGAATGTGCATTAGTTACTCCAAGGATGTAGGGAAGTACACTAATATTAAAAATGAACACTGGAATATTTTAACTACAGATAATCAAATAAGTAAGTTCTTAGACTTTAAACCTCAATTTTCTTTTAAGAATAAGAAGTGCTTAAAAAGAAGATTATGCACGGTTAGAGAACAAATACATAAGATGGGAGAAGTAGGGAGCAAACCCTGTGGTAAATATCAATTCTGCAGATATATTTCTGAAGGAACACAGTTTAAGCATCCTGACACTGGAGAGATTTTTAAGTTGAGAGTGAGTACAAGTTGTGATACCCCCCATGTTGTGTATCTGGCTACTTGCCAAACATGCAGTAAATTCTATATAGGTAAAACTGATCGATTACTTAAAGATGGAATTAGAGAACATGTATATCACATTCAGAAAAAAAGTAGCTTTAATGCTTTAGCAAAACATATAGTAAATACAAATGAACAACATCTTTTCAATTTTATGGTAGTAGGCAGAACATTTATGAATTCAAGAGTGGGTGACATTAAAGCTAGAAATGAAGAGATGGAAGCTAACTGGTTTGTTAGATTAAGAGCCAGTGCAGGACATGGTCTTAATGATTATGTTCCTGTGAGACCCATTTTAAATGAGACCTTTACGTAGATAGGAAGTATATGTTTTTTAGCTAGATATATATATATATATATATATATATATATATATATATTTTTTTTTTTAGATATATTTTTTAGCTAGATGCATTTTAGTTAGATGCATTTTATACATTTTATAAATTATGCAAGTATGTATTTTAGTGAGTATATGTTTTTAAATATTAAATAGTTTATGTCATGTGATCTGAGTAACTGTTATAAAAGGTGTTATTTATAAATGGTTGATATACACCTGAAGAATCTAATAGTGAAAGCGCTTGTGTGCCATTAAAGCAGTGCAACTGTGGAACATGGATCTCTGTTTTTATGTTTTGACATTCTTTAATTGCTGCAGAATTTTACTATCTTTTGAATTGGGAAGCTGGAGCCTTGCCTTTGCAGTACTTTTGATTATATCACATCAGATGACTTGCATAATACAGGGGTAAATTTGGCACAAGCTGAGCTGCAGGTAGTATGACCGGTAATGTTCAGTGCTCATATGTTCGTTTAATATAGTAACCTAGATGAGGGCATTATGCTGTGGCCTAAAGTGATGTCAGGCATAAGCTTTGGCTGAGTGAGATAGTAAGTCGTTTACAGGGGCTGCAGGTGACTTTAAAGCAAAGGGAGGGAGGTGCACGAAACTGAATGGGTGTGGTGAACTAGAATGGGAAGGTGTTATATTAGGTAGGACCAGCTTTGAGTATGGTTACAATCTCAAATAAATAAGTGGTCATGCATTACTGCACATGCTAAATACCCTGCAGCACATCTCATACAATAAATCCTGTTGGAAAGAACATGCATACATACATGCATGCATACACACACACACACACACACACGTAAGTTTTGTAAATATGTATATAATATATATATATATATTCTATCTATGGGAGGCCTACATTTGGCATAAATTCTCCTTGGTCAACATCTGTTTAATTGACTACATTTTTTGACTAAACAGCTGGTTGACAGGTATGTGAGATCACACAATTCTTGGAACATACTCTTTCCCTGATATTGTATAATCACAGAGTTAGTATACACAATTACAGGGGGTGTGTGAGGTGCAGCCCCTCACATGGGGTATGCAGGGGAGACTTCCCCCTGCTACAAAGGATGCTTTTTGTTGTTTTTTTTTTTTTTTTTTTTTAATCAAAATTGGTTGTTTCTCTGTGCATGCATGGTAGCATGTCAAGATTGGTGTTGTTGACATTTTCTAATCGATGTTTATGAGGTGGATATATAGCTGCCTCAGCTAAAGTGAGTATACACATACGTATATATATCTCTACTGAAAAATAACTAGCCACCCAAATATCGATGTTCACAAGGCTGACCACAAAAGGTTGACTTTGTAAATGTTGACACCATATTATGCATGCGCCGAGCAAAAATCTCAGTGCAAACAAAACACAAGTGTTAAAAATAACCAAAGCATAATTGTTTGCAGAGGCACAAGCCGCCCTGGCCCCCATGTGTGGGGCTGTGCCCCCCCACATCCCTGTTGATTATATACACTTACTCAAAGATTACACTGTGTAGGGGAAAGGGCATACTTCTCAACCTCAAGAATTATTCAATCTCACACACCTCCACTGTCACCACAAGTATAAATGACAGATTATTGACCTCAATAATTTGTTTTGTTTCTGGAGTCTGTTCAGTGGGGTTCAATATCTGTCAGATGGAAGGACATGTTGCTTTATAAAGGATGGTCTGTACCTGTCCCTCCTAGGCTTCCAAATATTTTCTAAAACTCCATCTACCCCTTAGAGACTTTTTTAGACAATGCAAAACTGACAGACCTACTGATATAGCAAATAAAACCCAAATAAACCTAATGCTTTTACTACTCAATGTGAAGAGTCAAAACAAGAAATTCCACACTCTACAATCTCTCCTCATTCTGGAGAGTACAGACATCTGTGCCATTACTGAGACATTGTTTAAATCTGCAGAAAGTACTCAGGCAATCCAAGGCTTCAGGGCCCTCCACTCATTTAAACCATCAGCTGCACAGTCAGGGACTCAAGTTGGAGGAGTCTCAATTTATATTAATAACAATCATAATTACCTGGAATTTATCCGTGTGAAAATCACCATAGACAAAGTCCTATTGGCACACCTGCTTACTTAATGTTGGCATTGCATAAAGGGGTATACCACTGGGCAGATTGAGGCCAGCCTACAGATTGCTTACACCAAGTAAGCTGAGCTGTGCAATGCTTAGCATTACGTAATATTTAATTAGCATTATCATTTCCTTTTGGCATTGATTTATTATCCGTTACATGTTATATCTGTGTCTGGTATCCGTGATTCATGTGTAAGTACACTGTATGGGGTCCTGGGGACTTCAACACTTTATTACAATAACACCTCACATCTAGCCTTACTGCACACATATTTATGTTATGTAGCAGGTTATACAACATCACACTGTACATAGATTCCTTTCACATGTTCACTTTGATTTTCCTATGGTGAGGATTTGTTTGCTGAAACCTCAATCTTATGTACTGCTATGATGGCTTTGTGCTTAACTACTGTGACTGTAGTGTACTGGGTCTTGTGTTCGAGCCTTGCAGAGGCTGTTTATTTTGTTGCTGGGCAGAACACGGGCCATTGGATACAGAGTGATTAATGCACTTTAAAGCAGTTGTAAGTGGGTCTGCGCGGGTTTGTGTGGAGGTAAGCACTGCTAACTTCCGGTTACAGTTTCTTATACTCAGTTAGCTTCTAAATTGCTTAACCAGTGTAGGCATTGCTTACCCCCATGCAAACGCACTTAAACACGCTTACTAGTGCTTACATATGCTTACTACTGCTTATTTGTGCTTAAACTTGCTTACTAGTGCCTTATTCATTATGATACTGACACTTCACATGTGCATTTCCTGCAGTTCTCCAGTTCATAAATATATGTCATTTAGTGGGTTTTGCAACAAAAATATTGGTTATAACATTCTTTGCCATGTAAAATAGACTGTGCTGCAGTAGGACTCAAACCGTGAATGCCTGCTCGTTAGGCGAATGCTCTGCCCACTACACTATTGCTGTGCTGCTTCATTTGCATATATCTTCCTTGTTATCCTCTTCAGCCTTTTAAGCTGCTTTAACCATAGCTAAGCAATGGGCACACCTGCGCACCTACTGTTAGCTGTAATCGGATTTTTTAAAAAAAATTAATAAAAGGGTTTCTTCATTTAATTTTTATGTATTGTTGCTGTTGTACACATGGGGGACTGTTGGTGGGGGATATGCGGACACCTATGAGCGGTCTTGCTCATTTCTTACCACTTTCTGCTGTTCTACATTGAAAAGGCATGTTTATTCTGAGAGCTCTGCTTTCAGACACGCCCCCTGCACTTGTACATGCTCAGTGTAAGCCTAGAAGCTCAGGCAGCGTGCCTTATTAATATGCATGGTGCACTGCCATCCTGCTCCTAAACGGGTGCTTCCATGCAGGACTAAGCTAGTCTTGCACGGAAGTTGAGTAATTCTGGGGGATTGTTGCATTCTGGTAAAAATACACTTCAAACAACTGAAAAATGTTAGATTGCTGCTGAACTGCTTTTGCTCTGGGAATGTCTCACATGACATATAAATTGTCACAAAAGCAGTATACACTGTCAATACATTTTAATTGTTATACAGTTTGATAAGTGCATGCATGCAGTAGTGAAGCTTATTTACATATGCAATATGTTTGATTTCCTTGGCTGTTTATCCAGCGAAGACATACAACACATTGAGAGCATGACAGCAGCTTTTTCAGCATGTACTAACTACAAAGAAAAGTATATGTACATTACTTTTTTAAAATTAGAAATGCAACCTTCCTCATGCTTGTGGCAACAAGAATTGGATTGCTTCTAAAACCATCTGGAAATACAAAGCTGGCATAAGTATATTTTTGCACTTGCTCTAACTGTTTCAGTGATATTTATTAATTATGTGCTGCATTTATTTATTTGGTTGAATTTATCACTGTTTTCAGCCTGCACTTGTTAAAAAAGCTCCATCTGTCTGTTACTGTACTGCTCTTAGGTTGTTGTTTTAACAGTATTCTGCAAAACCTGTTCTGAGTTTGCCAAAATATTTCTAAGTTTTGCAAGTTTTTTGTGTTGTGAACATTTATCAGGGTTAGTGAACTTATTTCCAAGGATTCTTGGTATTGCAGAAATCCTTACTTCTGTTCTGATCTCTGTCTTCATTTTATTTTTCCACCACCCACCAAACTGTTGCTGTTTTCTTAAAACTTGGTGGCTTTTGAGTTGCCCGCCTCTACTATAAATTTGATATTGGACTCTCCTCCCAGTCCTATTGCATTAGCTCATTCTGCTGAGTACAGTGAGATAATGTGGGAAGGCCCACCCCCTTAGCTTCTTAACCTTAAATTATTTTCTGTTTCCTCCCTTACTACTTATCAAAAAATTACACTTTATTCATAGGTTCATAGGCAGGTACTAGACTATTGGCCCTAGGGACTATATAAGCCTAGCCAAAAAGGTACCCTGGTTTTCGCCACCCAAGAAAATTATTTTCCAGTGCCCCTGTCAAGCAGAGTCACAGAAGTGATCCCCAAGGTGAATTTCCTATTTCCCATCCAATCACCAAGATTTTTCTTGAAGAGTGCTAATGAGGAGTTTGTTTGATATAGATAGGTAGTTTGTTCCAGAGTATGGGAACACTCTGGGACAGGAATCTATCTCTCCAGCATGCTCTGTTTATTGTGGTGACAAGGTTTAGGTTCCTAAAGTGTGTAGCTCAGAGGGATTGGGATATCTTTAAGTGGAGCATGTCCAACAGCTCTGGGTTTGACATAGCTTTGTATGTTAGACAGAGATCGCCTCTGAGTAGGCAATATGCAATGGAGTAAAGCTGGAGTTTTTTTTAGACGATCTGCGTAGGGCATCTGTTTGAGGCCGGTAATCCTCTTTGTGAGGTATTTATGCAGTCTTTCCAGTTGTTGTAGATGTCTTGTGAGGTACATACCAAAAGGGGTGTTGTACTCTATAATGGGTCTAATGAGTGATGAGTAGAGGGGAACAATGACCTCTTTTTTCCTGGATGAGAAACCTTTTATGATGAGGTGTGCCACGTAGAAGGATTTCCTGACTACTGTGGTGATGTGATTATCAAATTAGAGACTACTGTCCACCTGTGTCCCAAAGTCTCTTATCATACTTTCAGTGTTAAGTAGACTACCGCCTATGTGGCAGTTCATGGGTACAGATTTTTTACCAAAGGGGATGTCAATGCACTTTTTGACATTGAGCTTGAGGCCATGGCTTTGACACCAGGCATCTGTCTCAGTGAGGCCCTTTTGTAGGATGTCCACATCGTTAGGAGTTTCGATTATGGCTAATAGTTTGCAGTCATTTGTGAACTTCATTAGCCAAAGACCTTCTGTGTTAGCCTGTACTTCAGAGAAATAGATATCAAACAGGAGAGGACCCAGGACTGAACCCTATGATACTCCACTTGTCACTGGTCTGAAGTCAGATTTGGAGTCTGCTACTTTCACAGTGTGGGTTCTGTCAGTGAGCCATTTGGTAACCCATCTTGTGACATAGGGATTTATACCTGGTTTAGTGAGTTTATCTATAATTCCAGAGTGGGAGATGGTGTTGAAAACCTTGGCAAGATCTAGATAGGCTGTGTGAACCACTTTCCCCTCATATACGGCTTTGGTGACTGCTAAAGTCTATCAGGTTTAGGAAACATGATCTGCCTTTTACAAACCCGAACTGGATGAGTCCAGAGTTTGGAGATTACCAATGTCTTTGTTTATAAGTTCCATGATGATACCTTCCATGGCTTTGCAGACCAGACTCATCAGGCTAATGGAGCAGTAGTTCTTCGGGTCCGTGGTGGCTCCCCCTTTGTGGAGTGGGATAACGATCGCTGTGCTCCATTCAGTGGGCACAAAGCCTGAGGTGAGGCTATGATTGAACATGGTACTTAGGTGGGGTGCCAGTTCGTTCTGTAGTTCGTGTAGAATGTAGCCTGGGATGTTGTCAGGTCCCATGGATTCAACTGCTTTTACTGTGTCTCTTCCTACTTTATTACTTTATTTTGCATTTGCTGCTTGTTCTTAAAAGTGTTGCATTTATTACTGCTTGTTAGTAGCCTGATTAAATTGTAATTGCTACTCTAAGCCTCTTAGTTTTGGTTTAAGGACTTTGGCTTCAGGCCAGTTATTTTATATTAAGGTTTGTGGTCTACACTTTTGTGGGAGGAGAGGGTAGCATCTGCCCTTCTGAGCTGGGAATTGCTGGGTGAAGCCTTATTGTGTATGTTGTTCTAATTGTCTTTGTTCCAGTTTAAGCACTTGGGTTCCAAACCAGTTATTTTACATTAGGAAGATTTGTGGTCTAAACTCTTGCGGCAGGAGAGGATAGCCTACACCCTTCTAAGCTGGTAATTACTGGTTGAAGACTCATTGTGTTTATTATTTTGAAAGTGTCTTAGTTCTGGTTTAAGCACTTGGGTTCCAAACCAGTTATTTTACATTATGAGAGTTGTGGTCTAGATCTTGTGGCAGGAGAGTGTGGCCTATACTCTTCTAAGCTTGGAATTGCTGGTAAAAGCTTATTGTGTCTGTTATTCTAAGTGTCTTTATTCTGCTTTAAGCATTTGGATTCCAAACTAGTTACTTTACATTAGGAAGATTTGTCATCCAAACTCTTGTGGCAGAAGAGGATAGCCTACACCTTTATAAGCTGGAAATTGCTGATTAAAGGCCTATTGTGTCTGTTATTTTGAAGTGTCCTAGTTCTGACTTAAGCACTTGGGCTCCAAAACCAGTTTTACATTAGGAAGGTTTGTGGTCTAGACTCTTGTGGCAAGAGAGTGTGGCATACAACCTTCTAAGCTGGGAAATGCTGGTGAATTGCTGCTTTATTTAAACTGTTTTTTGCTGTTGTGACTGTGATTTTATGCACTTTTAATTTCTAGTACTTCTGCATTTTATAGAATAGGCCAAATTCAGACTTGCTGAATTTAGACTGTTTGGTATCACTTGACCACTAAAATCAGCTCTTCACTGAGATACTAAAAGATCTGAGGTGTCTGTTGCCTCCAACTAACTATAAGTGCCTGTGTTTGCTCTTATGTTCCAAACTTTTAATTTGTATTTGCATTCTACTGTCTGAATTGTCTGAAATGTTTTTTGCCGCATTTTACTGTATACTGTACTAGTTTAGCTGTAGCATAGCATAGCCTAGTTCCAGGTTTGCTGCTTTTGGGTTTGTTTTCTAACTTCTGATCATCAAATTCAAGCCATCTTTGTTGGTGAAGGCCTTCTGCATTCTTGTGGGAGGAGAGTGTTGTCTGGGTCCCATCTAATTGAGGGTGATTGGACTAGAGCTCAGAGTTAAAAGGGTTATGTCTTGTTTCATTTAAGCCCTGAATTTGTGCTTGTTTGTGTGTAGTGCTCCATCATACACTGCCGATGGCGGTGGTGACCACTGGTGGTTATAGACATGAACGTTTTGCTTATTCAATTTTCCCTTAGCACTTTTCTTGTCATCCTCCAGAATTTTTTTGTGGCCCTAGTCTACTGTCAGTTGGAGCACTAAGCCTACCCTCAGAGGTACCAGTTTACCTCTCATCCACTAGCCATTCCTAAGTGTGACCTCTTTTTCTGACCATATAAATTTACCTAACACTATGGACGGACAATTTGAACAGTTTCTCCAGTAAATTTGGTCGACATGGGCATCCTGAGACAGTGAAGCAACTGCCTAATGTTCATGCTCTACTCCTAGTCCATGCAAACTCAATATGTGATAGATACAACTATATTAACAACCTTGAATCCATGCTCTCTCACACACCAGTCAATACATATGACAATGAGCGGGTTGTTAGCATGCACACCTCACCTTCTACTCCACCTAAACCCATATCACACATACCTACATATGTGGAGGTCCTCACCAGAAACATACCTAAACACCAGAGACCTCCCAAACACAAACACAAGCACTCTACATATAATACTTCCTCTGCAGAACATAATACATGTAATAGATCACACACCAGTATCTCACCTGTCACGCCCTTAAGGCAAAACCCAAACTCCAACATATTAGTTATAGGTGATTCCATAGTGAGACACACAGATGTCCATCTCACCAGGCTGGATAAGGACAAGGTCACAGTCAGCTGTCTGTCAGGTGCCAGGATCCACCATATCACACAAGCACTTAAGTCTCTCAACAACAAGTACTGTTATGATTCTGTCATAGTCCATGTTGGTGTGAATGGCTTGATACATACCTATCAGGGCTATAAGAAGACAGACATGACTGAGCACTTAGACTATGTGTCTCAGGCAAGTATGTCCCTAGCCTTAAGCAGCATTTTACCTTCATCTAGGATGATTCCTCAACACAAACAGAAAATTATTAACTTTAATAATTAGCTTAGTTTCTGGTGTCATTCTAAGGGGGTCCAGTATCTGTCAGCCTAGGATGACATGATTGACATACCATGATGCTTTGCCAGAGATGGTCTTCATCTGTCGCTCATGGGATTTCAGCTACTGGCTAAGCTCTTGCCACCTCCATAGTGCCTTTTTTAGGTAGTGTCTCAAGAACAAAATTCCTGACGTAAAAACTCCATCTAAAAACAATCTCAAGGTTATGCTGCTAAACGCTAGGAGTCTTAACATGAAACTGCACTCACTGGAAGCAGTCCTCACCTTGGAAGATGCAGACATTTCTGCAGTCATGGAGATCTGGTTCAAAGCTGTGGAGAGCACCCCAGCCATACTAGGTTACACCTTCTACCACACGTTCAGACCACAAACTGAAGGCATGAAAACTAAAGGAGGTGGTGTATCAATATTCATTAAAGATAAATACACCTTCAGATTGGTTAAACAGTATGATTCTCTGCTGATACTTCAGGTTCAATTACCTGTTGGTAGGACACCTATTCAAGTCCTTGCCATGTACAGGACCCCCTCCATGAATCAGGACACCCACTCTGCCTATTTGGATCTACTTGAGTCTATCAAGATATAACTGAACAACCATGGTTTTGGGTCACTTTAACTACCCATCCATTAACTGGGTAAATTACTTGCGCTCAAACTCACTTGGCCAAAGGTTCCTCAACTTCATTAACTTCAATGTCCTGGACCATCTAGCTGACACCCCCACAAGGGGTTCCTACATCCTGGATCTGGTGCTTACCAATATGGGGGACCACTATAGCACCCCCACAGTGAGGTCTTCCCTGGTGAGATCTAACCAAAAATCAGTCTCATTCAAAGTAACTATCACACCTGACCCTCCCCACAACAGCAAATAAACTAAAAAACTTCTCCAAAGCAGATTATACCCTCTTACAGGATGGTATCAATACCTTCATTGCACCTCACCCCTCAGATGGAACTGGCAACTATGCTGAGTTCTACATCAATGCTTTATACAAGCACCTGTATAACTGCATTGACTCGGCCATACCTGATAGGACCAAAACAAGCTCCTCAAGGAAGAGCAAATCTGCCTGGTGGACAACTGCCATTAACAGGCTTTACAACAGGAGGAATAAATTGCTGTCTAAGAGTAAGAGGGAGTGATCCCTAAACTGGAAACACTCCCTCCTGAGCTTAGAAAAGCAAATAAGACTTCTTGTAAAGCAAACTATGAATCCAAATTAGCTTCCTCAACTAAGGGCAACCATAAGGCATTCTTTAGTTACATCCATAACTTAAAAGGAAAGGCTCAGATTTGTGCCAAACTGGTATTTAATGATACCACATATACAGAGCCTGTGGACATAGCTAACCTGTTGGCTGACAGGTTCTGTGAAAACTTCACTCACCTGTCCCTGCCACACGTACCCCATGACAGCCCTACCACCTGTCCCCTACCTTGTATCTCTAAAGAGCAGGTCATAAGTGCCCTCTCTAAGGCCAAAAACACAGCATCTATGGGACCTGATAACATCCCAGGCTACATACTACATGGGCTGTAATAAGAATTATCAACACCATTGAGTACTCTTTTCAATCATAGTCTAAGTGCCAGCTTCATCCCAGCTGAATGAGAAATGGCCACTGTTATTCCCTTGCACAAAGGTGGTACTTCCACTGACCCTGGGAACTATAGACCTATTAGCCTGACTAGCCTTATCTGCAAGGCCATAGAGCAAATCATCATGGACCTTATCAACAAAGTTATAGACAATCTCCAAACACTTGACCCTATTCAGTTTAGATTTGTCAAAGGGAGATCATGCCTGTTAAACCTAGTAAACTTCTTCAAGACAGTCACCAAGGCCCTGGGCAAGGGGAAATACGCACATACAAATTACCTACACTAAGCCAAGGCTTTTGACACTCCCACTCAAGCATCATTGACAAAATCAGCCAGCTAGGTATCAACCCTTATATCGTTAGATGGGTCACTAACTGGCTCACTGATAGAACCCATATAATCAAAATAAGGGAATCCACCTCCAACAGAAGATCTGTAACCAGTGGTGTTACACATGGATCAGTCCTGGGACCTCTACTGTTTGAAATCTATTTCTCTGAAGTACAAGCAAAAACTAAAGGTCTGTGGCTGACAATGTTTGCTGATGACTGCAAACTGGGAGCGGTCATATAATCTCCAAATGATATCAACATCCTACAAGAGGGTCTTACACAAACAAATGATTGGTGCCAAAGTCATGGCGTTAAACTCAAAACAAAAAATGTATTATCATCCCTTTCAGTAAGAGTGATGTTCCTGCTAATTACCATGTAGATAGCAACACCCTAAGTATGCACTCAGTGGTGAGAGACCTGGGCACACAGGTTGACAACAATCTTACCTTTGATCACCATGTCTCCACAGTGTAAGAAGGGCATTCTATATTGCTCATCTAATAAGTAAGAGCATTGCCTCCAGAAAAAAATAAGTTATAACCTCCCTGTGGTCTTCCCTCATCAGCCCAATAATTGAGTACAATGCTCTTTTTAGTATGTACCTTTCCAAGCACCTGCAGCAACTGGAGACACCACAGAGGTTCCTCACAAGGAAAATTCAAGGTCTTCAGCATCTGTCCTATGTGAATTGTCTGAAATCACTGTCACTTTATTCTGTTTCATACAGACTACTCAGAGGTGATCACTGCCTTGCATATAAGGCAATCTCTGACCCTGCTGTATTAGAAATGCTGCATATCCATAAGTTAAATGGTACACGGGTTACTCACTCTAAAGACCTTAATGTGGTATGTGACATTAATAGAATCTGCTGGAGGGACAGATTTATCTCCCAGAGGTTACCACACCTTTGGAACAGACTCCCACTTCATGTAAAACAGAACACCTCATTGACTGTCTTCAAACACAATCTGAATGATTGGATGGGTAACAATAAATTCACCCATGGGGTTCTACCTCTGTCTCTCTTGGACAGGGGCAATAGGTGCTGATCATGGAAATAATGTTAGAACTTGGCTAGGCTTGTAAGGGGCCTTGGGCCATTAGGTTAGTAACTTCCTATGATCCTATGAGGTATAAAATGAGACTTTACAAAGGCTAATGCTGTAAAGCTATGTATTGTGAAAATTGCCCACGATTCCTTCCCTCTTAAATTTACAAAAGGCATGAAGCAGACAATTTAAAATGAAAAATACAGACGTCTAAAGATTATTCCTACATACAGCTATGTAAAACAGTTCAAATTAAGTAGCTAATGTGTAACTATTCAGTCCCTTCCTAATTAGTTTCATTACTGCTAAAATAGGCAAGGGCAAGCTTCTGATATCCATCTCCCTCAAACTGAAACTGTTTCTAAAACTTAAAATTGGCAGATAAGAATCGGAGCAAAACAAATGAAGATTATTATTTCCTATAAGAACAGTGATGTGTTACTGACACTACCTTCTGAAACAAAGAGAAGCATCTTACTTTTTAATTCAAGTAATTATAAAATTAGAATTGCTCACACAATTAAAACAATTTACACAATTCTGGCACATAGTAGAAACATATAAATGAAATTGAACCATCTGTCACTTTGAATGTGTAGACAATATAAAACACAGTATGTTAGAGAAGTGAATGGTGTTTGTATCCTTTTCACCAGGCAAAATGGTACACAAGTAATCCAAAACAGAAATCTTAAAATTAATGAGCAATATACATATTAGTTACCCTTACTTTTTGAATAATGTATTTTTGGTCTTACTCACAAAAAACAGCATACAAGACTATTCCTTCTTTAGTTACTTTTGTAAACTATTGTTACTTCCTGTCTAACAGTATACTTCTTATCTAGGCCTTGGGTGCTGTGCTAAAGGCCAGGATATCAGACATGTATTCTCTTTGATGCTCGATGCAAAAAGTGACAGCTATCACGCAGACAGTGTGAAGATGGATAATGTAAACAAAGACTGAAACTTTTTTTTTACCTATTTTGTCGTTTTTATCTCTCGATGATATGGAAAGGAGTAACATGTAAGCTATGGTCTGCAAGATCATCATGCTTAGGGACATATCTTAAATTCTTAGTTATCTTTACAGAACTCAGTCTGCCTGTGTTTTGATAGTTTTATTACTTTTCCCTTGAATGCATGCTATTTGATTTCAAAGGCACTGATAGTTGTCACTTTTCTTGATTGTAAAAATGTTAATTTCTTAAACAACATTTATTGTCTTGGTATAGAATCATTGGATCTAAGTGTTTTATTGAAAGAAATAGGTTTGAGCAGTCTGCCGCTGGGTCATTAAAATCCTCAGCAGGTAAAAAACATGTGACTACAAAAACAGACTGCAACAGAATCCTATTAATATGCTGATGTACTGCCCCAATAAAGCTTCAGAGAAAAAACATCACCAGAAGTTGGTGTTACATTATTACCAACTACATATTTATTTGAGTTTACTGTGTGACATATCTGGGCTTTTGAGATGATTGTGATAGATATTTTACAAGTACACTTATGAAGTAGCTATCACTGCAGGAATCACACTGAGATTTAATAACCCTCATAAGACAAGCAATGAATGATTAATTAGTACCTGAAGCAGGTTGCCTCAGTATTTGCTAAGGTATTAAATGGGAAATATGTGCATAGTAGAACTGTTTGTTATATTTTAAGCTTTTAAAAGGCAGAAGTGGCATACAAAGGAGGCAAAAATCTTCAAATACCATTAACTGGATAAGTGTGTCAGATAAAATGATTCTGAACTCCATGTTGCCCCTGACCAGATTAACATTTGTTTTACATAGCAGGATTTCTTCAGAAGTTTTTTCTAGTATCCAGCTGTTAACTGTGTAAAGTAATGTTTTTTGCTACTATTTTGATATGTCATGAAATTTTCATTGTCCATTATGTGTATTCTTCTTAAATTTCAAAAACTAAAGACACCTATCATGGAACTTTTAATTAATATTTTAATATAAGGCACCTGAATGTATGCAAAACTTTTTTTATCGGACTACATTTACAAATAAATATTGCAATATAACAATTAAAGAAATGTGTACAGTGAACCCCATGTAAAATGTTACTAAAACATTCACATTATAGAAATAAACAAAAATAATATGTTTATAAAAGTAGTCAGCATACACACTTAGCCAATCAAAACGCAGAATGATCAGAACATTTGCTATAGAGGATTATGCCTCAGCCTCCAGTTGTAACCAACTTATGAGTCCATGATGCGGATATGAAGAAGTTCACCTTGGCAGTGGAGTGAAACACTGGTCAGGAAATAAATCTCAGCATCCATGTTGAGAATACATAATAATCAATTATAATGATTGTCACTGTTGAAGTGACACCCTGATCCCATGTGCAAAAATGGGAAATGAGGTTCTGGATGGATGAATCAGGAGACCCATCAGAATTCCTTGAAGTGCATGGAGATGTATCCACGTCATATACTACATATATAAAAAAAAAACATAATGTCCTCTGCAGGTATAGCAGTGGGGAAGTGGTTCACATCTTTATGTATTTCCTGCATAAGGGAAACAGTTTGAGTCAAAGCAGTAGCTGTAATGTAACAGACAGCAGGCAGAAACAAAAGTTGAAATGTAGTTGTTTCATGACCTGCTGCTGTTTTCTGGTTGACGCTGTCTGTCTTTAGTGCAGACTTGATGTTAACAGCACGTAGAAGCTGCTTAGCAATTGTTAAAGCACTCTTCAAAGCATTTTTAAGGTCAGGTCCTATGCTTGAGTAATGTTGAACCAAGATGTAATTAAAAAAAAAAAATTGTGTGTGCAATCACGCTGCTCCATGCACTACAAGTGAATTCTAAGTGGACAAATCCAATCATATTTTTGTAGTGCATGGAGCTTTAGCTGCTCCAATCAATGTACTGCTCATTACACAGAAAGAATGTCAAGAACAAGCTATAATACACTTAGTTCTGTCCTATAGACTGTGGCCAGAAGTAAATTATATCTTTGATCCTATAAAAATCTGAAAACCTTTCACTCTTTTACACATATAAAAAAGTGTGGTAGTCGAAAGTGTTTTACAGTTTTTAAAGCTGTTTTAGATTCTCATTGCTACTCTGTGTTGGCCACTGTTTATGCTCTAGCATAAGACTAGGGCTGAACAGCACTGAAAGGTCCTGAACAAATCTTTGCACTTTTTTCTCTATAATTAGTAGTACACTGAAGCTTATTTTGTTAAATACTTCTCTTACATCAGAAAACTTAACAGAAATAAAAGGTGCTTGACAAAACTTTGCTAAATACGAAGGTACTTACAAAAAAACTTTGTTAAGCAACTTTCCTAAGTCAGAAAGGTACATTTTCCTAAATTTAGAGTATAAAAAGTAAAAAGGTCACACAGACAAACCAATTAGTAAAAACTACAAGAAAAACCTAGCCAAGCTAGAGTTTTCACCGTTTGATAACTTAAACCTCCTATAATAGAGGCCCATATGATATATACAAATGACCCCTTAAGGTCATCAAGTGTTTCAGCTACAGGGCTTCTGAATGTCCATGACTTTACTTTTTCAACTCTATGTGGATATATTCAGGCCAATAAAGCCAAACCCCACTAGCTGTAGACATGCATGTTTTGGCCTTCTTATGACCACATCAGCACAACATAAGTGGACAGTGTATGTACTCTCAGCAGCCACAAGGTAAACATACAGAGTTTCATTTTCACAGCAGTTGTATTTATTTTTGTTAGTTTAGTTTAGCCAGAGAAAGCAGGCAAAGATGTCAGCAGAGACTTATGGCAAGCTGACAAAGAACCAGTTAGCCAAGGTTTGAGAAGCCAAAGGACTGGTACATGCCAACCTGACTAAAGAGAAAATGATTTCGGCCTTAATCACAGCTGCATCATGGACCAGCAACCAGGAAGACAACCAGTCTGGTGATGGGAATATGCAGCCTTCAGAAACAGGACAGTTCACTTTTTCCTCAGAGGACTTAAAACCCGTCTGGAGTTAAAGAGACTTGAACTGGAGGCCAAACCTTTGGAATGAGAATCAGCAGAGAGACTGCAGCATTTGGAGGTCAAAGAGAATGAGAGAGTGTGGCATTTGGAGGCCAAAGAAAAGGAGAAATAGTGCCAATGTGAGAGGGAGATGCTGACTCTTCATCACGGTCATGGAGGTAATGGGGAAGGGAATAACCAAACCCCAGGAGCAATAAAGGTCAGTACATTTCTTCCACAGTTTACAGGGGGTGATAATTTTCATAGTTTTATTCATATATCTGAAAGAGTATGTAAAGAGTATAATGTTGACCAAGAGCTCTGGGTGTGATTCCTGACCCCCTTACTCCATGGTAAACCTGTAACTGCTGTTTCTAAATTGTCTGATACTGATTGTTTAAACTATGATAAACTTAAATACAGTTTGTTGGAATGTTTTAAGTTAACACCTGAAGCTTACAGAAAAAAAATTGTGAGCATACCACAAGGCAGATGATAGTGTTTGTGATTATATTGCTGAGTTAAGCACTTAGTTTCATAGGTGGGTGAGTGTGTGTCAGGTCACCACTTTTGAAAGGCTGGCAGACCTCTTGGTGAGAGAACAAGCCCTTAGCACTTTGCCTGAGACATGAGAATCTGGTTGGCAGACCAGGAGTGTAACTCTGCAGATGAGCTGGGGAGAAAAGGGGATCTCTACTTAACAAGCAGGGCATCACTGCACAAGAAGGGGATACCCAGTGCTGCACATGGATTTAAGGGAACCCATGGTGGGCAACCTAAACCACCCCAACAGAGAACACCAGTAACAGGAGAAGCCAATTGTTCAGGTACACAGCCAAGATCAAAAGTTAGATGTATTAAATGTAACCAGAGGAGCCATGTAGCATGCAAATGTCCACTGAAACAAGGTGGGAAACAAAAGGTAAGGGAGCCAGAAAGTGGGAATAACAGCATGCCAGTGGTAAGTTGTATGGAGACAACAGGGGTACCAAACTATCACTGGGATTTGTATCCTATCTTAGTGGATGGAAGACAGTCCATTGCTAACAGAAACACAGCCTCTGACATAAGCATTGTGAAGCCTACAGTGATTAAACAGGAGCAGTACTTGTTTGGCCAGTCCACTCCAGTCAGAGCTGACCCCATTCCACATACCTTTGGCCAGGGTTCACATTAACTGGGAGGGTGGAAGAGGAAGCAAGCAGGTAGGTGTTTTTGAGGATATCCCTCCAGAAGTCTTGATAGGGAATGATTTTAATAATGCAGTACCTTATGTGCATGCAGTTACATGCAGTCAGGTTTGGAGACAGGCATGTGGGTCTGGTAGCCTGAGGGAGGCCCAGACAGACCCCACACCTGAAGCTGGGGTGTCTGATGTGGCTATTTCAGGGAGATACCCTATAGCAGTGAGCCCGAAAGTGAGTCACAGCTGCTGGAAGGTACTGATGTTCCCATGGACAGGGTGACTGCAAGGACAGAGGTGAGTGGTAGTACACAGGCTGACAGTGAGTGACTGCTGTCAGCAGATACCAAGCTTTCTGTGGAAAAGGCGCTGGGAAGGGTCACAAAGGAAGAGTTGAGACAGGCTCAGCTTTCAGACCCTATCTTATGAGGCTTGAGGGAGGTAGCTAAGGAGGCACCTGATTCTCAAGGAAAAGGGGAGTCTGTATACTGGAACAAAGGATTACTGTATAGACAGTGGACTTCTGAGGGAGGGCTAGAGGGTGAAGTAATACAGCAGTTGGTAGTGCCCAGAGCCTACTGTCTGGCACTTCCAGACATAGCCCATGACATTCCTTTTGCAGGTCATATGGCATAAAGTGTACCAAGAGATGTATTATGCAGAACTTTTAGTGGCCTAGGATTGCAAGGGGTGTAACAGGGTACTGCAAGACCTGTGAGCAGTGCCAAAAAGTAGAAAAGGTAAGAGACAAGATCAAGGCTTCTTTGATGCCTTTACCTATGATTGAAGAGCCATTTCAGAGGGTAGCTATGGATAGTGTGGGGCCTCTGAGTACCCCAAGTTCCACAGGAAATAAGTATATTATAGTGGTAGTAGATTATGCTACTAGATACCTTGAGGCAGTGGCTCTGTCCTTCATTGAGGCAGAGAAGGTTGCAAATACCACGTTAGAGATTTTCAGCAGGGTAGGTTTCCAGAGTGAAATATTGACTGACAGAGGTGTCAATTTCATGTCAGACCTGATGGCTTGTCTGTGGAAGTATGTGGGGTGAAGCACCTAAAAATCACCCTTACCACCCCCAGATTAACGGTCTTTTGGAGAGGTTAAACTCTGCACTAAAGATCATGCTACAGGCATTTGCAGACCAGTTTAAGAGAGGGTGGGACAAATATCTGCCCCATCTGCTGTTTGCATACAGAGAGGTACCCCAGGAATCCACAGGTTTTTCACCCTTTGAGTTGCTGTATCGGCATAGGGTGAGGGGGCTTTAGATTTTATTTGTGATGAGTGGGAGGGTAATTGTGGATCTCACAAGGAGTCTGTTGTGGCATATGTTGTAAACCTCAAGACAAGGGTTAGGGAGCTCATGGGCTTGACCCAGGAGAACCTAGCAGGAGCCCAGCAGCAGAAAAAGGTCTGATATGACAGGAATGCTTAAGCCCAAGAGTATGCTATGGGACAGCAGGTTATGGTGCTCATTCCTGTAAGACACAATAAGCTGCAGGCATTCCAAAAGCTTAAAGGGGTTTTGGGAGGACCCCCTGTGTTGTCCAGTCCCGATTGCAGCAAAGAATTTGTTGTGCAGGTAGATGCTTCAAACCATGGGGTGGGGGCTGTACTCAGCTATATTTCCTCAGAGGGAGAAGAGTACCCAGTTTTGTATCTCAGCCATAGACTCCAACTCAGGGAGGAATGTTATGCAGCTTTAGAAAAAAAATTGTCTAGCCATAGTATGGGCACTGCAGAAACTTCAGCCCTATCTGTATGGAAGGAAATTCACTGGGTGAACACAATCCTTTAGCATGGCTACCTCATGCCAGCCAGCAAAATGCCAAGTTATTAAGGTGAAGCCTAGGGGTGTAGGCATATGACATAACAGTTCAGCACCATAATGGGGTCAGCAATGCCAATGTAGGTAAACTCTCAAGACAGGGTATATGTTAATGTGTTCCCAGACAGGCCCATTTCTCTCAAGCAACATTTTTCCAGGTCCACTTGAAAAACTAGCTTGAGTCTTCAAAGGGGGGAAAGATGTGATTATATGAAGTAGTGCCATCTGTGCCAGGCAGAGTAGGGCAGTGCATGTGTAACATATGTCAGCATAGCTAGCTGAGGTTTTGTAAAGAATTTTATGCCATTTGATTATCACACTGATTTGTATAGATGCTTGTGTTAAACATGTATTTGTAAAGTTGTTTGTGTTAAAAATGCATCAACAGTGGGTACTGATGGACAGAAAAGAGATATACATGTATGTCAGACAGTATTATATGTTATATATTTTAACAGAGAATTTCAGAAGGGAAGAAGTTAATCTCACTCCAGCTAATTTTGAAAAATAAGTTGAAAATTAAATGGGTTGATTTAGGCCATAAAGATTTCATCTTACAGGTCTGATTGCAGTCAGAGACAAAAATGTCTGGGAAAATAAGGACTAGGAAACTTACTGTATTGTCCTTAGGGGTGAACTAATTGCTATGCTGGAAGGGTGGAAGTTTTTGAAATTGTTTTATATCTTTAAGATGCTGTAACTGATCTTAGCAAAGCTCAGGGTGTGTATTGTACCACAGTCAGGTGATCAGATGTGATGTCATTCTATAACCAGCACTGAAATTATTTTTTTAGATATTAGTAAGAGATATGATGGAACTCTCACTGCAGTACTTTGTTTTTCAAAACCTGACAGAAAAAAATCTCTCCCAGATATCTCACACAACCTCACACCTCATCTTGCCGTGCTGTAGTAAGCAACTCAACACTCATCATCTTGCCTTGCTATAGTAGGATAACTAGGCAACAGTGATTCTTTAGTCAGTCAGGAAAATATAGTGAGATTGTTTTTCTGTTTCTGTGTGAATCTATCCAACTGTGTTATTTTTATCTCCTGTGATTGAAACTCTTGTGTTTATTGTAACTAGATATTAAGTATTCTCATGTTTTCTATTTTATTATTTATTACTAAATATTTCTACACCTTTCATTGTGGCTGGCCTTTTAGAGAATACTTTTATCATCTTAAGTGTACTTATGCTTATTTTACTGACACTGTAGCCACTCCTGAAAGCCTTGTTGCATTGGTCAAGTTCTACCATTTGTATTAGTATTAATTTTACTCAGTATAACTGGGTACCCATGTAAAAGCCTTATAGTAGCTGACTGGTGGAAGTGTGATTACCTTATAATCTGGGCAGATGAGGCACAGCTGCTAAAGCGGTGCCAGCCTTTCCCAGGTGTGTGTGTGTGTGTGTGTGTGTGTGTGTGTGTGTGTGTGTGTGTGTGTGTGTGTGTGTGTGTGTGTGTGTGTTAGCTACTTTGAACATGGACACAGAGCTCCAAAGTGGTCAGTGTGAAGTCTTGTTTGGGGCCTGGGGAAAGACAAAGTCCAGCCTCAGGTCTGAAGTATGTTCCCTATGTGATCTTAAGTGAAATTGTACTTAGTACAGAGATCTGCATCTGAAAATACTGTGTGAATCCATTTTTGTTCCTAGTGGCCATCCCTCACTGGTGTCAGTGGTGAGGAATGAGGCTGCTTGATTACTGGCCCAGAGTAGGGACCATTACAGCATATATGAATTAATTGCACTGCTAGATGGAAATACAGTGATATTTAACAACTAGGAGCTGTTAATTAGTAAATAAAGCAGAAAATCAAATTATATGAAGTAGATATCTACCCATTGTGTCATGTTATCCTATGACATGCTTAATAAGAAGACTATAGAACTAGAATATTCTGTACTTACCATTGCTGCTTGTAATATTCTGTACTTGCCTTCCTTTTTAGTGTCATCTTTTTCAGTTCCAGCTTATTAAGCAAAGCAGTAATTTTCTACATTTTATTTTCAGATTTGCTGCTTTGATTCTAATGTATTTAGTACAATATTGTACATTCGCTTCTTAGCAGTATTTTAATAAACTACTGGGTCCTGTATATTTACTTTTCCACTGTACTCTTGCCTCCAAAATGTACTTTGCCCTTATGAAAGTTTAGACTTCCTCCTGAAATAAAGTGTTTTAACATACAGACACTCAATCTTTTAAATATTTTACATTCAAAAACATTAAAGAACAACTCTCAGAAACTGTGTATAGGCTTGTCTCAGGATGCTCAGAAACTGGGTTTAGCTTTTCCTCATGATGGAAATTAAAGTCTTTTGTTTTGAAACAAAATTCTAAACTAATTTACTGTCATATCAAAGTGTTCAGAGTAAGAAACTATTAAGATACTGCACTTGATAACTCAAGCAATTAAACACTTAAGAAATGGAAGTGCATGTTTAAAAACTGAGTTTTTCGAGTTAATGAACACTGATGCATATTGTCTCGTAGACATTTTGGAACATGTTTAAAACATCCATTTGTATCAATCATTTAATATCATATCCCACACAACTAAATAAAACATTTCAGTGCTTTTAATGTACCTTACAACTACAATCATACATTTATATGATACATCATTTGTATCATGGTAGAGACTTCTGATCAGTAGTGTATATTTTGTAATTCTTATCCACCAAGGGTTTAGCATTACTGTTTTCTGTAAGTGTTTAACCTATAGAAAAGCCTTATTGAAGATCTTTACCATACCATAATGGAAAATATTTAAAAATGTATGCAGAAATCAAAATTTGACACAATCTGCTAAAAATATGGTACTATTGTGTGCTGACAGCCCCTGTTCTGAGATACCAGATGGAAGAGAATTCTCAGCTGGGCCTGTGACATTATGAATTGTACTTTACAGTAATGCAAAAGTAACATATTAAAGCATGGTGCATGAGAAAACATACACAATGGCATAACATTTTAAAATGTCAGTGAAAAAACATCATTTAACACTGTACTATTGAATTTAAAACATAATAACATCACAGGAATTGCATTGTAAAGACAGATAAACAATACATACCTGGCCCTATGTTGCAGCAAGATGGTTCCCTAACTACAAATCAACTGACTGGGGTTTGATTAGTGGCCCTGGTACTGCTGGAGCCAGAAAAAGAGGAGAAGAGTGAAAAGGAGTGGCCTGTTTGTCTCCCCTGGAGGGTAGGAAAGGATGTGCATACTCTGTGACACATGAAGCAGTGTGATTTCCCAAGTGTAAACCAGAGAAACCACCTCCAAGTGCTTTGATGGGGGTGCAGGGTCTCTTAGAAGAAATTCTGCTTGCGGAATTGATGAGATGTCCTCCACAGTTAGCCCATTGCATGTCCCTTCCCCTGGACTTTGCCAAGTTCATGGAAGGAAGGAAGAATGATCTAAGACCTGAGAAAGCTGTTTCCATGAACTGGCTTTAATACTGTAGGCATTATAGAAAACTGCACTGGTGACTGCACTGGGTACAAAAACAGTTCTATTACAAACTGTGAGTTTTTAAGTTAACTGATATTTCAATGCCTGTATTGCTTTTCAACCCCAGAAAGGAATGCAACCCTTTAGACAGAAATGCTACAGCTTAAAGTGATATTTATAGATGGAACTACCTACCTGATCCTCTCAGTTATGTGTGTGTGAGGCACAAAAGCCCTTATGTACGTAGTGAGATTTGCTGAGACAAAGGATATCTTCATAGCAGTGAGAAGGGTTGCCTTGAACAAAATTCCTATTTGTTCCTGTTATACCTCCTGTGTTCTGATCAACATGAACTCTAATAAGGTTTTTAGTAAACTCTGATACAACTCTCTAAATAGCTTTCACCAAAGTATTGTAACTGACCAAGAGCTGCTGATTCTCCAACATAGGTAACCATTTTACTAACCCAATCATCCACCTCCCCCAGAAATGCCAAAATAAAGTGAAGGCCTGAGGAAACTCAGAACACAGAGTGATGTGGAGGCTTATGTAATAGCACTTGAAAGATATGCAGCTAGAGAAAACTGGCCTGAAGCCAAGCAGGTCAGGATACATTGTTCACATTTAACTGAGGACTCAATAAAACTGTACATTGACCTTCAGGATGCTGATGGCAGTTGATGCAGAGTGTTATATGAGCATTCCTGTGGCACAGGGCTTGATCACCTCAGCCCTTATTTGCATATTGTGTGACCCGGAGGAAGTCACTTAAATACACATTGCTCCTAGTTTCCCTGAAAAGGGACTCTCAATCCAGCTAGCCTGCCTTGTTAAAAATAGGTATTATGTTTACAACTACCACAAACTGAAACAAGAAATTTTGGCTAAGGCTGAGACTTCACCTGGCACACTGGTCCTTAAGTTTCACAAATAGAAATTCTGAACAGACATCAGACCAGTAATGTTAGAAATGGGTGATTTAGTGCATATTCTGAAACTGTGGTAGAACTTTATGTAATTAACGTAAATACATTTCTAATAATTTTGATTGTTGACATATAAAAGAAGATTCTCTAGCAACTTAAGAAAATGGGTGTTTTGGAATAACCTGAATAGCTAGTCATTTTACTAGAATGTTTACCATTAACTTAAACTACAGTTGTAAGCCAGACTTGCGTGTGTTAAGGAAGACCACCAAGCCTTCACCTAAGTATGTTCCTTTACCTGCAAGCAAGATAAAATGGCACTGTCTGTGATGGCTTGCTTTAAATCTTCCAAAAAGAGCACATAGCACAATATTGTACAGTTACAAGCAACAGTTCTATACCTTCAGAATTACTCTTAGCCAACAAGCAGTACCTGAAATCATATCTATAGTATGTGATAATATATTTACTCTTAGCCAACAAGCAGTACCTGAAAGCATATCTATAGGATGTGATAATATATTTTTGATGACTAGAGGTGTAGAATTTTTTTCATTGTACTGTTATAGAACTTGTTAAATATAATATTGTGGTACTCAGAAAAAGTGCAATGGTCATTGTGTGTTTGTAAGCAAAAAACAGCTAGTAAACAAAGCACTGAAGTAATATATACAAAAGGGAATACCTCATATGTGCAGACATATAAATCCTTTTAGGAAAAGTGTTATACTCAGTAGTTCTAGTACTTAGCTAAAAAGTTGACATGATTATTGTCCAATATTTTTCTAAATTCAGTTAACTATAGTGGACATGAGAGGAAATGTACAACAACATATACTGCCAGAAATACATAACCCCCATAAAGAAAAAGATGCGGATCTAGAAGGCAAAAGAAAAGGGAACACAGATTGTGTTCTAGGTGAAAGGGTTGGATAAGCCTGATACTGATTTGTACCAAAAGAGGTTAGTAGTTGAAATAATAAAATGACTCACTGGAGAGACTGGTGGGGAGATGAAACTGAAAGACTCCAAAAGATACAGTACTAAAGAAATTTGGTGTGGTGACTGGCAGGAAAGAGTCTATTGTTAAAAAAAGACTAAGAAGGCAGGCATAGAAGCTAAGGAAGTCATGAACAAATCTCATACTGAAGAAAAAGGGAAAAACAAATTTGAACAAAGTTTTGAGCTTCTAGCTGATATACCAATGCAGAGAACCAGTTATACGCAGAAACAGGAGTCTAACAGTAAAGTGATTAAATAACTTCTGAAAAAGAGAAAGAAAACCTTCCAGTACCTTTGGAGGAAATTATTTTTGTGAGTTGCATTTTACAGAGGCTTTACTAGATGAAAGGCAGAAACCTGCACTTGTATCTATAGAAGAACAGGCCATGGCCTTCACTTCATATCAGAATACTGATGAAAATAATGCCACCTTAGCTGACCTCCGTATCAGCTATGCCAATTGTAAGAAAGTTCAGTAGGAAGACAGTATAATAAGCAGAGCCAGAGAGAATGCAGAAAGAGTAGATGGGGCCTAAAGAAACAGAATAGCGCCACTTCATACCATATTCTGAGCTAAGAAATGACCTGTTGTATAAGGCAAACAAAGATAAAGAAAATATGCTGAGGCATTTATTAGTTTCAAAGTATGTTAGAACAGAGGTAATGAAATTAGCAAACAGCCACATTACTTGGGGGTCAGTTAGCGATACAAAAGAAAAGTATTAGGATTTTAGCAATTCCACTGGCCAAATGTTATGAAGGACATGCAGTCTTTTTTGTGCAGCTTGCCCCAATGGAATTTTTCTTTTTCCTTTTCTTCTGCTTGGTCAGAATGTAAAAAGACAGCACACAGATAATGGTTTCAGAGCACTTTGATACCCATATGTATTGTCAAAGTCCTAGTTAAGAGACTAGCAATGGGCATTATATGTTCACTTGTACATCTCTGCAAAGACCATCAGTAGATCCTGGTAATCATTCATTATGAAACAAAGTTTCTGGAAGCAGTACCACCATGAAGAGTTAATGCAAAGTCCATATCTGAAGAGCACCCAGGCTGGAGGGTGTGCACATACTCAGGTGCACCTTGTGGTTGATCTTTGAAGGGAATCAGGAATTTACAGAGGGTATTGTCTTCAGGAGGCAAAGCCGTAGTTGAGCTTCAGTGGAGGTGTGTCGATATGGCAGCTAGCCCATTGCACATCCTTCCCTGAATCATGAATGGGTGTGCACAAGGGGCAGAAACACAGGTACATAAATAAAATATACTCCTCAGCAATAGTGTGATGCTGCCACAAGGTGCTTTGATCTCCTCTCCAGCCCTAAGCATGGGTAAGAGAAATGTCAGAGATGCTAGTCAGGTTCAGTAGACCCAGTAAACAAGGAGAAGAATCCCCAAATAATATATATTTTTTTAGAAAGTCCATATAAAAAAAAATAGCACTGCTGTTTTCTACAGAAGGAATTTTCTGAGAAATTCTTACTTATCATACCACTTCATTCATGTCCACATTAATGCATGAGCCATAGCCAGCCTTAGGCAAAGGCCAACTAGGCAGCCACTTGGGTGCCTCTGTACCAGGGGCACCTTTCTAGAAATCACCCCTCCTCGAACAATGAGAGAGGTGCCTTAGGGATAAAGTCCTGTAGTTTTTGCCTTTCTGTTTGTTGGACTCCTGCTCCAACCACTCATGACCTTCGCAGACAATGAATTGGGTAGGTCATGGGCAGGACAGAGGAAAAAAAAAATCAAAAAAATTCAAAAGTGAGAATCTGTCAGTGACGTGAGGTAAGCAGAGCTGCATTTTGTATTGTTACTGGCAGACAATCACATCTTTTGGATAGATGGGGGTCTGGTTAGTCCTTGGCTGTCCCTGATTTTGAAGAACATGCTTATTTTACCACATACAATAACAGGCATTTTGGTTTCAGATTCCATATCCTTCAGAAAAAAGCATGCTAATGCAAAACCTGTTCTAGCAATTTTCTAAGTTTGTAAGAACAATATTTAAAATATGCCCCTGATTCTGCTCCCCTCTAATTATTTCTGACTTTGTCCAGGTGTCTTGTGCTAAGAGGTTAAGAGGCATGCCCCTCCCTATATTTTTTATTCTGGTAAACAACTGAGGATTACAGTCAGTCAAAAATACCATGCATTGCCGATCAGTGCTTCTATTCAGAAAATGTTTGTCAAGGCACAATCTGTTGTTCTACATAAAATGTTGTCCTGTCTTTGGGGGAATATGACTAATGGCTGCTTTCTGCTCATTTTTTTCTGAATTTGCTGGATTAGTGAGATTTGTGTAAGGTGAGATTGGAGTACTTCAATGCGTATCTACTGTTTCCATGGAACAAAGATAAAATGCACTCCATGGATGTCATGTTTAATTATAACTGTTGGATGGAGGTGGGAACTGTCTGTAGAAAGTAACTGACACTCTTGTTTTCTCAGCTTAAAGAATCATAGATTGATAGGTTCATAGGTGTGTACTAAGCTAATGACCTGGGGGCCTTTACAAGCCTAGCCCATAAGATTACCCTGGCATCATGCCACCTGACCTTAGTTCCAAGTGCCTCTGTCGAGTAAATCCACCGGAGAGATCCCTGGGGTGAATTTTCTATTTCCCATCCACTCATCAAGATTTCTCTTGAAGAGGGCCAGTGAGGTGCTCTGCTTGGCATGTATGGGAAGTCCATTTCATAGCATGGGCAGTCTCTGGGTTATGAACCTGTCCTTCCAACATGTTCTGTTAATTGTGATAATGAGGTTGAGGCCTCTGGAGCATGTGGTGTGGAGGGATTGGGATTTCTTTAGATGTAGCATTTCTAACAGAGCTGGGTCAGACATGGCTTTGTAAGTCAAGCAGAGATCGCCTCTAAGTAGGCGACATGAGACAAAGACTAGTTGGAGTTTTTTTAGTCTGTCCATATAAGACAAATGTTTAAGGCCAGAATCCTCTTTGTGAGGTACTTTTGTGGCCTCTCCAGTTGTTGT
Source organism: Protopterus annectens (assembly GCF_019279795.1). Classification (NCBI taxonomy): domain Eukaryota; kingdom Metazoa; phylum Chordata; order Ceratodontiformes; family Protopteridae; genus Protopterus; species Protopterus annectens. The sequence continues at coordinate 535,229,391 of NC_056725.1, read as the reverse complement.
AGGTGTTTAGTGAGGTACATGCCAAATGGGGCCTTGTACTAATGATTGACCTAATGAGGGAAGAGTAGAGGGAGACAATGACCTCTTTCTTCCTGGATGCAAAACCCTTAGTAATGAGATGTGCCACGTAGAAGGACTTTCTGACCACAGTAGCAATGTGGTGGTCAAAAGAGAGATTGCTGTCAACCTGTGTTCCCAGATCTCTTATAACACCTTCTATGTTCAGTGGACTAACATTGATGTGGTAATTCATGGGAACTGGGTTTTTCCCAAAGGGGATGATGACACATTTTTTGATATTGAGCTTAAGGCCATGGTTCACTGTTAAGATTTGCCAGACTGCTGTGCATTTGCAGGATTACTGTCATTTATCTGAAGCAGCTTGTAATACTTTAAGGTGTGGCTATTGTTTCCATGGAACAAAGCTGAAATACAAGGCATAATTTATTTTAAACATCCCACACCATTTTCTCACAGGTTTGGGAGTCGCTTTGCATGACTGATGGTGAGAGAAGAATGCCCATATATACAACATCAACTGTTACTAATACACCTGTTTAAAGCATTAGGGTCTTGTATTGGGAGGAGCAGGGATGACAGCAGCCCCCCGATAGACATTATACCACCTGTCTTTGTACAAAAGTAATGGAGGATGTGAGTGACTAGAAGGTGCGGGTGGAGTTTGCTACTGTACACCCTGTGGGGTGTTTAAAGTAAGCTTTAACAAATGCAATGCATGGCTATCACTTTTAGCTATAATTGCAGAAAAAGGGCTGTCTACAGAAAGTAATTTACCCTCTTGTTTTGTTAGTCTAAACATTTACTTTCTAGTTTGGCAGGACTAGTGTGCATTTCCAGAATTAACATGATTTCTGGGAAGCAACATGGAATATTTTAATGTGTGGTTACTGTTTGCAGGGAAGTTGACAGAACTAGAATGCAATACATGGATGAAATTTATCACAATCATCTGAAATGTATACAGAAGTAGCTATAACTTCTGAGTGGAGTTTAGAGCTGTCAGTTGAAAGAAACTGATCTATTGTTCTTAGTTTAAAACAGTCGCTATCTGACATTCAGCAGTAGTGTGTATCTGTATGAAGTAAGATGGGCTACTGAACTGGATATGTGAGATATGCACAGACAAAGTAGCTATAATTTTAGGGCTGTCTGTAGAGGAAAATAACTGTCATTGTGTCTTTGCTATAATTGTGGGACAGTAGAGTAATTTTCATTACCCCACTGTTGTGCATCTCAGAGTTGGTATATTTAATAGAGATGTGTGGGTGAATGGGGCTTTGGAGATTGTTTTTTGTATTTTGTTTAGATTTCAATGATTTGGGAAATTGTAATTTTTTTTCATCTGACTGTATTCCAATAAAAGTTTGTTTCAATGTGTTGATACAAATATAATAAGAAAATGTGACAGATTTATTGGGATAACTGGCAAATGAATTAACAAGGAATAGGTAAACAGATCTTCACAATTCTCAATACTGCAGTAGCCTTTGTCTATTTGGGTTGCATATTGCCTAAGATACCAGATAGCTTCAAAAAGATCTGGTTCCCTATTACACCAACACTCTAGCTGCTAATTGGCTAGCCCCTTGAAGGAAAAACAGCAGTCAGAGTATAGATAATGTCAGTACTTTATTGTCACCTCAAGAGGAAACGGCTCTGTGGATTCACATGAGCTGCAATCAGCTTCAAGCATAAATTCTGGTAGATAAATCCCCATGAGGAATCCTTCCACACAGACATTATTGCTCTTTTAAGAAAATATTAATATTTTATTTGCTGACTAAAAGTTGCATTGCCTCTTTAAGAAAACTGGTATTTTTTATAGTTTTGGAAGTTTCCTTTCCAGATCAATATTTTTAGAGAAGAGCTTATTTTTGAGTACTGGAGGTTAATTTTGTGATGAAAATGTACTACTTTTTAGAACTTATATTTGTTTGTCTAAGTTCTAAGAACTGGGACTTCTTCAGGACAGGATTTCTTTTGAATCCTTGTGTGGACTTTATGACAACTTACCTTTAGTTCTTTCAGGCAGTGCACTTCAGGAAAGGGATTTAGCTCTGTAAGGATTTCTGTGTGCTGCTTGTGCTTTTACTTTTAAAAGGGGACTGCTTGTGGAAGTGAAATTGTGTGTACTGCTTGTGAGTACTTGTCTGACAATTTACCTTCTCTTAAACTCTTTCCAGCAGCTCTTAAAAGTGATCAAGCTTCTTCCTCATCTACAGTGTGAATACTTACTCCAGTCCTGCTGGTTCTTCACCCACCATAATTAAAAAGAAAAAGCAATGCAATAAAGATACCTTGCCACCACCATGGGTACAGATAGTGCATCAGCCATTGGTGGGTGACTCTGTAGTTGCTGACCGTTGTTCCTAGGACCATTCACTAATTTCTCTGGGTTAGTCTGGTATTGTCTCTTTAGCCACCATGGATCAGGGGTCAACCAAGTTCTCTGTGGCTGTTCCAGTGTCCGATCCAGGCATAGGACAGCCATCTGTTTTGGATGTGGGAGATAAACTCTGAGAGGTTCTTCTCAAGGTGACCTGGGAAAGAAACATCTTACCAGGGGTGAAGTGACATCCCATAATTGGTCTTCCTCCAATGAGATCTCTATGAAAAGAAGGTAAGACATATCTTATTAAAGGAGATGATGCCTCTTCTTAAAGCAGATTTCCTTACCTTAGCCAAAAGTATATTGCAGGCTGTTACTCTTGGAACTCAGAAATTCTTACCAGAGTTGTTGTTGTTGTTGTGTCTTTCGGCTTTTCCCAGTTAGGGGTTGCCACAGCGGAACTCCGGTCCGCTAATGATTGGCAGTAGATTTTTACGTGCCGAGTTGCCAGCCCTGATGCACAACCTTCAATGAAGGTACATCCATTCACTCATGTCTTCACACAGAAGACACTCGAGCTGAGAATCGAACAGTACAACGTCTTACTGTGAGGCGACAACGCTACCGCAGCACCAAGATTGTAACCTCAATAAAAGAAATTCCCGAAGAAAGTGTGTCAGAAGCTTCTGATATTGACAGAGACTGTGTTTCTTATCCTGGAGATTCCAAAGCCCAGTACTCTGAGTTTGAGGAAAGTTAGTCCCCTCCAGCTCCCATAGAGGAGTTTTCCTTTTCTGAAACTATTTCAAGGATGGATGACATATTTTTGGGACCCAGTGGCTCTTTCCTCTGAATTGAGAAGATATTATGATATGTTGCAAGTGGATGTGCCACATGCTACACCTAACCCTCCTATTTTGTAAGCCTTGGATGATGTGTTAAGTGCTGCCTGTAATAACCATGACTCTAGCCCTCAGTGCCAAAAAAGACAGCTAGTGTTTATAAAGTGTCTCAAGCTAACACCTTCTTATTTTGTCATCTTAGATCTGATCCAGTAGCCATTTCAACCTCTTTGCCAGCTGTAAACATATTTGTAGTCAATTGTAACCCTTCTTCTATCAATAAAGAAGGTAATGTCTTGGACTGATTTGTTAAGAGAATTGTCTCTTCTTCCAGTCCAGCATATTGGATTGTTAACTGCCAAGCAGCCAAGCACATAAGCAGACGTTTATTTTTAGTTGCATAAACAGTTTGAGGGGATACTCTGCCACACTTCCTTCAGAAGGTGGTCCTGCCTGAATTCTATTATTTCTAATCCATCTCAAGTATCTAAACATGCTTTGAAGAGTATGCATGATTGTGCAGGTGCTATGTCTAGGGCCACTGCTCTTGTTACAGTTTTGAGAAGGTATGCCTGGATACATAATGTAAGGCTTGCTGATGAAATAAAGTCTGCGATTTTAAACTCTACTTTTGACAAGGAGGTTTTGTTTGGCCCTTCTGCTACTCATGTCCTCAGATAATATGATGAAAGAGGGAAATTAATTCAGAGACTGTCTTAAATTTCTCATGTCCTCCATGACAACTCTCAAAATCCTCTACTCCCTTTAAAAGACAAAATAAACAATCCTGCCACTTTCTGGTAAACAGGGAACAAAAAAGAGATGGCAAGAAGGGAACAACAAAAATAAGGGATCATTTCAGAAAAAGAGACAGTCTAATCCCCCAGAATGGCTATGCCAGCATTCAATCCTTAACATGGTTTCTTCTTTCCTTTCCAATCTGAGGTTCAAGATAAATGTTCAAAAATCCTCTTTGATTCTATCACATATGATTATGTTTCTGGGCTACCTTCTAGACACATCTCTGCAAAAGGCTTTTCCTTAACCAGGAAAAGAGGGGTTTTTGTCTGGAAACTTTCCTGAACTTTTCTAATTAACCTTCTTGAGCTTCACCCAGGGAATATCTCAGGATAACAGCGTTCATGGTTTCTAAGATTCTCATGATTCCTCTCTCCAGGTTACACATGAGAAAAATCCTGATGGCTTTAAAAAACACATGAACCCAACATTATCATCCTCTGGAATTTTAGATTCCATTTTGGGGCTTTGTCCTGGTGGAGATATAGAATGGCTCTCTTCCTGTACCAAATCAATCTGTAACTACAGACACCTCATATTTTGCTTGGGAAGCAATTTCTATGGGGGTTAAGGTGCAAGGCCTATGACATACGTCAGACAGCCCAAAGCACACAAATGTCAAAGAGATGTTTGCTATGATTCATGCTATAAAGTCCCTTCATTATCTGTTTTCCCACAGGACATCTGCAGGTGATTACAGACAACACCACAGTGAAGTGGTATATAAACAAATGGGGCCATCAGGTCTTACCCTCAGTGTAGCTGGCTATGATGGCTTCAGTGGTAGCTGTTTAGCATTGTATAACCCTCCAAGCATCTTACATTCTGTCAGAGTAAAATGCGGTGACAGACAAGCTGCGCAGGACCTAGACAGACCCTCCTGAATGGAAATTGAATGAAGAGGGAGTCTTTCAGGAATTGATCCAATTGTGGAGAGCATCTCAAATAGATCTATTTGTATTATTTCAAAAACAGACAAACAAAATTTGCACCACAAGCAGGCATAGAAAATGGATTCATTCCCATTCTCATGATCAGGTATGTTCCTTTATGCATTCCCACCATTTCCACTGATGTCCATGGTAATTATGAAGTTTCAGAAAGGCTCTCCAAAAATCATTGCGGTGACTCCCTTTTGGCCCAAACAATATTGGTTCTCCCTTTTTATGGAATTTGCCAAGGTCAGTCACCACAAGCTTTCTCACAAATTGGATTTATTCACACAAGACAAGGAGAGTTTGCTATACCTCAGTCTCAAACAAGTTCAACTATCTGCCTGGATGATTCAATTTTGATACATTTTAGGCCCCTTTTTTCTTAGTGTGTGCAGAAGGTACGAAAGAAGGCAAAAAGCCTGTTAGCCGGAAATCTTATTTTGGCAAGTGGAAAGAATTTTCTAGTTGGTGCCTAGCCATAACCAGGACCCTATAAGGGATTATGAACTACCGGTTCTTAAATGTTTGTGTGAATTATTTTCCTCTGGCCTTTCTTATTTCTCTATCAAGGTTCATCTAGTGGCCATTTCAGCATGTCTGCCCATGGATCCTCCCATTTCCTTTGTTTTTGGTAAAACAGTTTCTAAAGGGGGGTTACATTTTAGGTTACCTAGAAAACAGGTAGCTCCTTTTTGGGATATTAACTTTGTGCTAGAAAAGTTAACTATATCCCCCTTGAACCATTTATCAGGCTCATTTAAGGTTCATCACATGGAAGACTGTACTTATTATTGCTCTGGCATCTGCAAGAAGAGTATCTGAGTGGCAGGCTCTTATGGTGTGTAAACCCTATCTAGTATTCCATAGAGATAGGGTCACATTAAGAACAAATCCCTCATTTATGCCCAAGCAGAGTTCAATCTGCCCATGTTCTATCCACATCCTTAGAACCAGGGAGAAAGAATTCTATATACTTTGGACCTGCGCAAGCAGCTCAGATAATATTCTGACAGAACTAAGTCCTTTAGAAAGGCAGCTCACCTATTTATTGCTTACAATGGGACAAATAAAAGACAACCCATGTACATGTATCTAAACCTAACAATTCTGCTAGCAAACCACTGCTCTCCCACCACTTCGCTAAATCCTGGAACTCCATCCCACTAGCAATATGACAAGAATACTCCCTAAAGTCATTTAAACTCAACTAAAGTCCTACTTACTCATTTGCTAGCTCTGTACATGTGATGTTCCTGGATAATCCCCAAACTCTTACTGTCACCACCGTTTTATGTAACTGGCCAGAATACAGCTACTTCTTTACAATCTCTGACTATCCGACTATCATCTAACCCTTTCAACTACTATCACTAGCTCCCTTTTACCTGGACCTTTTCAATAAGTCCATAATTTGTAACCATGTTCATCATATACTGTCTTCTACTCAATATCTATTTCAGCTGATTCCATTTGAAAGTAACTAGACTCTTGATATTTGCCTATGTTCATAAGTTCGTAGGTGTTTACTAAGCTAACGACCACAAGGGCCTTTTTTAAACCTAGCCATGCATCCCAAATCTTTGACAAGTTCTGATACCCTTGATAAGTGTAAGCAGGGGTTTGGGAGATGAACCATTTACAAGTTACTTGTGGCCATTAGAGACATATGTGCCAAACCAGGGATGAATTTCTGGTTTCCCATCCAATTGTCCAGGTTGCACTTGAATTGGGTTAGGAAGGAACTCTGCTTCACATGGATGTGGAGCCTGTTCCATAGATGTCGTAGTCTCTGGGATACATACCTGTCTCTCCAGCAGGACCTATTTATATCACAGGCAAGGTATAAGTCTTTAGCGTGGGTAATTCTGGTGCTGTTTGTTTTGTGGATATGCAAGAGGTCCATCAGAGTGGGGTCTGACAATGCCCTGTATGCCAGGCATAGATTTCTATTGAAAAGCCTGTAGGAGACAGAATACAGGGATAGGGCCTTGAGGCTGTCTGCATAGGACATTTTACTTACACCCTGTATTCTTTTAGTGAGGGACCTCTGTGGACATTCCAGTTGCTGAATATGCCTGGTTAGGTACATACCAATGGAGGCATTACACTCAATGATAGGTTTGATGAATGCTGAATACAGTGGAACAATGACTTCCATGGACTTAGATGCCATACCTTTGTTTATAAGTTGTGCAATATAGAATGACTTCCTCACCACTGTAGACACATGATGGTCAAAGGCTAGATTACTATCCATGTGTGTCCTTAAGTCCATGACTACTGGGTCACCTCTAAGGGGTGTGTTGTCAATATGATAGTTACCAAGGATGGGTGACTTCACAAAGGATGCTATTATGCATTTCTTGGCATTTAGTTTTAGTCCATGGCTCTGACACCATTTGTTTGTCTGTGTCAGCCCCTCATGGAGAACATTAGTGTCAGTGTGAAACTCAATGATAGCTCCTAATTTGCAATCATCTGCAAATTTAGACAGCCAGAGACCACTGACATTGGTCTTGACTTCTTAGAAGTAAATGTCAAAAAGGAGCAGTCCAAGGACTGATCCCTGAGTGACTCTACTTGTGACTGGCCTATTTGTAGAGGTGGACTCTCCAATTCTAACTTCCAGGGTCCTGTCTGTGAGCCAGTTGGCTATCCATCAGGTGACATATGGGTCTGTACCCAACCCAACCTCTTGAGTTTGTCAGCAATGCCCGAGTGGGGTATTGTGTCAAAAATAAAGACCTCGGCCACGTTTCGAACCCAAGCCCACCACATCTGCAGCACACTGCATTAACCTGCCATGCCACACAGATCTTAATGTTCTAAGATGATTTAAGATGTTTTACTGTATTCTTCATTTAACGTTCATATTTTCATTAACTGTCATATCATTACAATTATATGTATGCTCATTTACTATTCTATGTATGTACATTTACTATTCTATGCATGTGCATTTATTATTTTTTGATTAGCTGTCATGTCATTATTAGTCTATGCATGTATATATGTTTGGATGTACATTTATTAGGTAAATCTTATATAACTGCCATCTACTCATTCTGTAAAGTGGAGTATTTCTCCCTGGGCCTCTGCTGAAAATGAGACTTGTGCCCACTCACACTTTCCTAGTAAACAAAAGCAATAAATAAATAAAACAAGATATTCCAAGATGGTAGTCCTCAGCATCAAGGGACATTCTATTAGAGTCCTGGTTTCTACAATGGTATACTGGAAAGGGGTGGACACTAGATGCACTCTAGAGGCCGCTACATGGTCCTACTTTTTACAAAGTATTACAAACCGAATTCCTATTCCAGGTCTAGGATTGGTTTTGTAAAACCATTCTCCAGTGGCTCCTGGAGCCTTATCCTTCTTCCTTCCAAGTTGAATAGGCTCTGGTAATCAACCCAAATAGCCTAAGACTACTGTATCAGACAGCATGATGACTATAGTACAGTTGTGTAAGTTGTACTTACCAAAATAGTAGATGTTTGGATTCCTCGCTGTTACAGTAGCCACACACATACTCCATATAATTAGTTCTGGGGATATAAAGTCATTTATTACTGTTTGCATCATTTAGAGGTTCAAAATGACTAAGCTCTCTGTCTCTATGCCTCTTTTTATGGGCAAGAAAGTCCTGAAGTTGTCTACAGTCTTAATGATGATTTCCTTGCAAGGGGTTAGCTAATCAGTAGTCAGAATGTAGGTGTGAGAGCTTTGTGAAGCTAGCTGACTGTTATATCCTGGCATCAGTGGCATGGTTAGTATGAGGAGAAGGGGCACCTACCATCAGGGAAAAGTGTTACGGGGTTCAGCCATCTGATCCTAATCGTTTTTTAGTGTGTACTGGCTTTTAAAAGCCACTATTGTTTTTGCAGTCAAACCTGAGCACCAGAGCACTCCATGTGTGGACTAAACTGTAGCAACTGTTTGTTAAATTTGTTATGTTATCTAATGTTATAGTAAGTGTATATATATATATATATATATATATATATATATATATATATATATATATATATATATATACTTTCATTACTGCACTGTTTTTAGTATGCATATTTGAATATTTTTTTCTCGACACTTGGGGTATTAAGAAAGAAACATAATGCAATGGGGCTGTGGTAAGCAGTGCAGTGATTATTGGGTGGTGTGACCCAACAGGAATTTGGTATGTATAAATGTCAACAAAGAATGGACATGCCTTAATTCTGCTGCATAATGAAGCTTTGAAAATGTGAAAATGGCAATCGCCATGCAAGTGAGTGACTCATACTCTGTCTGTGTGACCTGGGAACACTAGCATGTAGGTAGCATGCTCAATGCTATGTGTGTTCACACATGTATTCAAGTGGCATGTAGCTATGACATATGCATTGGTAGAAGTCCATACAAAGGGTACACAGCCAAGTGCCATCGGATTTTATTATATAATTGGTGAGACAGGGAAGTCAGAAAGGGGGAAGATCACACAGATAAATACACAGGACAATGGGAAGGATGGAATGGTGTCGGGATAGGGAAGAAAGGCATTTTGGTGGAACAGATGCACTTCTTAGTTTTTATAAGAAAGGTAGAGGGAGAAAGTACCATAGAGAAGGTGTGGCCAGGAATGAGGGTCTAGAGATGTCAGCATGTTTATTTTAAAAACATGTGCATAAATGGAAATATTAATAGAATCTGAACATGAAATCTGTGTGGTTATTATTAAAATCACTGAATACACTAGTGGCACAAAAATAGTGCTGGCGTTTCTGGTGTCATACTTGGTGAAGGAAGTGTCAAGTTCTGGTTATCAAATGAAAGTAAGTGGAAATGGGTAGTAATGCCAACATTTTTCTTTTATAATAATTTTGGGGTTGACTGTGTGAGGCGAATGTAGGATAGGGTTAAAGTAAGAAGGGAATAGCTTTAGCATTGTGTGTGTATCAGAGACATATATGGCTCATAGGCCCCCCAGTACCAACCCCCTCTTCTCAGATCTTGTGCTTCTCCCTCCTGCTCTATACTCTCACACTCTATCTGAGAGCAAAACAAAAACTTCTACTATCTTTCATTACTTCTGCTAGGAGGCGTTCCAGGTCCTAAAGCCATTCTTGTCTACTGTTGCACACATTTACATGCTGAGAAAAAAATTTAAAAATAAACAAAAAAAGAAAGGATCTGCCAGCTGAGCCCCCTAACACATTCAGCCACACCCTAACTGTGATTCTGATGTGTGCCTTTGAGTCTTGTTTTCTTATACTCTTGGGGTCTTGGGGAAGGGTGTTAGTGGCTCTTACACATAGGTTAGGCTTAGGGTTTGTTATAGCCCCCACCCTGTCATCCTTACTCAGGTGGGCTAACTCTACCCCCTCTCAAACCACAACATTATACATTGGGTCACTAAACACCCTTTCCATAGTGTGACTGTAACTTAGTGGTCTGTTTTTTTTTTTTTTTTCTTTTTTTTTTTTTTTTTTGCTGAAGGATGCTGGTTGTGTATCACTGTAATTGCATTCAATTACTGTTAATATATTCATTTTTATAAAATTTACTAAAGGAAAAACAATACAATCTACATGGAATTTCAGATGCATTCAGTTAAAAATGATTGAATGAAATCACTTGGAAAGTCTTAGCAGAAATCAGGACATGTAAAATCTGGTGGACTTCACATGGAACAGAGAGTATAGTCCTTGTATGATGCTGATGGAAGAAAGGTATGTTAATGAACAGGTAAATAAACAGTCCCCTAGATTTAATAAATTCTGTGTAGGCATAGTGTAGAGCCTACATGGAATGTTACCATGTCCGTGTACACAGTTCCCCCTCGGCAACACATCATGCATATTAATCATGGCGCGTTGCTGAGGGAGAGCTGTGAATCACAGTTATTGAATCAGTGTAGGGAGTGTGGTGCTAACTGTGTCAGCAGATGAGTAACACACTCCCTGCACTGTACAATTGGAGTATAGCAATGTAATTAAAATGTTTTTTAAATCATGTTTGCATGGCGTGCCGCGGAGCACAACAGTGCTAAGTTGTGTCAATATACCAGACATCTAAAAAGAGAAACCAGATTTATTTAATTATTCATCTAGAGGTCAAGTTTAAGTGTAGCTGAGTGGGTATGTGTGGTGTGCCACAGTGCTCAGCTCTACTTAAAGGTAGCTCAGAGGTATATGTAAAGGTATAGCAAAGTTCAAGATATGCACATAGCTAAATGGGTAGAGTTATGGCCTCATAGGTGCAGTAGGTGTAGGGTTTGAAAACTTGGGAGGGCAAGTTGACATTTTTGTTCAAAATAGAAATTATACAAATTATTTACTGGCCTGCTGCACTCAGCTAAGCTCTGCTAAGCCCTGCTAAGCATCACATAAACACAATATTGGTTGAAATTGTTTATACATTGCTTAGCATCGCTTGGCTGGTTTGTGCACTGCTAAGCACTGCTAAGCATATGGGTTTTCGGGTTTTTGCACTGCTCAGCTCAGCTGTGCTATTTTGCGTGCTGCTAAATGATGTGACACATTTTTAAATATTGACCAATGGCATGTAAGGGCAGGAAAACAAGCTATATTAAGCCCAATAGGTGGGAATACAGCATAATCCATTGGAGCTCTATCCCTGAAGGATACAATGGCAGGTGTTGGAGACAGTTCGCACTTTCAGGGACAGCAGTGCAGTATTCAAGAGTCCAGGGTCATGATCAGACTCTTTGTAAAAAACCATGAGGGCCAGCTGATGCAAGGAGGTTACCAGGGCTCAGAGTGCAAGGTGGAGGCCTAGGACCGGCTAGCAAGGGACCTCACCAGTGCAACTGGTATACCCTGCACAGGTGAGCAGTGTTGTCACCACCATCATGACCTGAAAAGATGAAAGGGGGCTCTCTTGGACACCTGGATCCAAGATTTTGGGGCTGGGAATGTCCCACATGTATGTAAGTACCATTACCTGTCTTTCACCAATATCTAATCTTGAATGACTGCTAAACTTGTATGCATAATGGTGTGCTTCTCTCCCAACAGCTGCAGAGGCAAGAGCTTGCAACATTGAGGCACATGATGGATGCTTGGCCAGGTTGCACCATGAGCATGGTGAGTATAGATGTATTTTGCTATTTATAGTCAAATAAGCAAGAAAGAGTAAAGCAGTAACTGTGATTAGGTATATACAGTAAAGATTTTAATTGCAATGAATGTGGACTTGCACTTATACTGCAAGAAGTACATACTGCAAACTGTTATGCCATAAGCAGAGAAGGCTAAAGCATTAACAATAATAAAGTACATGCAATACAAGTTTATAGTGCAATAACTGTGGAATTACAGCTGTGTTCCAACATCTGCATAATGGCAACTGTTTTGCAATAAAACATGAAATTACAGTCGTAACTGATTGAAGGTTTCTCTTATAAAGTCTGTTGTGCAATGACTGTGGACATAGGGCTGTTTTGCAATAAATCAATTATCAAAACTGTTCTGCAATAAAAACACTAAATATTATCAGTACCTGCGTGAAGGTATGTCTAATAAAGTCGGTTGTGCAATAGGGCTGTTTTGCAAGAAATCAATTATCACAACTGTTCTGCAATAAAAACATTAAATGCTATCAGTACTTGCATGAAGTATGTCTAATAAAGTCTGCTGTGCAATAGGGCTGTTTTGCAAGAAATCAATTATTACAACTATTCTGCAATAAAAACACAAAATACTATCAGAACCTGCATGTTAGTATGTTTACTAAAATCTGTTGTGCTATAAGTGTAGGTTCAGACAACTGGTCTGCAATGACACATGGACCAATAGCAATAGCACCAAGGTAAATTGTGTATAGCAGGATTGTCTTGTTTTCACCATTGCATGTCAGCTACAAGCATTCAGGCTGTGAGGTACGGTGCTGCAGTCAGGTATAACAGTGTACTAGTTGTAGACTGCATATAATAACCCATAATCGGATATTGGTTGTTGGCTTCACAGATATGTCAATTCACTAACAATGTAATGTGTATACCTGAATTCTTAGTAATATATACTATACCTAGTATGACTGTCATGCTTGAATGTCATGCATATGTGGTCAACTGTCACTGCAGTCAAGTATAAAACTGTACCACTATTAGCCGGCAATATTCTGGTACCAGGTGAGCTCGAGGCAAACATCAGTCAGTAATCAGCAGTGATTCAGTAGCTCAGTTTGCTGAATGCTGTATAGGAAGCATATTTTTGCCACACACAGACCAGGGTTCGAATCCAGTGCTGTGTAGCTCTAAATATTACAGTATCACTCACATGTTTACAGATATTCTCTCCATAGGAACAACAGGTAAATGGGTGAGGCAGCCCATATTATGAGTACATTATTGTGTGTTTACATGTCACAGACTGTTACAATCATTACCATAAATGTGAAAATACAGCATAAAAAAACAGGAAATAAGTGTAATAATAATAAAAGAAAATAAAAGAAATAAAATGTGCAAGCTCTGGTATGGCTGCATGCCTGGAGTGTGTGTGAAAGGTTACTGCAGTCAATTAATACATTTGATGCAGATGTCCGCTGCAGTCACTGCAATTCAGTACTATCCAGATGCCTGCCAAGCAAGGCATGAAAGCGGATTACTGTCTGTACTGTACACATACGTGTCTCTCAAATGTCACGCTGTCATGGAATGTAATTGCCTTTGTGTAATCCCTCTGTCACAGATGTATTATTTACATATATATGTAAATAGCAAAGTCACAGTACATCAGCTCACAGTACACCTTGGTAGTTATATAGGTACACCTGATGTGCAAGTGTTCTGTGTAGCTGTGTACCTGCAGTTGTTACTGTTTGGCCCATACTGTCCCATGCAGATAACTTGAGCGGTATGTACATCCTACAGCAGCTATAGGATACTTTTACACATTAATAAAGGACAGACCTGTAGAGTAGATAGCAGTACTGTTGTCAACTATTTAGCCTTTAATGGTATTAATAGACTGTATTTCTCTCTCTTCCCACCCTTTATCTTCAAATATTTATTATTGTTATGCATTGGTTATGGTTTACTATTAATGTACATTGTTCCACAAGTCCATATGCATAGCCGCCCTCTATATTCCCCCAAGCAATAATATCCCAATAATAGAGGATATCCTCTCCTGGTTTTCTTCTAACATTAAAAATGAAACGTATATCCTAGGTGACATGAACATTAACTGGGCCACTATAAACTCTCAAGCCCCATCTCACATAATCAACCTCTTCAACTTCACCCAACTAATAAACTCTCCTACCAGGCCAAACACAGAAGGGGCCTCTGGCATCATCATTGACTAGATCTTAACATCCCACACCAACCTTATCTCAAATGCAGGAATCCTCCCAGACCCTCTCTGCGACCACCTGCCAGCCTTCGCCAACTGTCACCCCTCTCCTCTTCAAAAGCAACATTACAACATTCAAACTCATAACCTCTCCTACTTCAACCCTCAAACTTTCTCTGAATGTTTAAAACTTACTGACTGGACACCCCCCCCCAAGAACCCTGCCCCTCGACAATGCCATCACCTACTTCAATTACACTTTCTTAAACCTGCTCAACAACCACACTCCTCTAAGAACCAAAGGTGTCATGGCTAAAGCCTCTCCCAGGCTATCAAAAGAAACTAAACTAACCATGCTCCAAAGAGACAAAAAATGGAAGTAATACCAAAGAAACAAACAACCTAACTCCCTACTTGAATTCAAGTAACTCTGCAACTCCATAAAAATACTAATAACTAGAGACCACAAAGCATACTACTCCAAACTTCAATCCAAGCACTCAACCAACCCTAGAAAATTCTGGAACACAATCTCCTTCCTCCTCCACCCAGGAAATAAAGATAACCCCTGTCCCACATCCAACCTCACCAATCTTGAAACTGCCACCCTATTCAACTTCTTCTTTGTGGATTGTATAGCTAAATTGTCCTCCTCCTTCCCTCATCCCCCCTAATCCCAACCCTGCCTGCCCCCCAATCCCTCTGATCTCATACCTCCTTCTTCCCCCATCAACCTAAAACCCATCCTTACAAATACAATAAAAAAATACTCCTCCAACTTAAACCTTGCCACAACGCACCTGATAATCTACTGTCAGCCTTCCTCACAATATCTGCTGATAGCATTGCCTTTCCCATTTCCATCTTAATACACAGATCCATCCAAGAATCCCATGTCCCTTCTATCTGGCGACATGCATACATCATCCCATTCCATAAGGGGGTAAAAACACTGACACCACCAATTTCAGGCCTATTGTCATCCTCTCTCCACTTACTAAAATCCTGGAAAAATGTATCCATTCACAACTGATGCCATACCTAACACACAATAACCATCTCACCTCCACTCAACATGGCTTCGGCCTGGCCGTAGTACTATGACTGCTATCCTTTCCTTTCTCGAGACCATTAACCAAGCATGTGACTCTGACAAATTTGTATCTACCCTGTTCCTAGACCTATCCAGAGCTTTTGACACCATCTCCCACCCCTTACTCCTATTTCAGCTCCCCTCTCTCAACCTCTCTCCTTCCACCATAGCCTGGTTCTCTAGTTACCTCTCCAAATGATAACAAGCCTTAAATAGAAATCCTCAACCTCTCCCTTCCTACACACCCCCACCAGTGTGCCCCAAGGTTCTATTCTAGGCCCTTTACTCTTTAATATATTTATCAATAACTATCACCACACCATCCCTGATTCCTCACTAATCCAGTATGCTAATGATTTAACAATCATCTGCTCATCATGCTCCCTCTCTGACTTACTTCTAAAAACCCAATCAGCTCTCTCTAAAACTGAAACCTAGATGCAAAACAATCACCTTGCCCTAAACACAAATAAAACTAAACTGATGATATTTTCTCCCTCTAGGAACTCCCCTATCGACAAAAAAACCCTTCTCTATACTCAGCAAGAATAATGTCCCCATCAAAATTGTATCAAATACTAAACTGCTCGGTGTTATCATTGAGGAACATCTAAAATTTGACACCCATATCCAAAGTATCGCAAAAAAAAAAAAAACTGGGACTCCTGTACAGACACAATCAGTACCTCACCCCCTCCACCAGAAAACCCTAGCCTCCTCCTACCTTCTCCCCTCTCTCATGTATGGCACTCCTCTGCTAACCAAGCTTCAACTCAGCCTACAATCCAAACTAGAATCCTGCTACAATAAAATAAACAAATTTGCCACCAATTCAAAAAAACTCATCCCACCATTGCAACTCTCTCCATGCTCTGCAGTGGCTCGAACTACCTAAGTACCTGAACTTCCTCAAACTCACCACTGCCCACAAGCTCATCTTCAAACCATCCAGCTGCCCCTTTCTTGCTACTGCCTTAACCCCCTATATTCCTAACCACTCACTCAGATTAGAAAACCAAAATCTCCTACAAATCTACAAACCCTCACAACCCCCTGGCCACCTCCTGCTATCCTACTCCATATCTAACCTAATGGAACACTCTCCCTCCCTCCTTTCATAATACTCCAAACCACACCAACTTCAGATCTCTCGTTCTCCCACCTGTCTTCAAAATGGACATGCCCATGCCACTCTCCAACATAACTACCCCCTCTAGCTACTGTCCTCTCCATTCCCTGCTGCACCTACTTCTCATACCATTACTTTGTCTACTACTACACTCCACTAAACCAATACTGGACAGCCTTCTGTTGCACCTTGGCTAACCTTGCTAGATTTGCTTATATCAGTAAATGTATCTAATTTTGTATATACAAAATTTCCAACAATGTCCTATTATTTGTATTTCTTTGCATGATTGTATTATACCTCATATGTATTATGCTGTATTCTCAGCCTGATTTAGATGATTATACGGCTGTATGTATGCTTGTAATTGTTCATTGGAGCTTTTCTCCCCTGGCTTCCATTGAAAACAAGCTCTTCTTGACCCAGTGGACTTCCCCAGTCATCAAACTGAAAATAAATAAATAATGTGTTTTATTATTGTTATATATTACAATGGTTGCATATTAACTTATCTTGTTGAATTACCTATCCTGTTGGCTCTATGCTGTAACTGTTACAGGCATGCTGTTAATATACTGACTGTTCTGTTATTCACTGTTGTGGTTCACATAATATGCACTGAAATGCTGCAGAGTTCTACAACAGCAGAGAGACAAAAGAGAGACTTTGGTGTGATTATGTATCATTTTTTTGCATTTTCTTGCTACCTTTAGCTAATTCCGCCTAAAACGCTGATTTTTTAGAGTTTCTGTGATTTAAAAAGCTTGTTTCAGCTACATATTGTACTTATTTTACTGCCTGCACTTTAACAAAGTCATTTTTGTGTTTAAATTACCTGTTTAAGTGTTGTCGGCTACACACTGAAGTGTGATAGCCATTTCTGTGCATCTAAAGTGGGTTTTTTTTATTGTATCTGCTTTATTTTCTGAAAAAAAAAAAAGCAAAAAACAAAAAGAAAATACTTGTCTTCCCTCTTTTCTAAGTTAGTATAGTCCAGTTTTCAGGTTAGTGCTGAGTTCAGGGCTGTGTTACAAGTTTCTATGTTTGCCCATACCTTACTTGGATAGAAGGAAGTTTCTCTGTTCACCTGTGAGAGAGGGAAGCATGAGCAGCCTATGTGTCCCTGGAGGAGTGGTTTCTGCCCAGAAATTAGTAGTTTATTGGCCATTTTGGGCTAATTTCTATCTCTTTCATTTCCCTGCTATAAAACCCACATTTGTGAGGTTTTTGCACTTGTATACAGCTCAGCAAGCTCTTGCCTGGTGCCCTGCAGAGTTCTACAGCAGCAGAGAGAAAAAAGAGCAACTTTGGAGTGATTAAGTATTTTCTGCATTTTCTTGCTGCCTTTAGCTAATTCCGCCTAAAACACCAATTTTTTAGAGTTTCTGTGATTTAAAAAGCTTGTTTCTGCTACATATTGTACTTATTTTACTGCCTGCAGTTTAACAAAGTCATTTTTGTGTTTACATTACCTGTTTAACTGTTGTAGGCTATACACTCAAGTGTGATAGCCATTTATGTGCATCTAAAGTATTTTTGATTGCATCTGCTTCATTTTCTGAAAAAAAAACAAAAAAATATACTTGTTTTCCCACCTTTCTAAGCTAGTATAGTCCAGTTTTCAGGTTAGTGCTGAACTCAGGGCTGTGTTACAAGTTTCTGTGTTGACCCATACCTTACTTGGATAGAAGGAAGCTTCTCTGTTCACCTGTGACAGAGGGGAGCTTTGAGCAGCCTATCTGTCCCTGGAGGAGTGGTTTCTGCCCAGAAATTAGTAGTTTATTGGCCATTTTGGGCTAATTTCTATCTCTTTCATTTCCCTGCTATAAAACCCACATTTGTGAGGTTTTTGCACTTGTATACAGCTCAGTAAGCTCTTGCCTGGTGCCCTGCAGAGTTCTAAAGCAGCAGAGAAAAAAAAGAGCGACTTTGGAGTGATTAAGTATTTTCTGCATTTTCTTGCGCCTTTAGCTAATTCCGCCTAAAACACCAATTTTTTAGGGTTTCTGTGATTTAAAAAACTTGTTTCTGCTACATATTGTACTTATTTTACTGCCTGCAGTTTAACAAAGTCATTTTTGTGTTTACATTACCTGTTTAACTGTTGTAGGCTACACACTCAAGTGTGATAGCCATTTCTGTGCATCTAAAGTATTTTTGATTG
This sequence comes from Protopterus annectens, assembly GCF_019279795.1. NCBI lineage: Eukaryota > Metazoa > Chordata > Ceratodontiformes > Protopteridae > Protopterus > Protopterus annectens. The sequence continues at coordinate 535,210,778 of NC_056725.1, read as the reverse complement.
CATCTGCTTCATTTTCTGAAAAAAAAAACAAAAAAAACAAAAAAATATACTTGTTTTCCCACCTTTCTAAGCTAGTATAGTCCAGTTTTCAGGTTAGTGCTGAACTCAGGGCTGTGTTACAAGTTTCTGTGTTGGCCCATACCTTACTTGGATAGAAGGAAGCTTCTCTGTTCACCTGTGACAGAGGGGAGCTTTGAGCAGCCTATCTGTCCCTGGAGGAGTGGTTTCTGCCCAGAAATTAGTAGTTTATTGGCCATTTTGGGCTAATTTCTATCGCTTTCATTTCCCTGCTATAAAACCAGCATTTGTGCAGTTTTGCGCACTGGGCAGCGCCTGTTAGCTAGGGTATAAATACTCCCGGCTCCACAAAGTCTACTCTTCAATTTTTCCCTTGGAACTAGACAAACTTTCAACTTAAGCACTCAAACCATTCACTTCTCAGCCCGGCACTTGCTCAAAACTCACAGCAAGCATTAATAAACCTTAGCACTAGACCCCCCATATACTGTAGAGAAGGACAAGGCTCTCTATTCGACCTTACCAGCCAATCAGTAAAACAGTTTACTGTACCTATCTAGGCATGTCCAAAGGGCAGTTTCAGGTGTGCTCTCCGGTCCAACTGGTGAATCTGGGCATTTTAAGGCAATGTTACAACTGCCTCATGTACACAGACAACCATCTCCTCCTAACACCAAACACTAATACATGCGAGGGATGCAATTATACAGGCAAACTGGAGGCTTAGCTCTCTCAAACCAAGACTGGACCAGACAGTCAAGAGGAGAAAGGAACTACTTGCATAACACCACCAGTCTCACATAGACCTATAAAACCAGCACTGGCAAAAAACACACATAAATACACAAAAACATACTCGGAGGCTCTAAATAAAAATCTACAAAAGCAACAGAGACCTCCAAAGCAGACACCCAAGCAACCGCCACCCCCCAACATAAACCATGAAACACATACTTCACAAAACCAGTGTGCCACGCAATCACAGCCCTTAAGGCAAAATAACATACCAAACACACTAGTAATAGGTGACTCTATAGTCAGGCACACTGACGTCCCACTCACTAGGTTGAACAAGGAGAAGGTTACTATTAGCTGCCTGTCGGGTGCCAGGATCCACCACATAACACAAGCACTCAGGTCATTCCAGAACAAGTACAAATATGACTCTATCATTGTCCATGTTGGTGGGAATGACCTGAGCCGTACCTCCATGCACTACATGACAAGAGACATAGAAGAGCTCTCTGATCATGTAGCCCAGGCCGGTATAACACTGGCCTCGAGTAGCATCCTGCCCTCACCAAGAATGATACCATGGTATAAAGAAAAAAAATATCATTTTCAACAATTGGCTAAGGTTCTGGTGTCATTCAAAGGGGATCCAGTGTCTGTCAGCCTGGGATGACATGCTCAACAAGCCACACTGCTTCACTAGAGACGGCTTGCACCTGTCACCCTTAGGCTTTTGAATACTGGCCAAGGCTCTTGCCACCCCCATAGTGCCTTTTTTAGGCAAGGCTCAAAGACAAACACACTGCCATAAATAGCACAAGTAACAAAAAACTGAGGGTAATGCTGCTCAATGCCAGAAGTGTAAACCTCAAAATGCATGCACTCGAGGCACTCCTCAGTAAGGAGAAAATGGATATATGTTCAGTAACAGAAACCTGGTTTAAGGCTCCAGAGAGCACCCCAACACTATCAGGCTACAACTCATACCATACATTTTGGCCACAAAACCCAGACCGAAATACAAAAGGCAAGGGTGTATCCATATTCATTAAGGATACCCACACCTCCAGGTTAGTGGCACAGCACAATGCTTCATCCACCTGCAACTAACAATGTGCAAAACTGCAATTCAAATTGTAGCTTGCTACAGATCACCCACCATGTCCCAGGACCCCCATTCCATATTTCTGGAAACACTGGGAAACATAAAGGTCCTACCAAACACCCTGATATTGGGTGATTTCAACTACCCAAACATTAACTAGGTGAACTACTCAAGTACTAACTCCCTTGCCCAACATTTCCTAGAATTTATAAACTCAAATGCCCTGGATCAAATGATCAACACCCCCACCAGAGGTGACAACATATTGGACCTGGTCATCACCAACATGGGCGACCAGTGTTCCACACCAGAGGTCATCCCCTTGCTGGTTAGATCTGACCATAAACTAATCACTCTGGATATCCACATTCTGCCCCCACCCCTGGTCAAAGAAACCACCATGAAAAACATTTCAAAAGCAAACTTCACGTTACTTAAGACTGAGGTGGAAAGTTTCAAAGCCCCCATGCTAAAGGATAATGCTGCCCAAGCTGCAAAATCCTTTACTAATGCACTCTACGGGAACCTACAAGAATGCGTGGATCATGCTATCCCAAGCAAAACCAAGACTAACTCCTCCAAGAAAAGGAAACCAGTCTGGTGGACCCCTGCCATAAACAAGCTATACAATAGAAGGAGGAAACTGCTGCAGAAAAGAGTAAAATCCCAAGAAGGTAAGACATCCCTGATCAGTATCAGCAAGAAACTATGATCCCTCATAAAATCATCCAAGGCTAGCTTCGAAAGAAAAATTGCCAAGGATTCCAATGATAACCACAAGGCATTCTTTAACTATGTCAAGAATCTAAGTGGCAATTCTCAGATCTGCTCGGAGTTAGTGCAGAATGGCACAAAATACACTGAACTGACCAATATCGCCAACATCCTGGCAGACAGATTCAGTGCAAATGTCACCCCCCCCTCTCACCCCCAAAAGGGCCCATAACCATACCAGAAGAATGTAGTGCCCCTGAAATCACAGACACTCAGGTTAAAACAGCCCTCTCCAAAGCCAAAACACAGCATCAATGGCACCGGACAGTGTCCCAGGCTGCGTCCTACATGAGCTCAAAGATGAACTAACCCCTCACCTAAACACACTGTTTAAACTCAGCCTCTCCACAGGCTAAGTGCCCATAGCATGGTGCACAGCAATGGTTATTCCGCTCCACAAAGATGGAGCCACAACAGACCCCATAAACTATCACTCTATAAGCCTGACTAGCTTGGTCTGCAAGGCTATGGAGCACATCATCATGGATCTCATTAACAGAGACATTGGGAACCTCCAAACACTGGACCCAATGCAGTTCAGCTTTGTTAAGGGCAGATCATGCCTCCTAAACCTGGTGGACTTCTTTGAGACAGTTACCAAAGCTATAGACGAGGGAAAGGTGGTCCACACAGCCTACCTAGACCTCACAAAGGCCTTCAACACCATTCCCCATTCTGGTATTATAGACAAGCTCACCAGCCTGAACATAAACCCCTACATCAAGAGATGGGTTGCCAACTGGCTCACAGACAGAACCCACATGGTAAGAGTTGCAGGAGCTAGGTCTGACTCTAAACTGGTTACAAGTGGCATTCCCCAGGGCTCAGTCCCCGATCCCCTCCTGTTCAGCATATACTTCTCAGAGGTACAGGCAAGTACAGGAGGTCTATAGCTGACCAAGTTCACAGATGACTGCAAACTAGGGGCTATAATTGACTCTCCAGCTGACACAGACATCCTCCAAAAGGGTCTCACTTAGACAGATACCTGTTGTCAAAACCATGGCCTCAAGCTAAATGCCAAAATGTGCATAGTCATCCCCTTGGGAAAAAACAAAGTACCCACAAACTACCACATAGGTGATAGCCCCCTAAATACGGAAGTCGTAATAAGGGATCTGGGGTCCCAGGTAGATAGTAATCTCTCCTTTGATATTCACATTGCCAAAGTGGTTAGAAAATGCTTCTATGTGGCCCACCTAATCACAAAAGGGTTTGCATCCAGATCAAAAGAGGCCATTGTGCCCCTCTATGCATCACTCATCAAACCCATCATAGAGTACAACTCCCCATTTTGGATGTACCTTACAAGACACCTGCAACAGCTGGAAATACCACAGAAGTACCTCACCAAGTGGATCACTGGCCTCAAACAGATGCCCTATGCAGCTCGACTGAAGTAACTCCAGCTGTACTCAGTTGCATACCGCCTACTCAGAGGTGATCTATGCCTAACATACAAGGCCATGTCCAGCCCAGAATTGATGGACATGCTCCACCTAAAGAAAACCATATCCCCTCAAGCCACACGCTCTAGGGATCTAAACCTCACCACAACAATAAATAGGACGTGCTGGAGGGATAGATTCCTGTCCCATGCTTAGGAACAAGATTCCAATCTACATTAGGCAGAGCTCCTCACTAACACTCTTCAAGAGAAACTTTGACAAGTGGATGGGAAATAGAAAGTTTACCCCGGGAATTACTTAAATGGCTCTGCTGGACAGAGGCACAGGGAATTAATCTAAGGGGGCAGCAAAAGCCAACACAATTCCAGCTAGGCTTATAAATGCCTTTGGGCAGATAGCCTAGTATCTACCTATGAATCTATGAACTTATAAATGTAATGGGGTTATTTCCAATGTTCTGGCATGCTGTTATTACTAACAATGGTTATGTTCATAACTAACCTAAATGTATTGCTTCACATCCATATCCATAGCACATCAGGGTAGGCCATTTCCTGCTGATCTGCCTACCCTACCTCAGCTGGGCAATTGCCTAAGGGGACGGGGCCCATCTCCCCCGGGAGTAGTGGCATAGGGGTAGTAGTCATCCAGGATCAACTACCAGCCATGGTGCACAGGACTGTTCATAGGAGCTATAAACATCGCCTGCACCTGATTGAGGGCAGATTCTGCAACCTGGTGGGGCCCACCGGTCCTGGTGCCCAGCCTCCAGCACAGCCACCTTCTGGGCATTGAAGGAGCAGTGTGGACTGCCCATAGGTGAGGACCTCAGTCAAGCCACTGCCATCTGGAGGCATATGAACTTCAGATTCCACAACACCCTCCCCATCCAAGGTGTTTGCCCCCCTCATGTGTCACATACTGCCCTGTCTGCTGTCTTGTCTGTCTTGTCCATCTGCAATTGCATCTTCTCCTAGCCAACCTACCTCCCCACATGTACATATATCCCTTCCCCAACATTCCACTCTCTCTCCTTATTAAAAAAAATGGGCACTAGCCACCTGTCTCACAAAAAACAATTGCCCCGTACATAGCTCTCCATTTCGCACATGTGCACTGGACACAACTAATTTGGTTCAATTGACTTGATAACACAGTTATGTTGCCCTCACCCCTCTCTCTGGGGTTTGAGAGTCCAAATTCATCCACAAAAATCTGTCAAACTGCACAGTTGTTGCTGTACAAGCAATGGAAAGCTATGGTCCTTCCCTACATCCACCCTGCACATCCCTAGCTGCCTTTCACTATGTTTTTCTCCCTGCTTGCCCCCATTTCACCACTGTCCTATCACCCCCTTTTTCTTTTTTTTTTTTAATTTTTAGTGTGGGTTTGTGAGGAGCTAAGCAGTGCATCTGGCAAACCTGATCAAACCTGTTTAAAATTGCTTTAATGTACCTTAATGGACTTATGTGTTTCTCACATGTACAAAATAATCACCCCTGCCAAGTCTTAAACCCAGGCCTCTGTCAACTACAGCCTACTGCACTAACCTACTAGGCCACAAAGCTCTTAACTAAAGTAGGTGTTTCCACCAATACATACTGATTGCCACTGACAGCCTGAAGTCAAACCTAATGTGACAAATGGGAGTGTACCTGGGACTCTGATGCAGAAATACACTGGTAGACAGCCAAATAAATCATAATGGCAGTACAGGTGGCCTGGGATAGCAGGCAAATGTTCCCTTTTACCTGCAACATCTTCAAACACACCTGTTAAGGCATCAATGGCAGAGTACATATGTTCAAACGGGACCCTGCTGCAAAACAACTGCCTTTGAAAGCCATGCACATACAGATGGATGCAGGCAATGTGTCACAGCCTGTATGTCAGCACATATATCTGGCAAGTACACCAACTACAGCATTGACTCAGTAGCTCAGTCTGTTAAATTCCTTGCATATAGAACATTTTGCCACACACAGTCCTGGGTTCCAATGCACCGTCATGCACTTCAATTACATTGTTTTGAACACAGAAAGTAATGACTGACTCATGCAATTTTAATCCCCATAGGTTACTGCTACTGAATTATCAGCTACCATGTTTTACAAATCACAGGCCTGCAGGTAAGGACACACTGCACATATTCGTATAGCCTAACTATATCTCACCTACTACTCTGCTATTGGCACTGTTGCATAACAGATGTACCTTAAGCACATGCCTTGATTGGATAGTAATGGGTACCCTTACACTAGCTCTGCTGTAACAACAGGGTTGCCACAGCTGCCACAGTTACATGTACAGTTTGCAGGCTCCAAAGTGTTCACAATCCCCCCATTGTGTCCTAGGCATATGAAACTGTATGTTAAGGTAGCTGCTACAGACCAACCATACCTCCCAACCCCCTATAACAAGGGATCCGGACACAACCATACATAAAGGGGGCGGGGCAAAGGCCCACAGATAGGTACATGTTTCACAGTTTGCCCCTACAAATATAGTAAGTTGATAGAATAGCAGCTACTGCATTACCATGCATATGCTGATGGGTATGAAGTGTGACACTGCTATGTCTCTCCCCCTTCTGATCTCAACCCACAATTTTTGCCAGTGACCTGCCATAGGACACTGACCAAACATATGAGGTAAAACTGTGGACATACTTCATAAATCTCTACAGTGGACAGTATTTGTACTTACCCTCTGCAATGCTGTAGTCTCCACACCTCAGTAATGTCCATCTCAACAACTAAGAAAGGAGCCAAGGCCTATATGAAGGCCTTATATATTGCACTGTGGTGTTATGTCATTGGCTAATGATAGTGCAATTCAGTTGTTTTGGATGCAATTAGCAATTCTGAGCCACAGATTGGTGCACAGGCAATTACCTGTTAATGAGCATTACCTACAAAAAGCAAGCAACTGCTTATGGGGAACAGGTCTGTATGTGGTTTTCCTCACACAGACAGCGTAAGTACAAAGCATTTGCAGAGGAATGCTTCAATAAAAGGAATACATCACTCTACCAGGTGTGTACTACATTTCCACATAAAAAGTGATACAGATGGTAGGATGGAGGTATGGGGAATAGGGATTAAAACAGTAGGCTTGTATTAGATCTATGATAATGACATGTCAGTGATACTCTGCTGTCCAACACTTACAAAAATGCCTCTCAATTGTCCCTGCTTTGAATCACATCTCTGCTCTGTCTCTGTCAATCCCTCCTACAATGGTTGGCTGTTGCAGTAAAGATAGTGGATTACACATAAGATGTATAGATAATAACTAAGGGTGTACACTCCATAACACCAAATTATGTACTGTAATTCACCTCCTCTCAGTCTGTCAATGTCACACATAAATAGTACTAACATGTAAAAGTGTCGCTGAATGTCCCGGATGTACTCTGGCTAAGTCCCTGTTTCATGGACATTCCTGTCTGCCTAAGAGCTATGCTTAACACACATCTCAACCTCCTACAGTAAGAAATCAGGACAAAGCCATATGTAATGGGGGGGGGTGACGACAAAGGCCCAAACTCAGTGATAGAGTATACATATTGGCCATACAAAGTAAGAATGTGACTAGAGTAATAGATATTACTGTAGGATAAGTGTTGTCTGAGGGGTCTGATGGGTGACAGAATCTGTGTCAGTTTTCTGTCACTTTTCTGACAGCAACCATCAATCAGTGGACAACCATTTGTTGGGCATGCACAAGTTTGTCCAAGAAGGACCACAGCTATGAGGCAAACATGGTGACATGCTGTAAACATCTGCATACTTGAGGATATGATGCCTACAGGAAACATATATGACAGCAGGTTTGCATTGCTGTCTGTCATTGTGGCACACTGGTGGAGCTGGACTGTCCCCATATAGTTGTTCAAATAGCACACTGCTAGTTGTTCAACAGTGGCCACATCACATATTAGTTGGGATTTGCCTGTAGGGGACACACCACAATACACTGCAGTGATGGCTGTAGAGACATACAGCAGAATCTGTCACAGCACACAGGGACATTACCCAGAAGTGCTACTATCTTGGTGATAGCCACACATCTAGAGTGGCAACAAACTGTGGGGTATGACATGTGAGGGAGCAGTGGATAGTGCAGGCCATTATGGATGTGTAGGGTCTGTACATAGTGGACATCCACGTATCTGGTCCTGTAATGTGTTCTCCTCTTGTTGTCTTGCAGGAACGATGTACTGACGGAGACAAACTCCATTTTCACCCACAGAAAATGAAGCAATACTGGATGCCCTCAGACTTAGCTATCGCATCCTGCTGTCAAGGGGTCAGCACAATCATGAATAGTGGGCAGCTTTTGGTCCAACCTTGTGTGGGCTGTTAATGATATTGGCCAACAGGACAGGACCTACAAGCAGGTTTGACACTGGGCCAGAGACATGGTCAATGCCATACGTCAAAGGGCAGCTGCTGTTACCAGGGATCATGCTGCCACCAGTGGAGGGCCTCCAACAGAACAACCGCTCTCAGCCACAGAGGAATTCCTGGTGAACATAAGATCAACCCAGAGCTCCCAGTCAACCATCATACCATACATCCTGGAGGTGGGTGCCACAGTGTCCGCATCAGAGGAGTGTCCAGGTAAGCTGACTGTATTCACCAGTATAATACATTAGCAGTCATTGTGCAAGCTCTACAGACCAGCACATGGGTGTCAGGTCTATCTGCATTGGAGGGGGTGGGGGTTTGCTTTTACCCACAGTTGTGCACACATACACAGAATGTCACCAATATAGCCAGTATCACATTAGCTACTGTACATGTGGATATATGCACATATTACCTCGTAATGCTGCAACATTTGGTGTTGCGGACAATACCTCTCCCTCACCTTTTCACAGGTGCATCAGGTGTGGCCGAAGTTCAAGGTCCTGTACCTGGTAAGTGTGATATTGTTGTTTTACCAGATCAGATATACCCTATGAATGTTAAGGGCTGCCATTTTGCCTTTTGCACAACTGTTGTTCTTAGCTAGAGTAGAATAATTGTATGTTCCATTTCAGAGCAGTTAACTACAGTGCATAGACTAGAGAATAACAGGTGTGTATTTGTACAAACATTAACATGTTTGCACTTATAGTTATGAGCAGCTATGCAGCCTGCTATACATGAGACAATTACTCCAAGATGCCCACTCGAACACAATAGGGAGAAGGTACATACCTGAGGCAGTGCTACTACACTGACATATCGTCAAGATAGGTGTACTGGGTTTTATGTGTAGTTCTGTCACATGCACTGCCATATTGCATACCTCATAGGTGTATTCAACTGGCAATATTATCTGGATGTAGGTGATGTGCATGTTATACAGGCCATGGGTTGTGTATGTTGCTGTGAGTGTGTGTGTTGTTCATGGGATCAGAGATGAAAAGATGTGGGACATGTAATGAAGTTGTGGATTCAAATCTATATGACTCTGTGTGGATTACCATACACAATAGTGCAGGTGGTAATGTATTGCTTTTGTCTTGCTTCTCACAGGTGAACAAGGGGTGGTGGAGTCTTCCCCCTCACAACCTGATGTCAGTGTCTCATTGGACTCTGATAATGATGGTGGCCATAGTGAGGCAGAGGTGGGGCTGTTTGTGGCTGAATCTGTCTTAGAGGTTGACATCCCTTTTCTGCCCCCATTGCCACCGCATACAGTCAGTATGCCCACACATATCCACTCACCAGAGGCCACAGATATTGGACAGTCAGAGGGTGGTGACATAGTTCAGGACAGTGTGAGAACTATGGCATCAGTGAGTGTAGACACTGGCCATAGCCAGAGAGCTGGCGAGGTCCCACACAGGCAGATTGACAGTGGAGCTAAGAACAGCTGCCCATCCACTTCCTGTTGCAGGTGTCTCATTGTGGGTCACTCACTACATGTTTTGGGCTGTCATGGAGGCACAGGCATGAGCTGAATGCAGCACCAGATGGATGCTTAGGGTTATGGATGCAGCACAGTCTGACATCCATGACTGCCTTCACCACATTGGTGATGCCATGTAGTGGGCAGATAATCAGCTCAGACAGTGTCTGTCTTTGAGCACACATTGGCTGTGCTGGAACATGTGGTTGGGGTTGGACATTGAACATGTGGAAGTAGACCAGCAGCACCATCTGCTGGGAGTCCATGTGGCCATGCACACTCGTGTTCCTGTAATGGCAGTGCCACTAGTGCTACAGAGGGAGGTGTGCTGTCCACACCATGTCATGGTAGGCCAGGGGCATGTGGCCCTGTGTGGTCTCATGGGGGACACAAGCCTAGCAGAGACGAGTCACCATCAGGTACTAGCACCACATATGACGGTAGGCATGGTGCTGCCCGTGCTACTCATGGAGATAGAAGTTCCCGTGTTTGTGACTGGAGATGGTAAAATGTCCACTCTGCCATGTTCAGTTCACAGCTGTCCACCATACTCACATGTGGGAATAGCACTGAGGTTGACTTTGTACATGCACACACTGCAACAACACAGTCACATGCAGGTCATCTACAGATGCACACAGAACCTCTCCATGGCCCATGTCACCAGCACCCCTTCCTGACTCACACGCATGCTGTCAACTGTTTGGCACACCCTAGGCCTCTGACACCCCCATACCACACCCTATGCATGTGATGATACCTATTCCACATCCCTGCCATCCATGCCATCGAGGCGGGGACCTGCATATATGTGTCTAATGCACAGGGTGACTATATACCTTTACATGTGTTTGTGTAGTGCAGTAGTGTTATGCCATGGCAGTTGTGGGCCATGGCAGGTACTGTATGCTTGCATGTGTCAGGACTACACATCAAATGTTGTATATCTTTGTTGCCTGAAGGTACACTGGTGGTAGTGTTACAGAATGACAGATGTGTCACAGAGCTGTGTATGTTTTTCTCCCAGGAGTCTGAGTAGTACAACTATTGGCACATGGCAGCAATATAGGGGCACAGGATGGCAAGGCAGCACAGCAGTGATATGACCTCAACAAGGTATGTCAGTATATGTGCATGGCTCCTTAGATGCATATGTGTAGAACATTGTGTCAGTGACAATGGGGGCAGTCAGTGTCATCATGCTTTCATAGCTTGTGACACTCTACTACCCTTGATACATGTCACATGGGTAGTCTGCATGTACAACTGTAGATGGTGATGGACATCAATTATGCTTATGTAGAGGAGGGCAATTTAGGGCCAGCGACTAGTCACAGGGCCACAAAATGCATAACTACTGCAAATGGGTAGGCCACACATGAGCATGTTTCTAGTGCTGTAAGGGGACACCCACACATACACAAGTTAAATGTTGTGAGAGTAGAACCTATCTAGTATTGCACACTACAGCGCACATTACTTATTGCATGCTCCACGCAGTTTATCTAATAATGTACTGTCAGTTAGTGCTCTTAAGGTGGATGACATCAGCAGGCCTTGTAACACAGGCCAATGTTGAGGCCAGCAGCTAGTCAGTGGGCATAAAATGCATAAGCATTGTACAGAGATAGCCCATAGGGGCATGTTTGACATACTGCATGGAGATATATTTATATATACACACACAAGTTGGATGCTGTGAGATTAGAACCCTAACCTAGCATTAGATACTATAGCTTGGTGTATTTATTGCATGTGCCATGCTGTTTATCTGTTGTTAGACAGTCAGCCAGTTTTTTTATGGTGAGTGACATCCACAGGCCTTGTAGAGAAGGGACTTTAGAGGCCAGCAGCCAGTCACGGGCCATAAAATGCATACCATTTCACGGAGACAGGCTATATGGGCATGTCTATAGTGCTGTGAGGGGATATATCGAGATACACACACAGAGTTGGAGGTTGTAAGAATGGAACTTCTACCTATCTAATATTAACCACTACAGCTAACAGTACCTGTCACATGTACCACAGGTTATGTCTGTTGTATATGTTGATGCAGGCACAGTACTTGTGGAGTATGCAAAGTGGCCTTGTGTTCAACAGCATGTGTGTCCCTGCAGAGTGATACTGCTTGGTACTGTTATTGTATCTAGTGTCCTAGGGGTGGTAGACCTGGTAATATCCCTATGTGTGTACACTTTCCAATCTGGCTTTATGTGTCTGTTTGCAATTTGATAGGCAAACATGTGGCCAGGGACAATATGGCATGTCCAAGGACTGCATTGCACCCATTGTACATTACACCACCTGCGCACCTATGTCTGTCTACAGGGTGACAGCCTGCAGGCTCAGGGGTCTGTGGGTGAGTGGATTTTGTATTGTTGCAGTCTTGGTCTGGTGCCATCAGCCAGCTGTTGTGATGTGTATGTGCAGATAACCCCAGCATTCAGGGGTATGTGGGAACATTTGTTCATCCCTGCCCATATCTTTATCAATGGTGTATAACAGGGGTAGCCCCTTAAATGTAGTTGTGTGTCAGTAATGTAAATGTGTTCTGTAGAAGTATGTGGGGAGTCTGTGTATCACTGTACTTTATATAGCTATATATACATCTTATCACACACACACACACATATATATATATATATATATATATATATATGTGTGTGTGTGTGTGTGTGTGTGTGTGTGTGTGTGTGTGTGCGCGCGCGCGTGTGTGTGTGGGACATACTGATAGAGACACTAATCAAGAGCGAGGGGGACAGGGAAAGACAAATATGTAAAAGTAGCTGTATGTCTGTGCAGACATATTTCCACTTAGCACGTCTTTGGGCGGTAGAGGCAACATACTTGGGATCAAGTTAGCTAAGTGTAGGAGCATGCCCAGTGTGATTGTCAGTCCTTACAAAGTGACTCTAGGCTAGAGTTACTTGTACTCCAGTCCGGGATTATTGTATGCTGCAGGCCATTGGCTGCTTCACCTGTTACCACAGTTCTACAGTTGCCTGATATTGTCCAAGAAATTCCCCAGCTGTTGCTGACCTTAATATGTGACTCAAACGTCAGAACTGTAGAGAGCTTCACAGACTGTCCAGACTCTTGCTGCATATTTTGGCCCGTTTCACATAACATTCTTGTTTTCTGGCAAATTAGTGGCAAATCAGTCAAGATTGAAGTAAATTAATACTGACAGATATTTGAGTTTCAGACTCCATGCACAGCAGGAGAGTCATGTGAATGCAGGACCTGTCCTAGCCACATTCTATGCTTCCAGAAGCAATTATTTAAAACTTGTCCCAAGTTGTGGGCCTTGGTCCCACATTTATTCACTTTATTTCAACAGATTTCCTGCTGCCAGAGGTTGAGAGGTATGATGTGAATGGGGTACATTGTGAAACACCACCCACAGGGTGACAGTCTGCATACCTGTCTCTGTACATATTTTTGCAGAATGTCCAGCATTTCGCCCCATATCTCTGCTGTGTTCCTCATACATTTGTGGTTTCCCAGTGCTATACTGTACATCAGTCGCTGACTTGTTGTACCTACTGCCACATTTAACTGATGGCCTTTACATCCTACAGCTAATCTGAACTGTTGCAGCCTGTTGTTAAACTAGCCACCTGCTAGGTTACTCAGAGCATGTATAATGTCTGTCTTTAGGTATGGCCTTTCATGCCCCCATTCACTCTGGCTATGTCAAGCTGTCTTGCAGTAACAGATTGAGGGGCTCTGACAGTCTGTGGGACTACCACCATATATGTACCTAACATGCAAAAGATGCTGGATGCTACCAGCTTTGAACCATCAACGCCATCACATATGTGACTGTCCCTGGATCACTGAGCCACACCAGCTGCCAAACAGAGAGGTCTCCTCTCTCACACTATCAACAAGATAGGGGAATTGTCTGGTCTGCTGGTATATTATTGCAGACTTACTGTTACAACAGTTGTATGGCAACACTGATGTGTTTAGGATGAGGCACGACCAGCCTATGCTCTGCTGGCATAGACAGTCATGCAACTATCCTGTGACCACACTGCTTGGCATCTCTCCGGACTACTGTTGTGAAGTTTCCAGCCATGTGGTCTAGTGGCTATTATGGGGCACATACTAGTGAACACAGTACCTGTTGTCCCAAGTGGCTGTTAGATTTGTACAAGTAGATGAAAAAAAAACACCAGTCCAAAAAGATGCAGCTAGGCAAAGAAGGCTTTAATCCCACGAAAATTAATGCCAACAAAATGGTTAACAGCCATTTTCATTACAAAATAATCATAGACTTCATCAGATATAACCATGCATAAAACCACTGTGTTTAAATACAATTTAAAAAACAAAAAGAACCAATCAGTACCATGTTTTAATAATTCAGTTAAGTTACATGATAAAATTTAAAGCAAACATTCCATTTTGTTAAAAGCCTACTTGAACCATATAGCCCCCTTTCAAAATTGTACGTCTACTAAGAAATATTTCTAAAAATATATATAAATTTTCTAAATAAACACATAATGCATAAAAATCACAACTTGGCTGCCCTGAGTTTTAAAAGTGAAGATATACTGATGTTATCATTAAGCCCCGGTGGTCTCCCAGAGTCCAGGGTAACCTGCCAAAATAGCTCCCTGTACTTGAGTCTAGCCTCCCAGGGACCACCCCTTTTGTCCATGGGTACCTGCTTGACCACAAAGAAAATAAAACTAGCCCCATTGCAAACTAGTGTGTGCTTGTAAAGTGCATTCCACTCATTCATGGTCCTAACATCATAAAGGTGTTCGTTCACACATCTTTTCAACTTCCTCTCCGTTTTTCCAAATATAAACTATGTGTTTATTTAGAAAATTTATATATATTTTTAGAAAAATTTCTTAGTAGACTTACAATTTCGAATGGGGGATATATGGTTCAAGTAGGCTTTTAACAAAATGGAATGTTTGCTTTAAATTTTATCATGTAACTTAATTGAATTATTAAAACATGGTACTGATTGGTTCTTTTTGGTTTTTAAATTGTATTTAAACACAGTGGTTTTATGCATGGTTTTATCTGATGAAGTCTATGATTATTTTGTGATGAAAACAGATGTTAACCATTTTGTTGGCATTAATTTTCTTGGGATTAAAGTCTTCTTTGCCTAGCTGCATCTTTTTGGACTGGTGTTTTTTTTTTTCGTTTATTGTTTTTTTTACACCTGGTCATTTATTGTGGATTATTTGTACAAGTAGCCCAGTATCCCACTATATATCGTTGCAAGTAGCCCAGTAGCACACTATATATAGCCCACTATATTCTCTTGCATACATGCGGCAGGTCTATACATATGCTACCATATTATAGTACCCCTTATAAGTGGTAGACAGTAGAGTGACTTACCTTTTGAATGCAGCAGTTGACAGACTTGTAGTTCGGGGCTGACTCTGTCTGATGCAGGCAGTCTACAGCCAATACATGGTGAGGTACAGGTTGTGTGGCCTGGCTGACATAATTTTTACTGATATGTATGCAAGTCGGAGTATGATGTCAGTCCCCAGGGCCCAATGTTGTCAGTGCATGTGTTATGCATTGTATTTTAGCCAAGGTCAGAGCATATTGGGCACACCTACGTCTGCCTACAGGGACAGCCTTAGGGGGTTCCTCCTCTGAGTCACCATGTGGGTGCATCTGTGATGACTTAGGCACTGGTGGGGGGTTGTTTATCCCTTCCCTTTGCTAATCCTGCTGCAGTTGTTTCCACAGGATCGTATTGTGTAGCATGCCACATACTGTGAACATCTGTGCACATGTGGCCGGAGACTACTGCAAGGCTCCACCAGATATATTGAGGCATCAGAACCGTGACATCAACAGCCCAAACACATGTTCTATGATGTTCCTGGTTTGTGCGTGTGCCTCATTATGGTATTCTTCAGTGGGTGTGTGCGCATTTCTGATGAGTGTCATCATTAACGGTTCCAGTGCGTAGCCAGTATCTCCAAGTAAATGGCCATGTGAGATGTCCCCCCTAGCAAACATCTGGTACAGCTGTGATGCATGCCAGATATGGGAGTCATGATAACTATCAGGGTGCCAGCACACACATTCATGATAATGCCATGGGCATTGCACATGACTTGGCAGTTGATGGAGTGATACCCTTTGCAGTTGATGTAGATTCCGCCCTCTTCACTGGGTGGGGCCTTGATGTGTACATGAGTGCAATCTATGGCACCCAGTACCTCAGGGTAGTGTGCTACACAGTAGAAGAGTCGCATACTGCTAGCCCTCTCCTCAGGGGTTTGGGGAAAATAAATGTGCTCACTGGCATGTGGTAGCATGGCATCCAGGAATGGAGTACCCTGGAAGTAGATGCCTGTGAAACCCCCATCATGTCCCCAGTTGATGTTTGGAATGTACTTGTAGCTAGTATCCTAAGGGCTATACATACCTTTGTGCCCACTGGGATGGGTTCCCCTCTGTTGTCTCTGGGTGTGAGTTGAGAATGGCAAATCTCACTGAGTTGTTGTAGTATGTCCCTGTCTGCCATGTAGCACTCTACAATCTCCAGCTCATGTAGCTCCTGGTAGGTTACCCTGGACCTGAATACTCTTCTCCTTCTCAGTCTAGGCCTATGGTCAGCATCAACAGCAGCTGCATTGACCTCAGCATCTAGCACATACATATGTAGCAGACTGCAGCAGCCCCTAGCATTCTGTAGTTTAAAATTCCCAAGTCTGTACTCCAATGGTGGAGCGTATGGGGGGAAATCAGATTGTAGGATGTATACATACTTTATAGTGCTCTGCTTTAGGTGTACTCTGTGTGACTGGTTAGCTATGATGCATTCCACCTGCCAAATACATCATTAAGGAGTTTAATGGCCCCAGTTTAACTGAAACAGGACTCACCATTCATTAATATCTCATTGGCTTTCTCAGCCAATTTTTTTTTGACAGCCTTCCTTGCTGAGCACTGCAGCTTGCCGTGCAAACCCATGCCACAATGCTAAGCAAAGCTCAGCCATCAGTAGATTCCCCCCCCCCCCCCATGGCAGGTCATGCTCAGCATGGCTGCGAGCCATGCAAGCATGTTCAAATATGCTCAAACCTGCTGAAACACACGCCCCTCAAGTAAACAAAGCTTAGCAGTCACCGGACAGACAACCCTGCTGAGTGCCACACCTCACAAACAGCTGCCACTGAGCTCCAATGAGCTTAAAGTTTGAAGACACACCCCTTTTGATGTCTGCCTACCTCTTCTGTGGACACTGTGCCTACACGGATGGGATGAGCAGACACAGATACCCATTTGTGCTATTCAGTAACACCAGCTCATTTGCATACAGATCCGTGAACAGTACCTGGTAACTACACGGATTCAGGCACTGCCTTGTTAGCAACCACAGCAGTCCTCATTGTACATACTCCACACAGGGTCCTCTAATGCATTACTGTTACATACTCACAAATTCTGATTTTTACAATATTTTTTTTCCATAATGGCATGTTAGCGCACTGTGGCACCAGGGTATTAAAAAAATAAAATAATTTTACATTATTTTCCATACGGTTTTGGACACACAGTGGTTACTTTTACACATATCTGTGTTCTCTATACTATTTCTGCCACTGTAACTACACTTGTACAGCCCCTGGTGTCATTTTTACTTCCTGTATGTTACGGACACCAACACAGGGTCTGCACAACTGCCTACTTGCTTGCTGGATCACTCTACCTGCCTCATTTGCATGCATTTCACCTGCTTATGAGGTGATTTGCATGTCATGGACACTTCCGTGTTCGCATGCCTGTGAAAACCCCTTGACTCCCTTTACTGGATCATACATCTGCTTACTTCCATGTAAGCACCATGCCACTATGCCTACATGGCAAATAAGTCTGTGTAGGCTTTATTAACCCCCCCCCCCCCCAGTGACTAGTGCAAGCCATGCTAAATTTACTTGAATTTTCGAGGTCAAAAAGAAAGATGGCACAGAAATGAAAATTTATCTTAAGTGTCCATGATCTTTGAAATGTATGAAAGATAAACAGAGGTACATGAGACATGGCACTCCTGTTATTTCTTTCTGATAGATAAACTAGATAAAACATTTAGCAATAAAAGTGGCTTGATGGACTGGTAATCGGAATGTAACAGAATGATCTGAGAGTAAACTGCAATCTAAGTGTTATGCTGATGAGAGTCATTTGTAATAATCACTGGGAAAGGGATAAACCACATCTGCTTAGTGGAATAATGACACAATGAGTTTTGGAAGAAGTAACACAACTTAATGAAAACAAATGACAGAGGAGACACAGAAGTGTTTGCAACATTATATTGCCTGAGGGCAGGAGATCATGTGCGTTTTCCTGTTCACTAATCAAGGACTTTGATTATGGAAGAATGGTGCAGAGATGGGGAAGAAGGCAATTTTATGAAACAGGTGCACTTCTTATTTCTATAAATAGGGGAGATGGAGAAAGTAGCATGGGAAAAGTATGGCTAAGAATGAGGGTCTAAAGATGGCAGCCCCACAGAGTAGAACTAGCATATATAAGACAATGGATAACAGGATATTTTGCATGAATAGGTACATAACAGAATAAATAGTGAATACTGAATGTAAGGGTGGATTGGATATTTCTTTTTAAATCTCACTGGTAATATGTATTCATTTTTGTGCAGTAATGGGCAAAACCAATGAAACATTTCATAAAGCATAATGACAGATGTAAGCTTATGAGCCAATGCTGTATTGATAACACAGTATACCATGTTAAGGATATGCTTGCAAGATATAAAGCTGTGTATCTTAATACCAAAATAAGAATAATGTGGTATCAAGATGTACTATAGCAACTACTAAAATCAATGTTTAAAATGAAGAATTGAAAGAGGGTATGTAATTGGTAATATATATGGATTATCCATACTGATTTGTACTTATATTTTTGTGTTGTGATATTTAAAGATCAATATAGAATTTCAATAAAAAAATGTGTGTCCTTGTTAAAGGAGAGGTATGTAAGAAAAATCTGTGGAGCTACAAGTCTGCTAAGCTAACATCAGTAGCATGGAAGATGAGAGAAAGAATCCTGAAGGAAATAATGACTGATTTCCTTGAAGACAGCAACTTCCAGAACAAGAGCTAAAATGGGTTGCTCAACTAATTAACCTGTCGGGTAAACATGATACAATTGTATGAAAGTTATGGGAGACCTGACAGGGAACTACTGGTATATCTGAACTACCGGGTTGACTACATATGATCGAAAGTTCATATGACCAGAGCCCATTTGACTGAGACCAAATGACCTAAAGTTCATTTGAACGAAAACCCATATGACCGAAAAATAATTTGACCAAAAAACAGCACTGGCAGTCTGTAGAGCACTGTAAGACAAGTAAAAGGTATATGCCCTGCTCTCCACTGTAGTGCAACCCTGGAGTTAGAATATATTGTTAGGGGGGTGTGGGGGGCAAAGCCCCCCACCTAGTTTGATCAGATATTTTGTGGTTTGATTTGATATTGTTTAGTGAAACAGGACTTTGTGGGGGGCTTTGCACCCCACAACCCCCCTAACAGTATATTCTAACTCCAAGGTCGCACTACAGTGGGGAACAAGGCATATACCTGCCAGTGCTGTTTATCGGTCAAATGAGTTTTCCGTCATATGGGTTTTCAGTCAAATGAACTTTAGGTCATTTGGTCTCAGTCAAATGGGCTTCAGTCATATGAACTTTCGATCATATGTAGTGAACCCAAACTACCATGACCTTTGATTAGGTCTTGCAGATATTACAGATAATAAAACTGGATGAACTGAAGACGAAGTTATGACTGAAGTATTGGGATGCTTTTATGGTTGAAAGGTAGACTGCAGAGAGTTGACGTGAGACTCCGGAAAAAGGAATGCTAATAGTGGAGTACTCCAGGAGTCAGTCCTGGGATGTTCTCTTCAGTATGTTTGTTTTACATATACTGAAAGGAACAGAGAACATGATTATCCTATTTGTTGATGACACAAAGATGGGTACAGCAGCTGAGGATGAAGTTTAAGGAGGGATTTGGAAAGACTGACAAAGCAGGTGTTAAGAAGATAGTTGAGATTTAGTCTTGACAAAGATAAAGTCATGTGCTTGGGCTACAGCAATCATGGTGTGAAGTATTATCTGGATGAGTGGAACTGATGGCACCAGAGAGGAAAAGGATCTTGGAGCATTCATTATATCTGGAATGAATTATCTGGAGTACAGTAATAAGACAATGGTTGCAGCAGATAGAAATCTGGGTTGCAAATGCAGGGGATAGACTAGAAGCAAAGAGGTAACACTGCCTCTCATCCATGCTCTGGTCAGAACAGATATTGAGAAACAGGTATGTTTCTACAACCATAAGAGGACAGGGATGTCATGTTGCTGGAAAGAATTCAGATGATAGCCACCAGAAGGAAATGTCAGGTGGACGCAGAAAGAATATGACCTTAGATTAAATAAGCTGGGACTCCTCTCATTAAATGTCAAAATAGCAGGGGGACAAGGTAAGGGTGCACTAGTTCATGTCAGAAAGCTATGATGACGGTCATCCTGAACAGGAACAATGAGGAAGGAGAGACAGTACATGTAGTTGATTGTTGGGACTCACTGGCATCTGTATCTCTGGAAGTAATTCTTCAAAGAGAGTTGCAGGTCAATGTAATAGAGTTCCAGAATGGGGCTTAGAAAACAAATTTACTGAGCCATTCAGAAGGGAACAAGGTTAGCAGGCAAAGGATGAAGGGGAAAGTAGGGAAAGGAAGGGAGGTAGAATGCTAAATACTGGCAAAGGGCAATCAAATTGGGCTAATAATTTATTTCTGCCATGTCCCTGTCCTGCGGGGCAGACCTGGTGGGCATTGGTGACCTAGCACCAGAATGTGCAGCTGGCAGAGACAGAGGCAAACTCATGGCTAGATCATTTGGTATAATGTGCAGTCCCCTGAACTGGCACCCTCCTCAACTTAGAGTTGAGCAGCCAAAAAAAAAAAAAGTCGAAGTCCGAAAAAAAAGTTTTCTTCACTGAAACAATAGCAAGCTGCTTGCTACAGTTAAATCACTGCATATCCTTCAGCTATGACCACAAATGCAGTATCAGCATTCATTTAAGAAGCAATGATATCCTCACAGCTTGATAAAACAATGCCAGTACTCGACTTCCATACCATCATCACCTACAGTCATGCCCCCAACACCTCGCACCTGTGTCAGCCACCACTTCACCCCACCCCAGTTATAGTTTGGGAGCAAGGAGAGAACTACATCTCCTCCTCCTCTTGCACAATTAGACCAACAGAAAGATGACACAATGGGAGTGATTACACACATATGATACAAAGACAATTGCACTTATACAATGCATTGGCACAGAACACATGCACACCCACTGTTTGGAATGGCACTCCAGCCTATTGTGGTACCCAGCCATGGTAAAGACATGCTCCTCTATGGTAAATGAAGCATATACTGTGAGGCATACCTATACAGCACTGGAAATAGTAGAGGAAAATGATAGTACCCAAAGCAGCATGCTTACAGCACATTCTGACTCACTTTCATAAACCTCTCTCTCTCTCTCTCTCTCTCTCTCTCATTGTTTGAGTAGCTCAGATGGTGTCATCTTACATCATCATGACCATGACAGCAATACTCTCCAAAATGGGTGATACCATTTGAATCACTGCACACCTCACTCAGTTGTACTGGGTATCCACCTTCTTAAAAGGGCCATCAGAGTGGCACAGCAGGTGCTCCTTAAAGTGTCTTTGCAGGACAAGCAGGAAAACCTTGCTCACCCTGGCATACCATGCTGGACACCTGTTATTATCACTTGTTGAAGCACCCATGGCCACTCAACAGGTCAGCTTGAGGAGCAATATGCTAGAGCCATGCACACAGGTGTTCATTTCTAAGGCAAAGGTCACACAACATGATGCCGTACTGCAACCTTATATGCATATACATGCTGTATATGTAAGCACGTAGGTCACAGCTTCAGGTTAACCTAATATTCCCTGCAACAATATGTATGTATAGCCCACTGCACACAGGCAGTGATTCAATGAAAGGGGTGCTATCTGGCTTTATTAGTATAACCACTGAGATAACAACATGCTTTTAGCTCAGTACAAAGCACCACTCCTATCTTGTGCAATAGAACTTACAGCCTGTACTTACTGGTTGTGCTGGGGGACAAGATCAGTTTGCATAATGGTTAAGGTCATCACCTCCCATGCATAAGGTACAAGGTTTGATCCTGTCCTACAGCCAGTGGCTGCATATATTTTGCATGTTGGGTCTCTGTGGAGTTCCTCCCACCACCCAAAAGCATGTTTCCACCTCAAACTCATCCAAGAATGGAGCTATGGGCAGCAGCACAGACTCTGGATGGTACCCCCTATAGGGGAAAGAGTTGTACAGACCAATCACTTTGGGCATCAACTGTGGTGTGGAGTATCCTCCAGATAGGAGAACAAGGATCAAAGACTTCACTCCATGTCAGGGCTAGCAATTTGACAGAGCAAAAACTGTCTCAAGGTGATTCAGTCATGTTGACTAATGTCACCAAAAGGACATGGACATTTTCTGATTTTAATGGGGGGGGGGTAGAGCACTCCAACCTATGCCAGAGAACCATTCTAATAGTGGAAGGGGTGCATGCACCCCCACTGGCCAGTGTGTACCTGCCATAAAACCCAGCATCCCTGGCTCAATAAGCTGATGTCCAGTTGCCCAGCTTGAGTTACTTGGGCTAGCTCTGTTGAGCAAAAGTTGGATGTAAAAACAATCAACCTGGCAAACATGAACTAAGAATTGCTGCACTCAGTATAGGTTCACTGACAGGATGCATCTTGGAAGTGGATGAAAGATAGTAAGGAGAAGGCTGGACATCCTATGTATTCAGGAGACAAGATGGAAGGGCAGTGTAGCAAAGTCACTTGGCTTGTGGTCCAAAGTCTACTACACAGGAGAAAGACAAACTTGAAATGATGTGGGAATTGCAGTGAGGAAGAGGCCTCAGAAGACAGTGAGCAATGTCATCAGAATGAAGTGCCTGAAATGAGTGGTTGGATGCACACTGTGGGACAGACAAAGAACTGAGGACATCAGAGCAGATGCCAAAGTAGCTACAATTGCAGAGAAGGTCAAAGAGAACAGATTACGGTGGTTTGAGTACATGTGCAGAAAGGCAAAATGCAATCTAGTGAAGAAGATTTGAGACAGACTGGAAGAAGGCAAGAGGAAATGAGGGCATCCAGCAAAGACATGAATGGATTGTGTGAGAGAAGACCTGCAACAGTCAGGCAAGACTGTCGAAGAAGGTATGAGAGTGGAATTGAATCAAGAGAGAGATGGCAACAGTTGACATGACACCCTAATCCCATATAGAAAATTGGAAAAAGGGGATTGATGATGATGATAATGCTGATGATGATGATGGTTGGGTGATTCAAGTGAACAAAGAATAATGTGGGGATTACATGCCATGAGGAGTATATGGTTCCAGGATTTTAAGTAGAGGTACTGGTATTGTACCAAATAGGAAGGGGAGGTAGTGCAGTGCAGTAACTGAAGCAGTAGCAAGGAGCAAAAAGGAGCGGAGGCTATGATTGTACTCATGTACCTGTCACAGCACAGCTTATATACTTACAGACATGTTTTGACTTTAAGTGTACAGGAAATTGCCTGACCACCTGAGGGAGACAAGACCTAGAAAAGTTCATTGGCCAGTAAGATGAGCTGGTACTGCAAGCTCCATGTACCTCCTTAGCAAAGGTGTTGCAGAAAAGCATTATTGGGACCACATCTATGAGGAACTAGTGCAGGATGCGAATGATGTAGGCTACCATTATAGGTCCCTATAACAGGTTTACTACAAGATTACTGATATGACACTATATGCAAAGAAAAGGCATGTGGGTTTCCAACAGCCATATTTTCCACAGAGGTGGACTATTAACAAAGAAGGGGCTGACATAGGTGAAAGATGTTTTGGTGTCACTCAGAAGCAGATGGCATGGTACCTCATTCCTGAGAGTGGATTGGAAGTGGGGCCAAGCTTAACACCAATCATCTGTTTGTCAGTAGGAAAAGCACACATGGTAGTAATGTGCATTACAGGACACTATTTCACACGCCATAGTATGAGAGAAGAGAGGGACTGACCAAGGCCCACCTTCATATCCATCCTCCCAGGCACTTCTGTTCTGCAAAAGTAATATCCTTCACAACAAGGTACATCAATGAACATATTGTATAACACTTTTCTGGGGGGCTAACTCAAATCCCTTTCTGATGCTTAAATTCTCAACCAAGGGCTAAATCAGTGTGTGTTAATCATGAACTTACCCTCAATGTCAATAAATGTAGCATAACTTCCTTTGATAAATCTCACATTGCTTCTACGCCTTATATATAGACAATGCTCCATTTAAATCTGACACAGTCACAGGGGACTTGACTACCATTGTTGATAGCAGGCTCAATTTTGACCACCATGTCTCTGTCTGTGGTGGTTAGAAAATTCTTCTTTGCAAAATATATCCTTTTCTTTCCTTTGTGGTATCTCTTGAAGGTCTAAATATCTGATAGTCCCATTTATTACTACCTTATAAGGCCAGTTTTTGAATGTAGTTTCCCCTTTTGGTAAGTAACTCACTAAGCACATTAACCAACTTGAGAGACCTCAACTTTTCCTCACCAAAAAGATTGCAGGTCTCAGCACCCTTATAAGCCATAATATTCCATCAGTATTAATATTTAACATTCAGAATGTTTTAGTGTCCGTATTATGTTAAATCTTTAGTGTTCTGTTACTTTAAAGTATTGTCCCAGAAACTTGGAAAAAGTTATCTATTATGCCAATTTTCAAATCGGGCAGTAAGATTGATGTTCAAAACTACAGACCATGAAGTCTAACATTATTAGACTTTACAAACTGTCAATTTTCCTTAACTTGTCACAATGTAATACAAGTAAGGTTTGCTCCATAGCTATTACATGGCTGTTCTAAATACTTTAACCTTAGCTCTATAACCTCAAATCTGGCAGGTTTGCTTAGGTGTGGCCTAGTTACAAGTCTGCATACACTTGTAAAGTTCTTGATTTGACCTACTGGTTGATCACAGTTTAAGACGAAACTGTGATTGTTTTGGTGTACACACCAACTGGTTTATTCCATTCCACAAATAGCAAACAGTGTCATCTTCTTTATCACAGCTCTGATGGTAGAGTGTCAGTTTACTAGGTTCCACTGGTCAAAAGGTCTCTGGTGAAATATATGTACCAGTTGAATTTATTTATTCACTGAAAACATACATGAGAGATAGATGGAGCTTATGCTTTACATAGTGACATCATGTGCATATATAAAAAAGGTTCTAGGATTTGTGTGGTGGTAGGATTATGTCAGTATGTTTGTGCTTTAGTTATCATGAGGTGTTTTAGTACAGGTGAAGTCAGGTAAGTTGTGTAAGAAGTGTTTGTCTTTATAAAGGGCAGACACCAGGTCACATGAGTGGCTCTGTGTGCTGGATAGTATGTTTGCCTAAGTGTTTGAGGTTAGTGTAGGTGGATTTGATTCTATGCATTGAAAAGTGAGTGATCAAAACCATGCTGCATGTGTTTTGTCTGTATGTTTCGGTATTTAAAGGGTAAGTGTGTATTGGGGGGTTTAGATGTACAGTATCTGCTCCAGTGATAACAGTGTGGGTAGATTCTTTGTAGTGAGTGCAGAGGGTGCATGTACAGTCTGCTACATTGGTTTGAGATCTTGCAGTGTGTGTGTGTGTGTGTGTGTGTGTGTGTGTGTGTGTGTGTGTGTGTGTGTGTGTGTGTGTACTTATCTGTGTCTATCTGTTTGTCTGTGTGATTGTGAGATACAGGACAATGAAGGTGAGAGTGTGTAGGTAGAGAGTAATAAGTGTGTTTTGTTTATGAATGTGTGGAAGATGAGTGCAGGTTGTGTGGAGCTTGAGTGAGAAAGGATATGTCTGCAACTCTGTGTCCTGAGTGGCACTTGCCCCAAGGTAAGTTTGATCTCAGAGTCAGTTATATAAGTTTCAGAGGTGGGAGCTTGTCAACCATGTAAAAACCCTGTTCTGTGCATGTCTATGTGTGTTTGCTTTAGTGCATATGGAGTGAAGGGCGAGTGTAGTGTGTGCATGTATTTATCTGAGTGCAAGGACTATGCTTCTCAATTACTAGGTTAGCTATCACGTGTACTTGGTTAATGTGTCATATTTTTTAGTGTCTCTTGACTAGCTTGACCTCAGATATTTAGACATTACCTTTAGCAAAATTCTATAAGTTCAAGCTGATGAATAGTTCAACATGAATTCCCTGAGCCGCTGTACTTAGATTCATGTAGATTGACTCAAAAATACAGATCCACTGATTTTTGTATAACTTAAACTTATGGTAATGTTTATAATACCTGTTCTTCACTCACATTCACATGATCTGGAAGCATATGGTTCCTGTCATTTATACCTGGATTATTTATGTATGTGGTGGATAGACATGTCTGCTTATGGCTTATGTTTATGTATATATGCAGGCAAAAAAAACAATCATTTTATATTCCGATGTTTGGCTATGATTATATAATGAAGACCATATATGTTGGATAGCAGTGGAGTGCATAGCAGACAGGTATCCATGCAGTAGTGTGTTTTTACAAATCTGTTGAAAATTATTTTTGGAATTTTATAAGCAGTTGGGTTACCAAGAACTTATCAAGACTAGAAATCATAACTACTTAATGGAACCATTCCTTGTAAAGCTGTAGTAACAAAACTTCACACTGCCAGAAAACAGTTCTGGCAGATGTCCAGTTTGCAGCCCACTGCATTCTGTACCTACACCCATGTTTGTCCAGAGTATTTATCTCATTTTTGGAAGGAGCCATAGTTTTCCTTCAACCATACCCTGAAGGTACAGTGAAAGGGGAAAGAACAAATATTTCAGATTGATGCAACCAAACAAGAGCACTGAAAAATAATGAGGGCCATATGACTCTTAATGTACTACAAAAGCTATATAATGGAGGTAATGTCCTCCAAATACTCTAGGGGTCTTCATAAGTTAAATGAAGTGTGACCTAATTCCAGGTAGGCAATCGCAGCCAGAATCTGTATCATCATCCATACTAAAGATTATCCGAATGCCTTCACCCTAATAAGGCTCACTGGTACAAATGTCAAGGCTTGATATGCGCAAAATTTGTAGCTACAGCAGTCAAAGGAGGATTTTAGCAAGTAATTGAAAGGAAAATGGTGAGCAATACTGAAAATATGCATCTTAAATCGTATCCTTATCTTATTGCAATTATATTTACAACAGACATTAGAAGTATTATTTTTTTACTGAACTGCTACCCAAATGTGCATGACAGGGGTAACCATGTTGATGGATTGTATTTAAAGATAACCATCTTTGTCAACCAGTACATTTCAGTATGTAGCATCAGACTGTTTTATCCTTTCACTCATTCCACTTTCAGTGTTAAAGGAAAACATCATTATACATTAACTTCATTTCACACCTTTTATACAGCAGTTCTATACCTAAAAGTTTTTTTTTTCATTGCCCTCATCTAAATTCTGTGCAAGTTGTAAAATTAACTGGAGTGAAATGTTTCTCCTTTAATTTACTGAACTTCATTACTTAAGGGAGGTGCTAACAGACCAAAACATATCAGTTTACAAAACGCTCTGATGTGTGAGCACAATCTGTAAATTGTGTGGTTCTGAAGTCACAGAATCGCACACACAGGCAAAGACTCAGGCAGCAATAATAGCCTACTCCACTGATTAAGATTTGCATTAGCTAGATGTCTTATTTTTGTAAAAGCAGAAGAGCATTAATTCATGGTCAAGCCAAAGCAGCAGACAGAGACAGAGCTTGTATACTGAGTTGAAAGATAAAATGTATATGCTATGACTAGAGATTTAGCCAACTGATGTTTATTTTGTGTTTTGAGAAACTAAAGTATTAATTTACAAATCTAGAAGCCTAGTTTGCCTAGTGTTTTGACTAACAGAAAATATTTATGTCTGAGGAACCTGTTAGGAGTCCTTTATATTAATACTACCTACAGTGTCCAAAAAGGTAAAGTTAATAAAACTAGGTGGGTGAGATAAATATACCCTAACCTTTCATGTTACCTCTTATTACCAAGGTGGATCTCCAGTGTGATATGACCATGCCATACCTCTCAACCACTCTGGTCAGGAGTCGTAGACAAAGCAAAAAAAAAAATGGGAGACAAACATCAAATATCAGGGACAGATTTTAGACATTGTTCCTATATACTTAGAAAGTTGCTATAATAGCAGATTCTACATTGGTATGCATTTTCTAATGGATATGAAATTTGAAACTCAAACGGCTATCATTCATTCACTGCAATGCTCAATGATTTGCTAAAAAAACACAAATTTTATAAGAAACCAACAAAACTCCTTTATTTATTTATTTCAGTTTGATAACCAGGGAAGTCCACTGGGACACGAAGAGCCCATTTTCAGTGGAGGTCCAGGGAGAAAAACTCCAATGAACAGTTACAGAGAAATAGAATATGCAATCAATTGTTGAGAATATGCAGTGTACAATATAATAATGAGGTAACATACAATAAATTCACAGAGAAATGCAGTATACAATACAATAACATGACATTTTGAATACAGACATATAAGTATGTGTGAATTAATAATATTGTATTATTATATTATATTATTATTATTATATTATATTAAATATGAGGTAAAATCAGGGAGATTCTGAGAAATGATGGACTACTGAGTGCTTTATCTATGACCTGTAAGTCAGGAATAAATTTACTAACCACATTAAATAGCCAGTGAAAGAAGATTATGCTCATAGTAATTGTTTTACACAAGTTTAAAGTGACCGATCTTTATGTCAACTAAAGGGTCATAACAATGATATTGGCACTAGCGGGGTACTGTTTAAAAAGGATTATGGAAAGATTTCATGCTTGGAAAGTGCAGGTGAGGGCAAGTAGCAGTCTTACAGAGAAATAACAGCACCTCTTTCTTGCTGGATGTTATTACCAGATGCTTCATTCGACACTGAATATTTTCATCAGATATTTCTCCTGTCCTGAATGTGGAGTTACATAGAACTTCCATCAGACAAAGCCACTGTTTTATTCTGCTTATTTTATTTGCTCCAGTCATTTTTCTAGAGTATTTTAATTCTGCTGGCTGCAAATATGTTCAACCTTTTTACTGCTGGAGGTATATTCAGGGTTCTTCTTAGTCTATGCGCATCAGTTTTATTTAGAGTTTATTCCTTTTACTTACTTTGTTCTGCTGTTTTTTTCATGACTGCTGCTTGTTTTTTTGGAGTTAATTATACCAGCATTTTACTACTAAACTGTTAATATTCCATTCCTAAGTTACTGCATCCTCAAATCACTGTACTTTAATTAACTGAGCTTTGATTTCATGACAGTTCATTTTAAGGATCTTACTTTTAGGACCTCTTGATGTTGCAATTTTAATTTGTATTTATCATTTCACCATCTTTTGTAACCTATGTGATATAACCACGCAGTACATTTTTGCTGTGTTGGTCTATTTCAGCTTATTTTAATATCTCAAACACTATTTTTATTATGACTGTGCTTAGTGGTTCCAGACCACAAATAGTTCTACTGTCCTGGGTGTCCACCCCTTTAGTTATCATCCATCCATCCACAATCATCACTTAATATAATTATTTTTATACTTGTAGTTAGCTACATATTTATATAAGTACAATGGTTGACAAAATCAGGCCTTAAATGGCACTCTTCGGTGCACACCTTCTGGTGGTCTTTCATCATTTTAACCTCCTCTGACCTTTTTGAGGTCTGTCCATTTTTCCTTCAGGTTGTAACTAGACTTCCATTCTGTCATCAATCAGAGGGAAGAGACTGGAGCCTATCCAGTTGTGATCCTCTGTAGGGCACTGTATATTAACGTGAAGTCCATTTTCAATACGTCTGGGGCTGTGTCACACTTGCTGCATGATGTTGACCTTGCTTCTACTATGGATACGAGACTCAATGCTAATGTCAGCCCACATCCTTCATATGTGATACCACCTGATGTCTTCACTATTCATGCCCTAGATGGGATAGGGTTGGAGTTGAGTTACCATCTAATTTTACTCAGACATTCAGCTGTCTGAGATTGCTGCTAGGGATACTAACTCATTTGAACCCACCCTGACTAAAGGATCAAACATTAGGTTTCTCCTTATGTACCATCCCCCATGTTGTGTTAAGAAATTCTTGCATGAGTTCGCTGGCTTAATTATTGACCCCTGTTTTGTTTTGGGTGACTTCAGTGTAAGGGCTAATGATAAGTCAGTGGCTTTTGTGAAGGAATTCCTCTGCATTACAGACAGATTTAGGATTGACGGGATTATTCTCTCTGGAACTCATAAACTAGAGCATGGACTTTACTTGATATTCCATTCAGATGTGAAGATGGTGAAACCAGTCCCATGATCTGATTACTTCCTGATGTGCTTTGCTCTGGAGGTATCCATTTTAGTCTTGCATTACTGAATATACCTCCCCATTATTCTCACTTGTACTCATTCGGCTTATTTTGGAGAATATTGCTGGTGAGCAGGATGCTTTGGTGGATCAACCATAACAATTATTTTTCTCCTACTCTTGTTGACTTGCACCTACTCATGCTCACCCCCAACCTACTGACGCAGTGCAAGCCATGGTTTGAGCCTGAGCTACACTCCTTAAAACAAGAAAGATGAAGTTGGAGGTTTGGGGATGGAGTGACAAACTTGATCTGGCAAATATTATGCTTGGTACTGTACCAAAATCTCTTTATTTATTCTTTGTTGACCAGGTTAGTTCCACTAAACTAGTAGTTTCTTTTCAGGGAAGACATGAGGTGGTACTTATACTACTAGGGGAAATTTGTTCAGGTCATCAGAGAACTTCCCCTACTCTTTTCACATACAGGGACGCTGTATGAAATTACAGTTCTTGCATTAGGTCCAGTAGAGAAGGCAACTCAGAGAAGCAGGGAGGCAATGGAGCTTATGGACGTCAGAGAAGGCCATGGTGGAGGAAAAGCAATTCCTCTAAAAGTGGGTATTATATGGCAGGTTACAGATCGTAAGCAAGGGCTGAGGAGGTACAGGCTGGGAAGCCTGCAAATAAAGGCACTAAAAAAGAAGAGAAAGTGGTTGAGCTTCCTCAAAAGAGTAATTTTGATGGAGTGAAGTTGATGATGGATTTGGAGAAGATTTCCCAAGAAAATCTTTTCAGAGATGAGGTTTCAGCACAAGAATGTGTTGTTACAACCCTCCAGTCAGGATGCTGTGGGATGAGTTACTTTTGGATTTAGTGAACATGCGTGAACTTGACAGTGGTAAAGATATGTCCTGGGGAGACTTATTGGAGAAAATACAACAGGATGAAGAGTCAGTCATAAAGGGGAAATCATACGCGAAGATAGTGAAGTCGGGAGCGGAGAATAAGAAAGATATTACTGGTGGAAAAAAAAAGAAAATAGACTTTCTACAGTATATATTGAGAAAAAGGAAGACACTGAGCCAGATAGATATAAGGTATGGGACAAAGTAATTTCACCATTAGGAGTTAAAGCCAGTGAGGTAAGAGCTTTTATGCATATAAAAAGAGGCATTTTGTGACATTATTTTTGAGACTGGTCAGATAATGGAAAAAAATTTTGAAGATTATAAAAAAAAGAAAAACAGTATACCGTGGAATGTGTACATATTTAAAACATTTTATAGAGAGATGAAGAAAAAGATTAATATACAATTCAGGACAGAAGTAGATAAAGAGAGACTTTAAAAGGACATTTATTGAAGTTATGTAAGAATGTGTTAAATATGTCAAAATTGTATGATAATAGAGGTTTAGGGACTAGGGCAAGGGATTGCAATGTGATTTTGATAATTGAAAATGAAAGCATTATGCATCTACCGAGTGTTATAAATGTCGAAGGCGACAGAGGTATGATAAAATATTGGGGTCAGCCTAAAACATGTTTTATATGTGGTAAAAATGATTATTTAATTAGTAATTTTGCTAAAAAAGACATTTCTTGTGTGGAATAATAAGACATGATGCAAGAAATTGTGAATTGAGATGTTATAAATGCAATAAAAAGGGACATTTAGGGAGAATGTGAAGAAAAGGGAAAAGAGACAGAGATAGATATTGTAGAAGTATTAACAGAGCAAGACCAAAAGAGTGAATTGGGGCAAAAAGAGCTAGAAATAATGGAATCACAAACAGAAACTATGGCTAGAGAACAAGTTGTACAAAAATTGCAGAAGAAAAATCAGGGTTGAGTAACAATGATGATGTGAAATGTTATATAGTTAAACAAAAAAGTAATTCTATTGGTAAAAGAGTGCGGGAGAGGAAAAAGAAAATTACAGAGGGATTTAAAAAGGAAAAAAAAAGAAAGGGAAATGTTGAATAAATATTACTTTAAGGTAGAATTATTTGTAAAGTTTTAACACTTAACATGAATAGTTTTAAGAAGTTAGCAGGTCCGGCCTTTAATCAACTGGTGCCCTAGGCAAAAAGGCTTCACAGCACCACCCTCACCATCCAGTGCCCCCATCCTGGTCTACCTACACCATCCAGATTACTGAAAAAGCTCCCCTGCTAGAGTGGCACCCCAGGCAGCCGCCTAGTTGGCCTATGCCTAAAGCCAGCTATGGAAGTTAGAGAGGAGAATAGGGATTTTATAGCTGTGTAAAAAGCAAGATAGTGATATCATTATCTTAGAAGATATTAGATTATTCTCTCAAATAGAAAGGCATCAAACAAAAATGTGGTAGAGAAATATATTATCTGGAATTTTGGGAAAGAGACTGGTTCAGGGATATTTATATTACATAAAGATACAGTTAAAGTGTTAGATGTTATGCTTGTTATAACAGATAGAATTCTAATTATTGACATAAGATGGATGGACTATATTATTAGAATTATTGCAATATATGCATATGTAATAAAAAAGGAGACAGAAAACATTTTTAGAAATATTATCAAATATGTAGCAGTTAATATGGAAACTATTGTAGCTTGGGATTTTAATTGCAATTTAAGACAACAGGTTAAGAAAGCATATTATGTTAAACTAGTATGGGGTATTATAAAATATGGACAGTTAAGAATTTGGAATTTGAAGGTGGACATACAGAAGAAGAGGCGATAGAAGAACAGAAATAGATTGTCTAAACCTCAAAATGCACGCACTCAAGGCACTCCTCAGTATGGAGAACATCGACATCTGTGCAGTAACAGAAACCTGGTTTAAGGCTCCTGAGAGCACCCCAGCACTACTAGGCTATAACTAATACCATACCTTTCGAGCACAAAACCAGGACCGAAACACAAAAGGCGGGGGTGTATCCATATTCATCAAGGATACCCACACCTCCAGGTTAGTGGGGCAGCCACACCTGCAGGTTAGTGGCGCAGCACAATGCATCAGAGATCATCCATGTGCAACTAACAACAGGCAAAACTGCAATCCAAATTGTAGCTTGCTACAGATCACCCACCATGACCCAGGACCCACATTCCGCATTTCTGGCAGCACTGGGAAATATGAAGGTCCTACCAAACACCCTAATACTGGGTGATTTCAATTACCCAAACATAAACTGGGAGAACTACTCAAGTACTTAATTCCTTGCCCAACGCTTTTTAGAATTTATAAACCCAAATGCCCTGGATCAACTGGGCAACACCCCCACAAGAGGGAACAAGATATTGGACCTGGTCATCACCAACATGGGCGACCGGTGTTCCACACCGGAGGTCAACCCCTCACTGGTTAGATCAGACCATAGACTAATCACTCTGGATATCCACATTCCGCCCCTACCCCCAATCATGGAAACCACCGTGAAAAATTTTCAAAAGCAAACTTCACATTACTTAAGACCAAGGTGGAAAGGTTCACAGCCCCCATGCTAAAGGACAACACTGTCCAAGCTGCTGAAACCTTTACAAAGGCACTCTATGAGCATCTGCAGGAATGCATGGATCGTGTTATCCCAAGTAAAACCAAGACTCTCTCCTCCAAGAAAAGGAAACCAGTCTGGTGGATCTCTGCCATAAACAAGCTATACAACAGAAGGAGAAAACTAGTAAAGAAAAGAGTAAAATCCCAAGAAGGGAAGACATCCCTGATCGGTATCAGCAAGAAACTACGATCCCTCATAAAATCATCCAAGGCTAGCTTCGAAAGAAAAATTGCCATGGACTCCAAAGACAACCACAAAGCGTTCTTTAGCTATGTCAAGAACCTAAGTGGAAACTCTCAGATCTGCTCTGAGTTAGTGCAGAATGGCACAAAATACACTGAACCGACTGATATTGCCAACATTCTGGCAGACAGGTTTAGTGCAAACTTCACCCCCCTCTCACCCCCTAAAGGGCCCATAACCATACCAGAAGAATGTAGGGCCCAATCAATCACTGACACACAGGTTAAAACAGCCCTATCCAAAGCCAAAAACACAGCTTCAATGGGACCGGATGGTGTCCCAGGCTGTGTCTTACAATAGCTCCAAAATGAACTAACCCCTCACCTAAACACACTGCCCAAACTCAGCCTCTCTACAGGCTATGTACCCACAGAGTGGCACACAGCAACAGTTATGCCACTCCACAAAGGTGGAGCCACAACGGACCCCAGGAACTATTGCTCTATAAGCCTGACTAGCCTGGTCTGCAAGGCTATGGAGCGCATCATCATGGAACTCATTAACAGAGACATTGGGAACCTCCAAACCTTGAACCCTACCCAGTTTGGCTTTGTTAAGGGCAGATCATGCCTCCTAAACCTGGTGGACTTCTTTGAAACAGTTACCAAGGTGTTAGATGAGGGAAAGGAGGTCCACACAGCCTACCTAGACCTCGCAAAGGCTTTTGATACCATTCCCCATTCTAGTATTATAGACAAGCTCACCAGCTTAAACATAAACCCCTATGTCATGAGATGGGTTGCCAACTGGCTCATGGATAGAACCCACATGGCGAGAGTTGCAGGCTCTATGTCCGACCCTAAACCGGTTACAAGTGGCGTCCCCCAGGACTCAGTCCTAGGACCCCTCCTGTTCAGTTTATACTTCTCAGAGGTACAGGCAAGCATAGGAGGACTATGGCTGACCAAGTTCGCAGACGACTGCAAACCAGGGGCCATAATTGATTCTCTGGCTGATACAGACACTCTCCAGAAGGGTCTCACTGAGATGGATACCTGGTGTCAAAATCATAGCCTCAAGCTAAATGCCAAAAAGTGCATAGTCATCCCCTTTGGAAAAAAATAAAGTACCCACAAACTACCACATATGTGGTAGTCCCCTAAATAAAGAAAATGTAATAAGGGATTTGGGGACCCAAGTAGATAGTAATCTCTCCTTTGATAATCATATTGCTAAGGTGGTTAGAAAATCCTTATATGTGGCCCACCTAATCACAAAAGGGTTCGCATCTAGAACAAAAGAGGTTATTGTGCCTCTCTACTCATCACTCATTAGACCCATCATAGAATACAATGCCCCATTTGAGATGTACCTTACAAGACACCTGCAACAGCTGGAAAGACCACAAAAGTACCTCACCAAGAGAATTACTGGCCTCAACCAGATGCCCTATGCAGCCCGACTCAAGAAACTCCAGCTGTACTCGGTTGCATGCTGCTTACTCAGAGGTGATCTCTGCCTGACATACAAGGCCATGTCCAACCCAGAATTGATGGACATGCTCCACCTAAAAAAAAACAAATCCCAGAGAGACACATGCTCTAGAGATATAAACCTCACCACAACGATAAATAGGACATGCTGGAGGGATAGATTCCTGTCCCAGAGACTCCCCATGCTTTGGAACAGGATTCCAATATACATCAGGCAGAGCCCCTCACTAACACTCTTCAAGAGAAACATTGAAGGGTGAATGGGAAACAGAAAATTTACCCCGGGGATCATTGCAGTGGCTCTGCTGGACAGTGGCGCAGGGAACTAATGGCTCTGCTGGACAGAGGCACAGGGAACTAATCTAAGGGGGTGGCGAAAGCCAACACATTCTGGCTAGGCTTATAAATGCCCTTGGGCAGATAGCCTAGTACTTACATATGAACCTATGAACCTATATTCTGTTGTCAGAAAGTTTATCAATAGTAAAACAAGCGGTGTTAATGACAGGATTTTCAGATCACAGGGCAATTTGGATTTCGATAAAAGGAAATTCTTAGTATATAAAAATAGGGCAAGGTCTAAAAAGGGTGAATGAGATGAAATTGGATGCTATAAAGAAAGATGATGTTATGAAGTTATGGCAGGATCATGTAAAAATGAGAGAATTTTATAAAGACTGGTCTGAGTCGTGGCTAAGTTTTAAACGGAAATATAAAAAAAGAGTTATGTGACATGGGAAAAAGAGAAAATATATATGGAAAAATGAAGTATTAGAAGTTAAATGACAAAAATATTGAGTGTTTAGAAAAAAATGAAAATTTCTTTATCAAGGAACAGGAATTACATGAGTTGAATAAGAAAAAATAGAACATCCGTTATATAAACAAAGATATTTTCTGCAAGAGAGAAGTAATTGCACCATATTTAAGTAAAATAATTAAACAGGATAATAGTGTCATCAGAGAAATGAATGATTCATCAAGTACAGTACATAATACAAAAGAGAAAATTATGAACATAGTAAAAGAATATATTAAGACATTATTTAAAGAGCAGAGAATAAAGATGTGGAAGGAATGGAAGGTATGCACATTTTCTGGTAAGGACAATAAAGATTTGGAAAAAGAAATAATAGATGAATTAGACAAAGTGTTGAAAATAGTGAATTTAGATTCAGCAGCAGGACTAGATGGAATAGAATATCGGATGTATAAAAATATGACTGTAGAGCAAAAAAATGATTTGTAACAATATTAAATGATTAAACAAGCCCCGGGATTCATGAAGCTTGCACCAGGCGCATGCATAGCGTAGGCGTTATAATGCCAAATATGGCCGCCGAGCGATTCAGGTACGATCCAATTCCACGTGCACTACCAGCATACGCCAGATCTGTGCAGCTCCCGGTGCAGGTATGCAAATCACCCCATGTGCAGTGTTGCACCATGCAAATGAAGGCATATAGCAATTCATGAAGTGGTGCAGGCATAGTGTAAGCCCACGGAAATGTAAACCAAAAAACACGGTTTACATTTTCCCAAACATAACATCGGAGCTATGGAAGAGGGCCAGACCCAGGTATCACAACGTGAACATATGCCAATGG
The DNA here is from genome assembly GCF_019279795.1 of Protopterus annectens. Lineage (NCBI taxonomy): Eukaryota > Metazoa > Chordata > Ceratodontiformes > Protopteridae > Protopterus > Protopterus annectens. The sequence goes on along the minus strand of NC_056725.1, from coordinate 535,173,468 downwards.
CGAAATACACAGCCAATGGCATAAGAAAAGATGCATAACACGTAAATAACAACATTTAATGTCATGTCCACAGTAACGCACCGCAGAACCACAGGGCATGTGTGCGGAAGATGTAACATAAAGAAATAATATAAAAATGTCATAAAATCGCAACGTAATAGAAAGCAGGTTTACAGCATAACACACAATGGTAGGCATGGAACACCACAACCAAGGTGCAAGGGTTGCTAAGGGCTTGCGATAGTGTTTGCTGGTAACTATGAATTAGTAGTCAATGCCATGCAAATGAGGCAGATAATACTGAATCGCAAATGTCCCGCCGGAGGAAGGTTGTACCATACGGCGCAGCGGTATAACACCAAGGAGTGGCTCAGAGGAGATACATGACATCAGCAGAGGGGTGTGCCACTGTAGCACTAAGCACATTGGAGCATTGCAAATCTGGCCTGTCCGTTGCTAAGCAAAGCTGCAGGATAGGGGTGGGGAGGAATCGTTTAGCTGAGAGCACACATGGCGGCCAAAAGCGCATGTGTACGAGGATGAAAAGGTGCCTGAAACCCAGTAATCGGACGCACGCGCCGCAAACAATAGCAGAAACAGGAAGGTCAGGGGAAGAAAAGGAAATGCGGAAGTAGGGTAATTGGAGTACTAATGAGCAATCAACACCAATCAACCCACGAAGGCCAATCGACGGCAGCTGACAAGTCCGCTTGCAGAAACCTGCAAAACAGGATAGGGGAGGCATGTGAATGCAAAGAAAGGAGGGGAGGTATTGGATTGCAAAGATAGGAGACCTGACACAGCAGAGCAAAGCAAACTGACAGCAGACCGGCAGTAGCACACATAACGCAAGATACGCCAGGTCCAGGAAAGCACAAATGAAAGTAGGCTGCAGGATGCACGCCAGAAAATGGTAGGTGCAATGCGCAGAAATGTAAAGGGAAGGTCAAGAGGTAATCCACGGCAGGCAAATGTAATTCAACACCAAAGGCACCACAATAGTAGTTCCGGCAGTAAATCACATAACTTAACCTGTAGCTACGAACGTACATACACACCCTATGACATCATCGGTGTTCACAGCACAATAGTATAAAATGTGTAAGCACCCAACACACACCTGTGTATTCCCAAACACCGCACCATAGGTGTAAACACACATGGAACTTTTAAAATGTACATGTTGGGAGCTGCCATAGCTGTGATTCATCAGCATGTGTTAGAGACTGACGGTGTTGTGGAGGATGATGCCGACAACCACCGCAGGCCTCGGAGGAGAAGGAGAGTGTTCAGACCAAGGGTAACTTACCAGGGGCTACATGACCTGGAGATAGTAGAGCGTTACAGGGTGGACAGGGACATCTTACAGCAAATAGTGGAGCTGTGCCGGCCACGCCTGAGAACCAGAAACAACAGAGGGGAACCCATACCAGTGGACACGAAGGTATGTGTAAGCCTGCGAATACTGGCCACAGGTACCTTTCAAAGGCCAACTGGAGATATAATGGGTATCTCACAGGCATCAGCATCCAGGGTACTACACCAGTTCCTGGATGCCATGTTACCATATGCCAATGAGCAGATATACTTCCCCAGAACTCAGGAGGAGTTGGCCAGCAATATGCGCAACTTCCACCGTGTGGCACAATACCCGGAGGTACTGGGTGCGATAGACTGCATGCACATACAAATCAAGTCACCACCCGGTGAGCAGGGTATGCGCTACATAAACTGCAAGGGATTCCACTCCATCAACTGCCAGGTCGTGTGCAATGCCCAGGGCATTATCATGGATGTGTGTGCTGGCAGCCCTGGAAGCTACCATGACTCCCATATCTGGCATGCTTCACAGCTGTATCAGGTATTTGTCATGGGGGACATCCCACATGGCCATCTCGTGGGGGATGCTGGCTATGCACTGGAGCCAAGGATGATGACTCCTATCAGAAATGCACACACACCCATGCAAGAACGCCATAATGAGGCACACGCACAAACCAGAATCATCATAGAGCGTGTGTTCGGGATGCTGAAATCACGGTTCCGGTGCTTGGATACATCTGGTGGAGCCTTGCAGTACTCTCCAGGCACGTGTGCCCACATCATCATAGTATGTGCCATGCTACATAATTTGATCCTGCGGGAAGCAGCTGCAGCAGGGACAAAATGGTGAAGGCCCACATAGCCCACCGCAATTGCCAAGGCCAGTACAGGCACAGAGGGATTCAGACCATGAACACACTGTGCCAGCCCCAGTAGGCAGACGGAGGCGTGCCCAATATGCCTACGCCTTGGCAAAGAGGGAACGTATAGCACATACTCTGACCGTGTAGGCCCCTATGGACTGACACCTCTCCACCTGCACACACAGTAAAATGGATGGCACACAAACATGACCACCTGTAAATTGTAATGTATAGGTGGCCCAATGTGTGACTCCTACATAGGCAGCCCTCAAACATTGTAAACACAGCAGCCAGTGGAACACGGAATGCCAACACCTGAACAGTACATGAGTCTTACAGCATATGATGGTGCTGTGTGCCTGTCACGTTCCCCGCCAGATATATATCTCTCTCTATATATATATATATATATATATATATATATATATATATATATATATATATAGATATACATATATATATATATATATATATATATATATATATATATATATATATATATATATATATATATATATATATATATATATATATATATCTATATATATATATATATATATATATATATAGATATATATATATATATAGATATATATATATGTACACATATGCATATATATGATACAGATAGAAAGGGCAATAGAGGGATATATGGTGATATAGATGGATTCAGCGATATCTGCAAATAGAATGGATAGTTCAACGACATTCATAACATCTTGGAGGTACAAATAAATAGGATACCGCCAACCATGGAATGTGTAACATACCGACATGCGTAACCACGAGGCTGAAAGACCGATAGAACAGAGTACCCGAACAGTACATCCGCGAGTAATAGTATGATGATATGAAGGGACAGTTAGTCACCGATGCCGGTGTCACGGTCCACGTAGGTACTGTGTTCAACTGTGTCTGTGAGTGCCATAGTCTGTGTAAGTGTGCGCTGAGGGTGCCGTGTGCGTGTCTGTGTGACTGTAGTGTGTGTGTGTGTCCACAACATGTGTATGTTGGTGCCAAGTCAGAGGCAGATCAGTATGGTAGGTGTGGGTATAGCTAGCCGTAGGCATACGGTTACTACCTGTACCACAGTAGGAGGGACATCCCCACCCTGGGCAGGTGTGTCCTGACATAAAACAGTACAAAGGGCAAATGTCCGAGATGGTAGGACATAAATATGTCCTATATATAATGTAACAGTCGTATTTAATAGTTATGCCTGTATGTAAGAAACTTAAATGTTACATGCAATATGATAAGTAGCCAAAGTCACACAACAATAGGTATGTAGTGAGGATAAAATATGTGCTACCTGTGTACTGACCATGGCTACGTGATGGCCTGTAAACACCGCTTTGTGTCCCGCAAGTGTCCAACAATGACCATATGAAAAGGTGGCAACCCATGGCAAACAGGCTCTTTTAACAACACAACCACAATGACTGCAAATATCTGGGACAGAAATACAAGGGATAGCTGTCACTTACACATATCCCCTGATATATCACTGCAATTACGGAGGTATGCAAGTAGCAAGCTCACCTGCAGATGATATAGAAATCAATTAACAATGGCCCAACGTACAGTCCCATAACATAAGTCTACTAACTGTTAGCTCCCCAGTTAGGGACGGAGCCCACACACATATATACGGATTATGTAGAAATGCAAGGCCCACAAACCGTATATGTTACGTACAACCACCGACATCCCCCACACTAGAAACTAAAGCAATACAAACTGTAATAGCAGCACAAACATCCAGTCAGCCAATTACATCTGCAGAACCCTCAACATACCATGTGAGAGACACAATTAAAGGCGACATGCAAAATTGCAGGCGTTGTATAATGGAACAAACAGCCATGTTACAGGTTTTGATTGCAATACTCCATTATCAGACGTCGGGATGACAGGTACACCCACATGTTGAACCAAATACTCTACCTGTCACACACAATCCACGGGGGACATGAATCCAAACTATACCTGTCTCCATGCATAGCAGTTGCAGTTACACATAACAAAACACAAAACCCCGAAGGTAGGGCAAATAGGCAACGCCCAGGTGGAGAATCCAATTATACCCCACTGTCGCCACGTAATTGGTGAATGGAGTAGCTGCACAGCTGATATGCAGGTAATTAGTCACTCAGGAACACCAATTGGCGGGAAGAATCCACATGTTTCAGGTATCGACGTATATAAGGATGACTTGCCAGACATTCAAACCATATGCTCATACCGAATAGCAGTTGAAATGCTGTGAGAGAGATAGAAATGAAACGCCGTAACAACAACAAGGTATGTAGAACGCCCGATATGTAAGGTTATGTATAGCATGATCTGTAGTAATTAGTTTTACTGTATGTATAGCCTGGTTTGCATTAATTAAACGTGTCCGCAATGCATAAAGTGGGGAAAGGTATTTATGTAGTGATGTCTTGCTGAGCATACTAACGCTTGTAGAATCTGTGCGTCCAGCAGTGGGACACAAGATACACAGCACAGACACCACAAGGGATGCTACATGAGGCCATTAAACAGAACAATGCCATACAACCTGCCGTCAGTGGTAGGGTATGTCCAACAAGGACGTGCCATAGCAGGGGATAGTATATGTTGATATACTGTCACAGCACGCATGTGTATGGGCATATAACGTTAATGACATATGTAAGGTGGTCCCGCTGAGCAAGTATGCTTTGCATTATGGGATACCATGTGACATATGTGTTATGTATAGTATTATAGGTAGATATGACAGATATTCTACACAGCATAACAGGCATATCATGCATACCACAGGTATCATCTATTGGTATGTACAATAACAGGATACATATGGCCTGTAGGTATGGGACATAGTAATAGCATGATAGCTACTCTAAATGGAAGGGCTACCAAGTAACCATGCACAAAGGATATGTAATAGCTGCACAGGTGCATAGTGGGGTACTATGCAGTCTGGCAAGTCCATGTGTAAGCACAACTACAGTGTTAACACTAGTGGCACCTCTCCAGGGTAGTGTCCTATGAAGAGCAGAGCCAGGTGTCACCTGCACCACTGCACAGTACAGCCACTGCAGTGATCCCAGGCCTACATGTGTCTCCCAACCACCAAGGGAGGTATCACATGAACAGTGCTACTGAGTGTCCCTGCGTGATGTACATAGGACTTATATTCCACAGCATGGTGAGTGTCCGGTTTGGGAATGTAACCCAGAAGCACATCCCACTCATTGTGGAGTGTGTGCACATATCCATGAGCATGTTGCTCACAGTGGCCTCTGCTTATGTTACGTATGAGGAGTGTATCCATCAATAATGTTGTGGACATGGGCCCTGTCTGATCAGCAGAGGTCACCCCTGAGTATGTAGTATGCAAATGTGTACAGATGTGGTGTCCGTAGTGCAGCCACATATTTAAACTGTCGGAGCTCAGTAAACGTCATGGCGTGTTAATGTTGTGGCATGTAAAGCTGTAGCTGTTGTGTAAGGTACACCCTAAATGGGGTGGTGTACCCTTGAATGTGTGTAGATGTCTTGAGTGCAGAGGTACAATGGGTGCCTATGTACCAGTTACACACCCAGTACAGATAGGTGTGGCCACATAGGAAGATATCCACGCCACAGTGGCAATACAGTAACCACATGAGTGGGTGTGACATATGTGTGTCCTGCAAACATGTACAATGTGATATGTATGTAGGGGACTACCATCCATGTGATAGTCAGTGGGTGAATGGTGTAATGCAAAGGTGATGTGCATGCACCTTGTGTCATGCAGCTTGATGCCATGATAGTCATATTATGTATCTGTCACAGTGACACCCGTATGGTCGGAGTCAGTATCAGCTGGTGGAGCAATAATGGTGCTTGGTATGTAGGGGTTTGAAAGCTAGGCAGGGAAAGTCCCCTGTGCCAGCCTGTTCCGCAAGGAAGCATATACTGAACATGAGGGGCCCTATGACTGAGGACCGTGGTATGCCAAATGTACCTGACATGAAGTAGGTACTATGGTATGCTGGCCTCACTGTGTGTCCTGTCCATGAGCCACATAGCATAACATCCTGAGACACAGGGTACGATGTGCAGGTGGATGTGTATGTTGTCAATACCAGAATGGGGAATGGTGCTGAAAGGCAATGAGAGGACAATATAGGATGTGTGGACTCCCGTACCATTAGCAACTGCCCTGGTAACTGTATAAAAGGAGTCCACCATGTGTAGGGGCCATGCTCTGGACTTAACAAGCCCAACCCAGGTGGCAGCAGAGGACGGGAGCCCAACAATGTCTCTGAGAATGACGTCCTTGATGATGTGCCCCATAGCTATGCAGAACAGTCCAGTCAGGTGTGTAGGACTATAGTCCCACTCGTGCAATGCGGTGCCACCTGTGTGTAGTGTGATAAATGCTGCTGCGTGCCATTCAGGGGCTACAATGTCTGAAACAAGGCTATTACTGAATATGGTGGCCTAGTGGGGAGACATGTAATTCAAAGGTTGGTGGACATCACAGCCTGGGACATTGGAAGGTGACATGGGGCCAGTGTCCCAGGACATATAGAGTGTAGGTCAGTACTGTGTAGGTGTGACCACAGGGACACCACAATGTTCATGTATGGATTGCGGCCCGGTAGTGAGTGAGAGGGTGTACTGTCAGCATTGAAGCCATCCTCCAGCATGTTGCCAACAATACCTGAGTCTGCAATGTTCCTGAGTGACTGTTCTATGTGACAGCAGATGTGGGTGTTGCCATCGAATACTGACATACCACCATAATGCCTGGTGGTACACCCCGGAATGTGTGGCAGTCATGTTTACGTAGCTAGTCTTGGAGTATGTGATGAGGGACCCTGTGGCCCCACCACGGCTGACCAGTGAGCCACACCACACATGGGAATGTACACCACTGTGCAACAGCCTACACCTGTTGTTGTACATCATATGTCCATGGAACATGACCACCAGAGTGGCGTCTGTTATCTGGTGTGTACCATCATGGTTCTGTGTGGAATAGCATGATCCATGCAGTTGTGTACATGTTAATTAAGTGCACTGGGGTATGTGTCAGCATTTGTATGTGCATTGTCCATCTGCACGGGTGTCATGATGTTAAGAACCGCTGTCAGCAGACGTGTGTAGTAGGTGTTGTAGTACACATGTACTGTGTATGCTGTGATGGGTGTGTTGCCGGGATGTAAATGAGGGGATAACCCCAGGTGTGTAACACCAGTCACATGGTGGTAGTGTTCATGCCAAGGGTAATGTAGGTCTTGGAGGTGGTGTGTATGGGTTGATCCAGCAGAGTGGAGGGTATGACTCATGGATGTTTCGGTACAGGAGTGGCTATCCCAGTGAAGTGTGGGGTAGTGTCAGTCACACATCAGTAGTATCTGAGGCCCACTGTCCACTATACCACCATAGAAGGTATGTTACCCGTGGGGTATGATGTTGACTCTGTTGCTTGTTACAATGTGTATAGCGGTCCCGGACACAGTTAGTTGCACATGGAGCACCTCTGATGCATTGTGCTAAGCAACTTGCCATGATGCGTGCAAAACATAGTGGGATATGGGAACCCCTCAGCTGTGGGTGTGCCGGTCCAGGTATGTGCCTGAAAGGTATGGTCTGTCTAAAACCTGTCATTGCAGGTGTGCTCTAAAGAGCCTAGAGGAAGGTCCCAGTCACTACAGAGATGTTTGAGTGGTGCATTATAAGGTGTGCCTTGCCTGCGTGCATCACAGAGGAAGATGCAAGCAATGTGTCACATGACCCCATGTCGCACATGCCAGTTACCGCCCTGCCGGTGACTGTTATTGGAAACTGTGCAAGACAGGCAGTATAGAAGCAGCAAGAGCCTTACATGTGAGCTGTACTCCCAGGGCCGACAGGTGCAAGTCATCTGTGCCACAGCATTGTGTTTGACCAGGACAGTCATAGCGGACAGATACCACATGCCTGTGGAATGACAATAGGAGCATAGTCAACTGTTGAAGTGACACAGTCGGTCATTGTACAGTGGTATCATGTCCGGACGAATGCAAAATGCTCCCCAGGGCTATGCCCACACCCTCAGGGCTATAAGACTGGTGAGCTATTGCATGTCCCTGCACACGTAGTCTGTGAAGTGGCATCACAGGGCAGTGACACTAACATGGCGAATGACAGACATATCATACCTGATGAGGTGTGGCATGGGTGCATAGGTTATGTTGCAGAAGCAGTTACCTGACAACAAGATGTAAGCGACTAATGCCTTGTGTAGCCTGCTGTGTGGAACTGCAGTATGACACCCTACAGAGTCAGCTATGACTGGTGTGTTGTGAACGTTATAACTCACTATTGGCTGTATGTGGTGGGCACACATGAGTCTGTGGGCTATAAGCTGGTGATGTTGTCTTCCATGATGGGGGCTACCTCTGGTGCCTACAGTGAGTATGGAGACATACTGCACAGGTTGTCTTCGTAGGTGTGGCCAGTGGTGTAGATCATGTGAGACTATGTGATGGGTGGGGTGTGTTGCGAATGTTACACATCCCCAAATGACTGTCAGGTGCAGTCAGGGTTGGCGACAGCATTACCCCCAGCCATAGCTGTCAGCCTCCTGTCCCCAAAATGAGGAAGATTAGCCCTCATACCGTGTGACAAATGGGCGAAATGTGGAACACTTACAACTGGCTTACTAACAGCGTCAACTAGGAAGGGCATATGATGGCTAAAATAGGCTGGTCTTACGTATAAAACAGATATTCCAATGAATTAATATGATTCTCATCTATTTAGCCATGGCTAGCAGGTAAACTATGTACAACAATGAATGTGTGACAGACCCTTCCAATGTGGAACCTTGAGGAACATGCACCTTTTAGAACCCCAAATGAGGTACGTTCCCCGTAATGAGGTACACCTGAGAGCTATGGGCCCAGCACAGCTGCAGACATGCATCCCCCACAGGCTGTAGTGCCGTATGTTGGTAGGTGAGCATTGAATGTGTACATGAGACAATTGCTCTATTGCCACATGCACGACATATCCCTCATATAGACAGGCAGTAGCACTGGTACGTGACAGTTGGACATGCCTGTATATACAACCATGTCCCACAGGATATGTGCGTTACATGTGTACAACAGCTGTCGTACCTTAAGCAAGCTGGGAAGTGTAGGACAGCCAGTGTACCTGTGGGAAATGGTGTGGAATGGGCGCTATAGTAATCAGTAGCTCATGACATGCTCACATGTTCTAAACAAGTGCCTAGCATGACCATACAATACAGATAGGGTGTTGGATAATATCAACCCACAAGTGGTGATGACAGTCATTTAGGGTGGCACCGCACTATAACCCTGCTGAGTATGGTGTGCATGTCCATGAACCATTAGCACTGTATATGTTAGCAGTACAGATGTACAATATAGCACGGATATTTGATTACAAATACCTTTGCATGTCACAGGAGTGTTCCACCAGTGGCCTGTTTACAGACTCACAACTACAAAAGGTGCAAGAATGACATGTGCACAGCACATCAGTGCCAGATACAGTAGAACAGGGTTAATGTGTTGTACCCCACCCTCATTGTAGCCCATACCACACAGACAAATGCTAGGCATCTGTGTATGTAAGGCTGTGAATGGCTGTGAATGGCTATGACCTATCAGTTTAGCTGTGCCAGTGTTGTGAACAACATACAGAATGGGCTGTGTGGGTGAGGTGTGTGACATATGTGCACAGTCTGATGGATGATACCAGCAGTGTCACCGCTAGGTGAACATCCCTGTACCCATACACTACTACCTAGGCTGTGGTCAACATTATGGACACTGTGTAAGGGATGGTGCTGTGCAGTGCACCCCCCAACATGGTGACGTCTCCAGGCCCCTTAGGTAGTCATATGAGGTACCCATGTCATGTCAGGGTGCCATCCATGAGCACGGAGATCACTGGCCAGGCATATACAGCACTGTGGTGACCAATATTGGATCACATACCACCTGTAAGGGGTAATGGCTATGCATGGATGTGCGATACCAGCCTTCACAATCCACACCTCCACTATGCAGCATGCTGTTTACCTTGCAGAAGGACATTTGCTACACCATGATGATGGACATGCTACATGTCCATATCCTGATCTATATGACATATGTCATGGACAGCCACCGTCCTAATACTAGGACTGCCACAGGCTGGACAGATCCCTGTGCCATATATGTGACATACTCCCACCATACCATGCAACCCTGTCCATCAAAGCTGCAGATGTCATCCCAGTCATACATGGTGTGATGGCCGCATGGTAGATGTACTATCAACTGACTGGATCAGTAATGTGGCACTGATGCAGCTTGCGGTGGCACAATGGCCATCTGTAACAGCATGGAAACCATGCCCGCACATGCTATGGTTGATGACCATCCCTGCGAATGTCATCTGACTATCCATTGTCCCATGTCTATCACATGTGTAATACAGGCGATCCGTGTCAGGATGTTGAACAGTTGTACAGTGCTGTGTAGATGTCTATGGCAAAACACATGCATGTACAGGTGTCCATGCGTATGTGTGCATTGTCACTGCTCAAGTCCATTACGGCTGTGCCTGTGTTGATATGTGACATATACACACAGCATCCAGGTCAACAGTAGTACCGTGGACACATCGAGGCATGTGCAGATAGGTAAGAACACAAGTGCAGGCAAATAGACATGCCCACAGCAAGACAGCATTTATATGGAGTATGAACACTGTAATGAGGTGACACACATATATGGTGATGATATCCAATGCATAATGGGTGTGACATGTATGACACAAACACATCAGTCGTGTTAGTGTCATGATGCTTTGCAAAGATAACTGTGCAGATGCAGTAGATGTCATAGAAATGTATGTGCAGCAGTATCTCTGTACATCTCTGAAACTGTGACCTGTCACCATCATTATGTTTTACAGATAATGCCCCGTACACGCCCCCCAGCATACACCCGCCAGGAGGATGATGTCCTCATCCCACAGCTACATGACAACTATGACTTGTTGTTCAGCCATGTGCCACAGCATGCCCAGCAGCGGGATGACCTGTGGCAGGATCTACGCAGGAGGGTGAACGATGTGGGTGGCCATAACCGCACCTACCAGCAGGTGCGCAGACACTGCATGGACCTGATACGACATGCAAAACAGCATGCCACTGCAATCACCAGGGAACAAGGTGGAACAGGTGGTGAGCCACCAACCCAGTCCCCACTCACACACACCGAGGAGCTATTGGCCAGTCTGGGGACACCCAGGGAACAGCATCCAGAAACACTAGCTGCCATCGTGGAGGTGGGTGTCTCCCAACCAATGAGCCTGGAGTTGCCTGGTAAGTTAGTAATGCACATATGGCTATTATATCACATTTAGTTGCATGTGTCACTGTACATTATGTAAAGTAACAACATATGCCAGGTATGTGGACACACATGCTGCATACTACAGTATGCTACGTTGTGTATGCACACATGTGCATACTATATGCTATTACACAGGTGAATGTGTTCACATGCACAGTGCAACCTGTGGCTGTCATACAGTCATGGATAATGTTCATACTGGTGTGTCACCCCTATACAGGTACCTCTGGCGTGCCGCACAGACATGGGTCCGTTGCAGGTGAGACTGTCATCAGTATCAGGCATGTTACAGTGTAGATCTATTTGCCATGTGGCCAGTTAACACTTGCACACCTGATGTTTGTTCCAGTCATGATATGCAGGTCGCACAACCATGCATTCACACACGCCACCCATGTGCAATATATACAAACGTAATGATACACAGACTTGAAACAGTACTTGTCAATGCGACATGTGTGGTCAGCTGTGCATACAACGGTGGAGGTGTTCTACAATGGAGGCATATGTAGTATGCATTGGAACAACATGTGTGGTACGCACACAGTACCACACAGTGAGCTGTGATATGGGCAGCCCACAAGTGTCACCATTGTGTCATATGCCCCTGCATTGGGTGTACACATTGTGATGTGCCACCTGACATGTCCCAGACATGTAGTGTTCTGTCTGCAATATTGTCACACTATCGCATGACCTATACCCCACATACCAAACATACAACCCATTGCCTGCATAGCCCTGTGGATTGTGACATATCTGACATGTATGGGTGTATGTCATATGGGACCACACAGACATGTGGAGTAGATGCCCATCACACACAATTGGCCAACACATGTGCACAAATGGCCATGGGGGTGGCCAGAGACATGTAGCCACACAGTACTTGGGATGTGTATACACCCTGTTGCACATTGTCCACACATGGTCCAATTATAGTCTTAGTTGACCGATTATACAGTTGATGTGATACACTGGACAACCTAAAAGCCTGTGCACAGCTACTGGAGGTGTCACTGAAGTCTGCCATATACGATCTGTCGAACATCACGACTGTGTTGCAGTTATGGTTATGCAATGTGTACATATTATGCATTCTACAGCAACATACATGCCTCATGCTGCCATGCAATGGCACAGTGTCTGTACTTCACACTGTATAGCAATGTAGATGGCTCACACTACCCTCCCATGCTCATGCACATTTGCTAAACATGCATTCTATCTGTAGGGCATACACACAACACTGCAATGGGAAGCCCATTATGATGCTGTACATGTGTCAGGATACCATTGTGTCATACATGTATGCATGTTAATGCACATGTCAGCAGATTACATGTCAAGGTCACATCAGCCATGTGTACTGTTATCCTGTTCTGGGCCACATGGTGTATCACGGGGATGCATGCATACTACCATGAATGTGTGAACTGCATGGCTACTGATATGACACCTGCTTGCTGTAGAGTGCACCCCAGGGAGGTATGCTTACTAACACTATTAATGTCTGAGCTGCATGCCCTCTGCTGTATCGCAGGCATGCTGCATGCCATCTGACAAATCACATGCATGGTGTGTCTGTGTGTGTCTGTGTGTGTCTGTGTGTGTGTGTCTGTGTGTGTGTGTCTGTGTGTGTGTGTGTGTGTGTGTGTGTGTGTGTGTGTGTGTGTGTGTGTGTGTGTGTGTGTGTGTGTGTCTGTGTGTGTGTGTCTGTCTGTGTGTGTGTCTGTGTCTATTGTACTTTACAGTATTTCTTTGCATTCACAGGTGATGTAGGTGCGTTAGCCTCCTGTGGTCCATCTGATGTTAGTGTCCCCACAGATACTAGCGGTGATGAACATATGCATCAGGTACAGGCAGGGTTGTCAGGGGCTGAATCTGTGCCAATGGTTACCATCCCAGCTATGTCCCCCTCTTCCCCGCACACAGTTCTGCTGCCAACACATACCGCATCACCGGTGGCCATAGAGGAAGGACAGTCAGCATCTGTTGGCATGGAACAGGAACGTGTGGTGGCTACAGAAGGTGTGTCTGCACACCATGGTGTCAGTGTAATGACTGCAGATGCGCCACACAGGCATGTGGCCGGTGCTGCTCATAGGAGGACCTCTGGCAGACATGCACCTGCAGGACAGAGCGCAGCAGGTGGTATCACCAGATGCATGTTCCAGACTGTAATGGCAGCACAGGCACATGCTGAATGGCAGAACAGAGAAGGGCAGAGGCTGCAGAGGGCTGCTATCCATACCCTAAATGACAACATCCAGGCATTGGCAAATGCTCAACAGCAGATTGCTAATGTTCTGGATAGGCGACTAGGTGAAATGGTCGGAATCCTTGACCGAGGCATGGCAATCCACGAGTGGGAGCTGTCTGTGCTGGAACACCTGGTAGGAGTGAGGCGTAGGCCACGTGGACGTAGGCCAGCAACACCACCTAGTGTAGGTCGACGTGACCGTGCCACCTCACATGCCCGCTCCCATAGTGCCGGTAGCAGTAGCAGTGCAGCTGCTGCTGCGCTGTCAACACCAGGACACAGCAGGCCACGTGGACATGGCCCTGGACGGTCTCAGCGGGGACACGTTTCCAGCGGACATGTGTCGTCGGACAGTAGCCACTCTGTACCTCCACCTGGTAGTGCCCGTGCAACCCCAGGCAGGCACAGGTCACGTGGCCGTGGACGGACACAGTGAGCTGTACAACCTGTACTGTACAATCTGGGGCTGTCAATTATACCCCGTGTAGGCATCACAAATGGCAGAACTGTGTACACACATACACACACACAGAAAACACAACTGTAGGGCTCCACAACATCCACATGCATTCTGCACAGATATGTCCAGTCAACTCACCGGCCCTTACACACACACATGATGTTATCCATTGGTGCAGCCTATGCCCCTGGCAAACACATCACCATGTGCATATGATGAAGCCTGTGCCGCATCCCTGTCATCCACACCATTGGTGCAGGGTTATGCACAAATATTCTGATGCACAGGGTGAACAGCATAGTGAGAGGTGTATGTAATACCTGTGTATGCATAGTGAGGGATGTGTATGTTGCAGTGGTTGTGTGTGAATACTGAGTTGTGTATGTGACATAGGTTGTGTACTGTTGACATGCACCAGTCACATCATGTAGTGCAGGTGCAGCATGCATTGTGATGTGTTCACGGTATGTGTCTCAGTTACATCTGTAGCACCATGTTGGTTGTGATACCCTGGTTCCCTCCTATGGTGTACTTGCATGTGCCTACAAGTAGCAGTGTTTGCAGTCCCCCACATGTAACTGTGGCACGTCTGGCAATATCAGCATGCTACATGTACCCTCATCCTGACTGTTGGACACACAAACATGACACAGATGTCCGCACATATACTGCACCTGATGCATGTGGTCGGTGCCACAGGCTACACTGGACAGAGACATGACATACATAGCAGGACACATTACAGGTATGGTGACATGGTGCAGGGGTTGTACAAAGCAGCCTGGCCAATGATGATGTGAGGTGTCACTTGGTAGCTGGAGGCCACACTGTGCAGCAGTAGGACCAGTAACAGTACGTGAACATGGCCGCAGTCACGGGGTGTACACCACTATAACGCACACCCCATAGTGTGTAGCTGGGGACCCTTGCCTGTGTGGTCATCACCCTCACAGTACTATGCACCCACATGAAGTGTCACAGAGAAGGGACATGCACAGGTAGCCAGTATGGCTGGGACCTATGGCATCAACAGGGTTGTGCAATGCATCACCATTACGGGTTAGTCAACACGTGGGGCCAGTGATAATTTCCCACCGTATATTAGCATACACACTCACACCAAGCACCAGACATACATACAGACACACACACACTGTGGTGACCACACATGTGTATACAGACAGCCGATGTGTGTGATGCACATCACCGATGAACGTCATGCTTCCCACACTGACGTATGTACAGTTCTCTACAATGGTGTACAGGGATGTGTAGCAACTGGGACATATTCCCCGCGATATGTGGCATCCCTGGTCACACATTCGGACACACATGGCAGTGCTGGGAATGATACACCAGCCATATGATGACACGTTTGCTGGACATGCAGCGGTATTGATTGCATTATGTGTACCAATGCTATATCTGGCAAATGTGCTGCTATATACACGGGAGGTTGTAGGTGTTACAGGTGCCATATGACATATAGTTGTTAACACCTGACCGCTGTGTATGCATTATGTCAGCACTGTCACGTAACAGCGACATAGTGTACAGTTAGCACATGGCATGATAGGATGGTGTGTGACACAACTGCGAGCCACCCCCTGCACACATACATCTAGACAGGTGGTTCACCACGTTATGTACACACATCCCTCCATATGTGCTGTTTGTATGTCACCGTATACAGATGTCAAGGATGGGTCTGCATTGCGTCTGCATGTCGTAGGTAGGTGCAACTATGTTACGGACATTGGCCACTGCACATGCATATTTGCTGCATGCACAGTACAGATGTCACATGTGTCTCCTGTTGCCATGTTTGTATGCATTGCTATTGTTGGACATGTGTGTTGACATACATAATACATGGACTGCGGTATGATATCACGGGTGTCACAGGCAACCAGTACAAGGGTATGTGTCCCAGTCAACACTGCTACCCCCTGTAGTGTGAACATTCAACAGACATGGGCCCACCTTCAATTCGCATGTGTAGCATTGATTAGGCCAGTGTTATGCACGAGGTACATCAAAGGCCATGTATGTATGTGTTGTGTGTGCAGTCCATGCACACATCCACACAATCACATGTATGATGTACCCAGATGTGTGTTCATTGGTGTACAACAACAGTCAGGTGTCACAGCTGTGTAAGGGCCATGGTATGTCTTGAGCCAACCTGTTCATGTATACTGGTATCATTGCAATGCATAACACCTGTTGGATCCCTGTTGGTACGTGTGTACTCTGCACAGCTGGTGTACACCACTGTACAGCCCAGTGGTCATGTGTCACATGGTGTTGTGGGACCGTAAGGCTGTGTAGTGCTGCACCAATGACATGGTGCTGACTTGACAGCTACAGTGTACACTGCAGTGTGTACATGTGTGACCTGCACCTGTGACAGCTGTGATGGCAGCTGTGTGTGTATAGGTCACTGCATGTGTGACCGCCCTGTGCATGAGGGCAGTTATACCTTACTGTGCCCTTCTGTGTGTACACTCCATCTGCATGCAAGATTGCCCTTTGCAACAGCTAAGTGTGTGAGCATGCCCAGTACGCCGTTGTGTAGATGGACACACAGTACATTCCACACTGCTTCCCTCCGTGATTAGACTCTGTGTGCATGCAAGATGGCCCTTTGCAACAGCTACATGTGTGAGCATGCCCAGTACGCCATTGTGTAGATGGACACACAGTACATTCCACATTGCGCCCCTCCATGATTAGACTCGGTGTGCATGCAAGATGGCCCTTTGCAACAGCTAAGTGTGTGAGCATGCCCAGTACGCCATTGTGTAGATGGACACACAGTACATTCCCAACAGACGTGTGATACTGAGCATGTGGGCATGGCCATTGACATCCTGTATAGCCATGGCGGTCATCCAGGCACCAGATGTCCAATTTCAATGTCACGATGGATGCCTACATTGAACACACTTGTTGCTCTCTCGAAGGGTGTACTGTCTGTGGCACATCCCGTATCTATTCAGTGTTGTTGGGCTCCATAGATATTTAGTTGGCCCGTTGACAGCACTGGCGTGTTTGTGTATGTCTACCTTGGGACGGTAATATGCTTTCAGACCGCTCACTCTCTAAACATTCCCTATCGGCATCTTTGCCTTTGCGGATGATGTCACCCACCTAGAAGTATGCCTCTGAGAGTGCTGTGTTCAGTAATCTCGGTAGCGCATTCTGTAAATGTGTAATGCTGTAGTGTGTTAGAGTAGGTAGGTGTGTGTTCAACTCCCGGCCCTTCCAAGTGTGGGTGTGTGTGTGTGTGTGTGTGTGTGTGTGTGTGTGTGCATGTGTTTCCAGCTGCCTGGGGACACAGTAATGCTTTTAGATGCCTCACAACACATACATTCCCTATCGGCGTCTTTGCCTTTGCGGATGATGTCACCCACCTAGAAGTATGCCTCTGAGAGTGCTGTGTTCATTAATCTTGGTAGCGCGTTCTGTAAATGCGTAATGCTGTCGTGTGTTAGAGTAGGTAGGTGTGTGTTCAACTCCCGGCCCTTCCAAGTGTGTGTGTGTGTGTGTGTGTTTCCAGCTGCCTGGGGACACAGTAATGCTTTTAGATGCCTCACAACACATACATTCCCTATCGGCGTCTTTGCCTTTGTGGATGATGTCACCCACCTAGAAGTATGCCTCTGAGAGTGCTGTGTTCAGTAATCTTGGTAGCGCGTTCTGTAAATGCGTAATGCTGTAGTGTGTTAGAGTAGGTAGGTGTGTGTTCAACTCCCGGCCCTTCCAAGTGTGTGTGTGTGTGTGTGTGCGTGTGTTTCCAGCTACCTGGGGACACAGTAATGCTTTTAGATGCCTCACAACACATACATTCCCTATCGGCGTCTTTGCCTTTGCGGATGATGTCACCCACCTAGAAGTATGCCTCTGAGAGTGCTGTGTTCAGTAATCTCGGTAGCGTGTTCTGTAAATGCGTAATGCTGTAGTGTGTTAGAGTAGGTAGGTGTGTGTTCAACTCTCGTCCCTTCCAAGTGTGTGTGTGTGCGTGTGTTTCCAGCTGCCTGGGGACACAGTAATGCTTTTAGATGCCTCACAACACATACATTCCCTATCAGCATCTTTGCCTTTGCGGATGATGTCACCCACCTAGAAGTATGCCTCTGAGAGTGCTGTGTTCAGTAATCTCAGTAGCGCGTTCTGTAAATGTGTAATGCTGTAGTGTGTTAGAGTAGATAGGTGTGTGTTCAACTCCCGGCCCTTCCAAGTGTGTGTGTGTGTGTGTGTGTGTGCGTGTGTTTCCAGTTGCCTGGGGACACAGTAATGCTTTTAGATGCCTCACAACACATACATTCCCTATCGGCATCTTTGCCTTTGCGGATGATGTCACCCACCTAGAAGTATGCCTCTGGGAGTGCTGTGTTCAGTAGTCTCGGTAGCGCGTTCTGTAAATGCGTCATGCTGTAGTGTGATAGGGTAGTTAGGTGTAGGTTCGATTCCCAGGCCTGCCAGATGTGTGTGTGTGTGTGTGTGTGTGTGTGTGTGTGTGTGTGTGTGTGTGTGTGTGTGTGTGTGTGTGTGTGTGTGTGTGCATGCTCCCATCCGCCTGGGGACTCAGGTTATGCTTTTAGACGCTTCGCAACACAGATGTATCCTGCTGCCGTCTTTGTCTTTGTGGATGTTGACACACACCTAGTAGAATGCCTGTGTGTCTGCTGTGTTTAGTAGTCTCGGTAGCGTGTTCTGTAAATGCGTCATGCTGTAGTGTGATAGGGTAGTCATGTGTAGGTTTGATTACCAGCCCTGCCACATGTGTGTGTGTATGTCTGTATCTCTGTCTCTCTCTCTCTCTCTATATATATATATATATATATATATATATATATATATAATCTATTTTCTGCCCATAATCCTGCTCTTGCATGGACAGCTGACTGTTTCCTGTATCGCATATTTGCATAGCTTTCACATACCAATGGGGTATGTTGCAACTCCCAACATTGTCCATGCGATGTCCATGTTACGGGCGGTGTTACATGCCCTTACAGGTGTTTGCTGTATATCTTGGCAGACATCTATCATTGCTGTACTCTCACTGTAGTCGTACACGCCGGAGGCTTCATGTATCATGGCCTAGTTTTGATGTGTGTATGTCTATTTGTGCTGTATGCATGGCTGTGGGTATGTCCCAGTGTCATCATTTGTAAAGGTGACAGCCCTAAAGGTTCTTCATGTAGACTGCTGTGTCATTTGACATGTCAGCATACCTGGGACAGTACTGCACGTCCTACTGCAGCGCATTTCATACCGTCTGCGTTATCTTGCAGTCGATATTGCTGTTTCCTCACACATGTATCTGTTTCTGTTCATACCACTCCACCTCCTAGAGCAAGTTGCTGGACAAGGCCTTATCTGATAGTGGGACACATAGGGGCAGTATTGACATGTTGCTCTTACAAACGTAAATAGCTGACACAATAATAGGTTTTGCATTAGTATGGCTTTTCTGTCGGATTTGGTGTCTTACGCACATGTTTGTCATTATTTCATGTCTTCAGTTATCATGGAAGTGCCAGAATGTTACTGTTATGTGGAACACACCAAACATATGAAGCAGAACTCTGCACATTCATCGTAAATCTGTACAGTTGCGGAGTATGTGTCTGTAACAAAATATCAACTTTCTGACACCAATACACACACTGTATGGCGGCATCACAGGCAACATGCCATTACATTTATATTGCAGGACACACCCACCCAGACAGTTGTATTCCTCACACAGGCCAACAGCTGCTTATCCACACTAATTGGTCTATCATGTACCGTATGTGTGCATCAGTATTTGCACTTTCCGTCAGTGGCAGAGCTCACGTACGTGTCTGGGGGACTGGACATTGTTACGGTGACACTGCATGACACCCTGAGGGACACATTACGTTTGTGTCTATTAACCTTCCACATTGACATTCACAGGGCATACGTTGTCATTCACATTTGTCGGTGTACATGCGTGTGACTTGTACATGTTTTCTCATTTGTCCTGATGTCTTTCTTCTCACCTGTCCACCTAGTATCACTAGTTCTGTACATGTATTTTGGACAGGTTACCTTCATACCCCTAACCTGTACACATTATGGGTAAACGCCCTGACGTTTGACCTTGTTACATTTGTCATAGTGATGTGCCTTTCTGGTAAATTGCTGGCAAGGCATTACGGACTGTGCGGTAGATAATAGTGACTGACATTTCCATTACATGATTAGTAACACTCATAACATCCATATTCATGGGTATGCCAGTATTCTCACAACGTTCTGACTTTGTCTGGGGTATATCTAATATAGTCCCTATTTGTATTTCATGTACTATGCCTTAGTGCAGCTGTGTTATTCTGACAGTTTTCCAGTTATGGGTACCATCTTGGTCGTACGCATGTCCATCCATGATAATCGCCTACATGACACTGATATAGGGCCCTACATATTGCCAAAATGGTTTCCACAATATCCAGTGGATGGTTTGCCCCATTATTGAGAATATAGGCGTGTGCTATACCCACATCACTCCCACGGCGGGCCTCTGAAATCCCTGCCAAACAACACCTAGGCCGATTTCTGCATACCCATGATTCCCATACCTGACAACCCTCTACAGTACCCATTACACATGTTTAATGTGTGCGTTACTGAAGTGTGGAGACACTTATATGCACTCCCACTCTCCGGATATCAGTTAAATGCGTCATACATTCTATCGACACATGTGTCATCACCCTTGCACCTGATACTGTTGCATGTACAGCTATTTTGTATTTGCTGCGGTCACTTCTTTTGCGTCAATGTCGGTTGACACTATGTATGATTCAATTTATGGAGTCCTGCAATGGACACCTATCTGCATGTTAAAAGTGTAGAACTTGCTGGACTGTCACTTTCTGGCCAGTGTTTTTGAATGCTGCGGTTTATTTACCTTTCCTGCATGTCTGTTTGTCTACCCATATTAGATATAACGTCGCCTATTTATGTACATATGTCATATCTACGGGACATAAGTCTGTTGTGTATACATATATACATGTACAATCCTCATTTCATAACTTGCTTTGGTTTACGTCTGTGGATTATGTGTATACACATATATCTATATCCATACCATACCTTTCCACTATACAGATTGTCGCAGAGTGTACAGCTGCTTGCCCCTTTATCTTCGCTGTGTTTTACATAAACCTGTGTCTATCTGGCAATGTAGTGGCATTTCATTTGAGACTTATGGTGGGGATTTCTGGCAAGCAGTTCAGGTTACGACTGCATACCCTTCAGAGAATCCATGCTACTGACACACCCGTTATTCTATCCACTTTCTATGTTTGTTCTGGCACATATCTGGGGTTTGTCCCTATTTGTACCGGTAGTTTGCATGGCTTCGTCCGGTTTCATACTTTACAAGGTTAACGGGTTTGAGCCATGTATATCTAACGTGGGGGAAACAGCATTCATTTACTATGCTGTGAGCGGATCACACACGCACAGGCGCACTTGCATTTCCTTATTGTGGGTTACGCGCGGGCGCGCATACATATCCTTATTGTGGGTTACATATGTTTACTAAGTCTTTGTGCTTACATGGGCTTTATTACTTGTGACAGTACCAGTAATTATCTGTAATCTGGTTAACGGACGTTTGCGAAACACACGTTCACCTTTACATATTTAACTGTCTGTACAGCACAGACGCATTCATTACACTTTCACATTATATGTGCTGTAGTAGTTGTTCAACTGGGACTGCATTCACGTTGGCCGGATGCTGTAACCATTATACGTTTGGTGTTCTGACTCATTTATATGCATACCCATAGTACATAGCTACATTAACATATGCCTCACCGCTTCACTTACGTCACAGGCATCCATTCTCCTGCTGGGAAAAATGCGGTACTACATGTTACACATTCCCTATTCCCTACTGCTCTGGACCCAAGCTGCATATTTCATCACTGCAGGGATATTCAGAACCCAAAGGCTTATATTCCTGACACATACAGGTCTTTAATTGTCAGGGTGTTCATGTGGTGATCTGGGTTTAGGCTTGTCCGACTGGTGAACGGAACTGCCCTGACCGTGTTCAAATGTCAGACAAAGCACATGGACAGGGATTGTCCATTTTAAACATTTAATCTGTTTACAGACACAAGTGTTTGGGCACCTGTCAGCAGCTTATGATGTTGGCAATACATAATATGGGTGGGGGTGGTTACGATACATAATCCACGGTGAGTGGTGTTCCCATTCACATTTGACTATTTCCTGTTTTCATTCTTACGAGGGTTATTATTTTGCACATGACGTAGCTATGAATTAACTACAGGTATGCAGTAGTACAGTCAACATATGTGACGGTTTATTACAGTATATATGTACGGACCTCTGTAATACTGGGGACTACCCCACATCCTTCACAACATTTCCTGCTTATGTACATACTATTATTCAGTGAACTTTCAAAGCTTGTGAGAGCAGTAATTACATCTGTCCCTATTTATCCACCCATCCTTTTAGGCTTTGTCCAGGTTTTGTTGCTGTAATAAGTTGAGAGGTGGTGTCAGTATGTGATTGAGTTGAATATATACTGTCGATAATTCAGTGGGGAGTAGGGTTACCACTTGTTCCTCTTTGTGAGGGGAGGTCCCACTTTGGACAGTTGTGTCCTGCGACGACACCTAAGACATGGCAAATGTCCTGTGATTTTAACACAATAATATATTTCTTATTTTCTGTACTAGTTGCATGATACAGGTATTTTGTATCTGGTACACATAACTATTATTTGGGATAGCATAAGCTATTCAAATGCTATGGCATAAGCTTTTATCTTGGCATACACATGTAATTCTGTCATTTGCACTGGCCGGAGGTATGTTTTATCCTGCAAATTCTCACATTTCTACAAGGGATGTCCCACCTTGGCCATCTGAACAGGTGGCAACCCTAGTGGGGTGACCTGCATGGTGGACAGCTGTTCCATCCTGCGTAGTATGAATTGCATGTCTGTGTAGAAACTGAACAGTACCGTGACTACACATACATGTTTTGTCCAGATGTGTACAGTAATGGACACCGTGGCGTGTAAACAACTCTGAGGTTTCAACAGGTTACTTATCCCACGCTGGATGTACACACATTTTGCTGTAACATTAACGCGTGGGCATTTGGATTTACGTACCTGTGATGGGATATTTACAATCGTGGGATACATATTTGCAATCCGGACACTGCCTAGGATGATACTTCCTACTACATATGGGGAATACTCGCTATGTGCAGGTGTACGGATGCGTAAGGCTGGTAGCTGGATTTGGTGGACATTCGGACATGGGTGTGGGTTATGTGCTATACTGGGGTTGTTGCGTATTGCATTTGCATGCATGGGTTCTACTTTTGGATATCCCGGTTCCGCATATAGCATCCTATGTGTATGTGACGGTTACGTTCCTGTTCATGTGTATAGCACATTTTAATATACATATGTTTGTGTGTGTTTGGTATACAATTTGGACTGTCAGGTTTCTTTACAGTTGTTATATAGCCACAACTGCCCTGCTGTGTACTATCACTACCACTGTGGGACTGCTGGTGACCATACCCATAGGGCTAGACGTGTGTATTGGCGGCGCGCTGACATGATGTGCTTCACTTTCACTGGGTATAACTTCTGACAGTGCAGTACATTACGGACACACGATTTTAAATATCATTTGTTCCATGGACGGAAACATATATTATGTTGCGTGCATTTCTGTTTGGTTCTCCATTTTGTGTGGCCGGGAACTGTCTTGCATGCTTTGCATACGTTTCATTATCCACGGACACTGATAGGTGTGATTACTATTGCAGGCAGGCTATAATATTCAGCAGTTTAGGTTGCTCATCGCCAGCCGACATTGACACGCCTCCGGGCGCAGCTTAGTAACGCCCCATGCACTCGCGCACGTGTCCTATGAACATGGATGTGGTAGCGGCGCACCTTCATTAATATGCATATGGCGCTACTACACCATTTATACGCTGCACGGCCGGCGCAGGCCTTACACCGGCCTTGTGCCGAGCTTCATGAATCCAGGGGAAAGATTGTATGTATAAAAGGATAGTGGGGGTGTTATTAAATATATATAGAAAAAGGGGAGAAGAGAGAACCACAGAAGTGGAAACCAATAGTATTAAAGAATGCAGATTATAAACTTCTTGTGAAAATTTTACAAAAAAGGATGGAAGAAAAAGTGAGTACAGTTGTAAATGGATATTTGGTGTAAAAGGTAAAAGGCCTCAAGAGTTGTTAATAATTAGAGAACTAGTAGAGGATATAGTGCATAGAAATTTTCAGGTGAAAGTAATGGTGGAGGATTTAAGTAAAGTTTTTGATTCAATTCATAATTCTATATTATAGGATATATTTGAAGTCTATAATGTAAGCAAAAAGATTAAAAATGTTTGCATTATAGCATATAGGAATAATATAGTGAAGGCAGTTGTAAATGGGTGGTTAAGTAAATATATACAGTTAGAGAGGGGCATTAGGCAAGGTTGTCCACTGAGTGGTACATTATTTGAATTAGTAATGAATGTGATATCCACATACATGAATAGAGAGATGGAAGCAATGAGCTATATTTTTAATGAAGGGATAAAATGCCTATTTTGTTAACTTATGTAGATGATATTATTATTGTTACAGGTATGAGCATAGTGATAAACCAGTTGCACAAGATTATTCAGGTATTAGGATTTTCAATAAACAAAGACAAACATCAAGGTTTAGGAGTCGAGGGGATGATTGGTGGAATTAAATTGAATATGAAAAAAAATTAAGTTCTTGGAATTCGTTTTGGAAAGCAAGAAATTATAGAAATAATATGGAAAGAAAAAATAGAGAAAATGAAACACCGGTGAGTTCTGGAAGTCTTTTAGACTTTTGTTTAGAAAAACTATATACCTAACTGATGCCATATTGTTATCCAGAATTACTTATTTAGCAGCTATTTTCAGTGTTCCCATGACATTGGAGAAAGAAATATATAATATAGTTTTTTTTCCTTTATTTAGGGATCTAGGTTGAACCTGGTTAAATGGGGGGGGGGTTGTACGTGAGTAAAGAAAAAGAAGGTTTGGATTTAATAAAGCCAATAGTTTATGCTGCATTATTAAATGTATATAGAGTAATGAAATGTACAAGGATAATGAGTTTTTTATTAACACAAATATTAAGTTTAAAGCATAAAACAGAATGGTTATTTTTTTTAGTTCAAAAAAAGGAGAGTTTGTTGTAATAAAGAACTGGAGAATTATCAAAATAAGATTATTCTTTGGAAAATAAATGTAAAAGAGGTTGAAAATGGGAGAAAAGAATGGTGTAATAAGATTATGGGAAAAGTCTTATATGATATATCCATAGCAGGATTTAAATTAAGAAAAAAGGGATGCTGTAAATGTAAGAACAGAAAAATGTAAGGGCAAGATAAAGTGTCAAGATTTTTTATGGGGGTTGACTATACAAAATTTGCCTGCAAAGGTCAGTATGCCTTACAAAAGTAGAAAAGAGAGTCTGTTTGTACTGTGGTGATTTTGAAACTATTGAACATGTTATTCTAGGATGCAGAAGAGTTAAAATGTTATGGAAAAAGATTATAGATATGAATTATATGGAAGGATTTATGAAAGCAAGTAATTTAAATATGTATTTGATGGGAACAAAAGTAAAAAAGAGGTAAAAAGAATTGACAAAAGAATGTTTTGTATTTTAAGGTTAATTTAGAACCAAAGAGTAAAGGAAATTATGTTTAATAAAAAATGGGATCTGGCCATGATATTAAACAAAAGAAGGCTTTGATTGTGGAAAATAGAGTGGGGGGGGGGGGTGAAAAAGCAAAACCTAAGTATATATATATATATATATATATATATATATATATAGTTACACCTCAGAATCTCGAATTACTGAAATCTCAAATTTCAGTAATTCAAGACCATGAAGCCTAAAACCAGAATGCCGAAAGTGCATAAGAGCGAAATCGAATACCTCAAATCCGCGCTTATGCATTTACGGTGAGTCACATTTAGTGTTATGGTCCTGAAATTGCAGGTGAGTGAGTGTTTGTTTGTGTTTTTGTATGTTGTATGTGTGGGTAAGGGTATGGAGGTGTAAGTGTGAGTGTTGGATTTGTTGGTGTTTGTGTATGTGTGATGTGTATTTGTGTGTGAGCAAGTGGAGGATGGCATGGTGTGAGTTATTTTTTTATGTCATGTGCAACCTCGGAGTTGGTATATATAAGTAGGGGGTGTGTGGGGTGCAGGGGGGCTTGCCTCCCTGCTTATCTGTAGTGTAGGGTTGTGTGGTTTGTGTGCTGTGGGTGGAATGGTGTGTGT
This sequence comes from Protopterus annectens, assembly GCF_019279795.1. NCBI lineage: Eukaryota > Metazoa > Chordata > Ceratodontiformes > Protopteridae > Protopterus > Protopterus annectens. The sequence continues at coordinate 535,146,753 of NC_056725.1, read as the reverse complement.
GTTATGTGGTGTATGATGTATGTATGTTCGTGATTGTGGGTTTCGGTTTTGTGAATGGTTCGTCTTTATTGTCTCGGGTTACTGAAATTCGGGATTTCAGTAATTTGAGATTATGAAGTGAAACTATATATATATATATATATATATATATATATATATATATATATATATATATATTAAATGACAAAGGGAATGTAGAAGGAAGACATGATGTGCATATTGTTTATTGTAAATAGTGTATATAGTGTAAAATATGTATATAACATGTAAATAAGTATGATTGTTTTAATAAAGGACCCCCTACTCTTTTTGATAGGGTGCCATGGGATCTTTTACATCTACCACAGATTCACTCAGATGGGGATGATTTAACATCTCATCTGAAGAATATTGCACTCATGAGTGCAGCACCTCCTTCATGCTGCACTGTCAGCACCTGATTTACCTGGAAATAGAACCCACAGCTTTCTGCACCAAAGGTGTGTGTGTTACCTGCTGTGCTACTGGCACTTTTGTAGGAAGAGTGATAACTTGTTCAGAGTGATCTCAGTAACAGCTAACTGACCAGTGTGGCTCTTCCATGTAGGGGCAGCTCAAGCAGCCCCACCTGTCCAGTTACCAGATGGGCTTCTTTATCTATCATTCTGTGGTAGCTGCTCTGTTCTTCACTAAAGAGATTGATGATATTAAGGGGCTCTCGCATTTACAATTGTTTGAAGTCTCAGAAACACTGATAGAATTAGTATGCGCTAGGTACAAGGATCCAATGACACAAGTATGAATAGTGTTTGAATTTATATAGGGGCTTCTAGTGGGAGTGGGATGCATTGGAGTTCATCTCTGAGACCACCGTTGCTCATATTGGTGATGGACTACATTGGCAAACAGGTTGGAAGGGAGAGATCAACAAAGCTTCTGTATGCAGATGATGTGGCATTACAAGCAAACTCAGAAAATGAAATTCAGTAAATGACAGGGGAATGGAATGCAAAATTGAAAGCATATGGAATGAAACAAGTACAGACAAGACAGTTGTCATGGCAGAAATGAAGGAAATCAGAACAAGGTAAAAACTGAGATGGAAAGGATAATACTGGAACAGGTTAACAGCTTCAAATATCTTCATGTTACAGTAGATGCCACATTGTTTTCCATGGAGTGAAGTATATCTGAATTTGAAAGAAAAAATGGTCTCATGGATTTGAGCCCTTTCCAGATATGTATCCAAAAAGGGGCTGTCACAATTACAAATGCTCAAAATGGGACAGAAATGTGAACGTCTGCAGGATAAAGCATACCAGAAACCAGTGCAAAGGGCAACATGTCTTTTTTTCCTAGATAACAGCTCAGTCTGGTATTAAAGGCAAATTCAGAAATCTTTTTTGTCATACATTCTCAGGTCAGTTTCCATTTCTCATTTTTTTTCAGGACACAACTGCCCAAATTGGGGGTACTCTGTCCAAATAGGGGCAGGTGGTAACCCTAAGCAAAATTAGAAAAGAGTTAAACTTCAACAGGCGTGTGCATTTAGAAAGTTGGTAAACCTCTGATCAAAGTACTGTGTCATGAAATCACAAGAAAGGCTGATAATCTGCTGCATGGGAAAGACACTCACTTTAGGCAATTAACCATGCAATATACTTAATGCAAAATAACTAGTGTGAATGATAAAAAAAGATGGAGCTCCTTTCATACTTCCTCTCAGCTGATACAAATGAAAATGTAAGGGCACATTCATTTTCACCAATCCAGAGGTTATCAGTGGCAAAATAATTTTCCTTCTTTATGCAGTCATGACCTTAGTAATTGTCTGTTGAGCTTGTAGAACCTACAGAAAGGAGAGGATGGCTGGAGTGCAAGGCAAAGAGCTGCTTGCAGAAGCACAAGTAAAAATAAACATTTTGTAAGTATTAGCTTGTTGTCTTGTCTCCTCATATTTCCTGTTTTCCTTCTCCAACATCATAATTTCTAGTTTTGCCTTCCTTCTTTCTTTGTTCCATCTAAATAATGTGATATCCAATTTCTTACCTTATTAATCATTTTAATCCAAAGTTTTCTTCCAGTATTTTCGACGTGGTTGAAATAAGCCCGAGGGGAGGTTCATGGGAGACCCCTTTAGAATATAAAGACCTTTTCTGGCAGTTAAAACGTGATGCTACCCAGGCTCCAGGTATCAATGATAATATTTAAATTCAGCCAGTGCAGCAAAACTACAGTTATTTAAGCAAGTTTTTTAAACGTAGTTTCAGCAATACACTTTATGTTTTTTCCAGGTTACAATTCAAAGTTTGCCAATACCATGCCTACAATAACTGTCCTAATTATCTGCCACTTTTCCATCCTTATATATGCCCTCTTTGTTTTTCTTACCAAGTTTTGCATCCTTATTAATTCAAAATGGCCTTTTTGTTTCTCTTATTCTTATAAATGTTTCTAAGATAGCATCATGCTTTTGAACAATCTTAGTTCAGTACCTTCCGTTTCCTGACAACCATCTAAATTATTCATTGCAAACCAATAATTTGCCCAAAGTCTGCTCCTCTGTAGTCTTACACATTGTTTGTTGTCCCCTTATTCCTTTTCCCTCTTACTAACAAGCATATTGCATTATAAACATTCCTACCAAGAAGACTGAAGAAGGATTCTAGTGCCGGTGTACAAGGACAAAGGGGACATTCACAACTGTGGCGATACAGAGGTATCAAACTCTTGTCACATTGCATGAAAGTGCTAGAAAGGGTGACCAATAAACACACACGCTGAGTTGCTGAAAGTAAGATGGAATTTGAGCAGTTCTGATTCAGATTAGAAAATAGAACAACCAGCCTGATGTTTGCAGTGAGACAAATCTTTGTGAAAAAAAAGAGTCGATCTGTGCACTCCTAGACTTGGAAAAGGTATATGACAAGGTCCCAAGAAAGCTGATTTGAGTAGTCCTGCAAAGGTCCCAAGTCCCAGAAAAATTGATAGAATTAGTGCAGGCTATGTACAAGTACCCAATGGCACAAGTACAAGCAGTGTTCAGACTCTAAGAGTTTCCCAGTGGGGGGGGGGGTGAGCATCAGGGTTCAGCTCTGAGACCACTGTTGTATATACCAGTGATGAAGTACTTTAGCAAACAGCTTAGAGGGGACATATCAACAAAGCTGCTGCATGCAAATTATGTGTCATTACAGGCAGACCCTGAGCAAGAACTTCAGCAAACAATAGGGGACTGGAATACAGCACTGAAGGATGCGTACAGACAAGACAGTTGTCAGGGTAGTATATGGAAGAAATCAGAACAAGCTAAAAACTGAGATAGAAGTGAAAATAGTGGAACAGGTTAACAGCTTTGGATATCCAGGAAGGGTGGTTTAGGAGAACGGAAGTCTGAATGAGGAGGTCAAAGTTTGAATTAAAGGACCTGCAGTTAAGTGGCGCAGAGTGTAGGGGGTAGTGCATGATGGAAGAATGCCAAAGAAGCTGAAAAGTAAAGTGTACAAAACAATGCTGCAACCAATACTACCGTATGGTACAGAAACCTTGGTGGTGAAGGCAGAGCAGTTGAGGAGGCTAGAGGTGATGGAGATGAAGTGCCTGAGAAGGGTGGTAGGATGAACACCGTGGGACAGGCAAAGACATGAGGACATCAGAGCAGAAGCCAAAGTAGCTACAAATGCAGATAAGGTCAAACAGCACAGATTACACTGGTTCGGGCACATGTGCAGAAAAGCAGAAGATGGTCTGGTGAAGAAGATTTGGGACAGAAAGGAGGGAAGGAAGAAGAAACAAGGGCATCCTGCAAAGAGATGGATGGATGGATGGTGTGAATGAAGACCTGAGACAATCAGGCATGACTGTCAAAGAAGGTAGGAGACTGGCATTGAACTGAGAGAGAGGGAGAGACATAGTGACAACTGAAACAATACCCTGACTCCATGTAAAAAATGGGGAAGGGAGCTGCTGATGATGGTCATTACTACCAAGTCAACATCTTACCTCAGTCTCTCCTAGCCCTTTAACTTCATTGATACTAACTCTAGAATGTTTTATTTCCTTTTGCTGGATGTAATGTTTTCTCTAAACCCACTTTCTTTATATGTATAAATTTTTGTTCTTTCTTATCTGATATAACACAAAATATTCATTCCATTACTTGTAAATTAAAATCATCCATTACATTAAGACTTATCCTTTTTGTCTATTCTCCTTCTTTATCTATTAACCTATTATCATCATTCGTACTCCCATTTAATGGCCTGTAAATCATTGACATGCCAACTTTCTCCAGTATTTATATTTAATTTTATTATTAATTCATCAGTCATGCAAGCAGCTGTCAACATGTATAACACACATTTCTGCAGTAATTCACAATAGGTAAACTGCAAACAATGGTCAGTGGTCACTGCAAAGGATGTTGTTGCACCACCAAAACATGCAGTGACCTAGCAGCTGTTTATATTTAATAGTGGGTGCAGTTCACTACATGGACACACACTGGGCAAATTTCCATTAAAACTATGTTTTGGTAAAATAGTTGAATATTTTCACTAAATAGGTAAGCGCTTTTGATCTTTTTGATGCCAGAACTTCACAGCGTGTTTTTGTCATTTGGAGATCTCTGTGGAAGCATTGTTGGTTCTTGGTAAAATGGTTGAATGTCATTTCGAGAAGTTTTTTTACAATGGTAATTAAAAAATATTTTCATTTATGTGCTTGGCCCAGACTCACTTTTATCTATTCCTTTATCTTCTTCACTTAATCTTTCACTTTACACCTAACTTTTTCTAGAATACATACTACATTCCTAACTTTATCTAGTCTTTATTTCTATACTAACACTTTAAATCACTGAATCTATATTTTTAGTATTTAAACAATGTCGCCCTTATCTCAGTAATCACGTCTATTTCTATCCAGCTTTCTTTTGACTCAGCTTGAAGGAGACATACTGTATTACTCAAGCTCCTGGCACTGTAAAAGCAAAGCCTTCAATTCCCTATTCAAATCTTTCATTAGTCTTGTTGTATTCCATTCAGTGATAGCTAGCCATTAAAATATTCCTTAATCCATTATGGCTGCCTTCTTTCCCCTCCTCTTATTATTCTAATCCCATTTTCACATTCCCCCCTTTCAGATGAAGATTGTTTTCATTATATTTATTTTATTGATTAAACATTTGTTTATCAGGAAAGTCTGACTTGGAATGAAGCCAATTTTCAGCAGAGGCCCAGGCAGAAATGCTCCAGATGCATGTCTTTGTGACAAGGGAGGAAACCCAGATGAATGCAAGGAGGACATGCAGACTCCACACAGAAGGCACTCTAACCAAGAATCAAACCAGAAAACCTCTTGGTGTAAGGCAACAATGCTCCCGCTGCACCACTGCACCATCCAAGACATACTGGAGAATAATGAGTTATATTATATAACTCATTATTCTCCATTATACAATGATGGCTCATTTGTATTCAAAAATGAGCACTGTGATTGGACAGCTCAATCAATGTGCCCATTGTAAACTGAGCATATACCAACAGAATAAATTCTAGTTGCTGAAGTATCACTGAGTGGCTTGACTTTCTATTGGAATATGCTTAGGGACAGAGCAAAATAGAAGAAAAATCAGGTATGTTCTCGAAAATAAAGAAACAGAAATGTACCTAATTTCCCTTCTATTTCTGCAATGTCCCTTGTAAAATCTTGATTCTCTTTTCTCTGTTGCTTCTCCTGCACCACACTGGTGAACTGTGCAAGTGTGGGGGCGCAGGTCCCATACACATGTGCACTACATCAATAAAGAAGGAAAAATGCAGAAGAACACTTCAGCATCCTTCCACAAAGACATTATTTATGAAAGGTAAGCAATTTCTTTCTTAAATAATGTCATTGTATGATAGCCATCTTGATCAAACTACACAAACTATGGGTAAATCCTGATATACCCCCACCCAGTAATGGATTATTGCTTAAATATTTGTCCCACTTTAATGTAAACACAAATCTGCTCTCTCTCTCTCTCTCTCTCTCTCTCTCTCCGCTGTTTCTTCAAATATATAGTACAACTTATTTTTTCTACTGTCTGCTCCTCTTTAATTAGAAGCAGGTAGTACCTTCAGAAAACTAAGGCAGCTGGCAAGTTCACATCCAGCAATGGAATGGGTAAAGCTAGCTGAAATGTGGTAACAGATACAATGGAGCAAGGACAGGTTTGAACATGGTTATAGTATTATTTTGTCCATACACAGCTGCACATGCTCCTTAGCTACACTGCAGCAGTTAGGTATTCATAATGTACAACAAAAAAAGTTAAAAAAATAACTCAAGAAAATTAATGCAGAAGCTGCTAAAACAGATTATCTGTAATAAAATAATTAAAGGTAGCTTATTGCTGCCACATCCTTAGATTCATTTAGGTTTTAGTGCCCACTGATATTTATGAATCAGTTTTGCATAACTTGCATCAATAAAAGAGTACAATTATTCTTAACAAAAGGGAAACACATAAAAATATAATGGCTGTAATTTACAGTCCCCATGTCTAGTATGCAAAGCCACATGAGTGTTCTTGTGTTCTGGGCAATTCCAGTTCATAGACCTCCACATTGCTAAATGGCATAGCCATGCTTTACAGAGTATCACAAGTTTCTGCTTTACATGCAAATGCAGTACACTGGGGGTGTATAGTGTATAACATTGGGTTGCATTAGTATCCTGGCACATTGGTCTGCAGAGGACATTGCCTAGTATAGTGAATCACAGATGTCCTTTCTAAGCAATCTCCTTGGCATTCAGTGTATAAAATGCATAAGTATACATGGCATTTTAGCCGCATACAGTTATGTATTTCTCTGGGAAGAATCTGAATGCTCCAGTGTGCTCAGACTGCTATTTCAGGTAAGCAGTTTAATGAAATGTGAGTGTCTGATTGGTGTAGCCAGATCCAGTATTAGGTGACCTAGGCATTTGCCTAGGGCCTGGTGCTGCGTAAGGTGGCTGGCCTGTCATTAAACAAAAAATCAATGCTCCTTCCAGCATCAGCATGAGATGACAGCTCAGAAGCACAAGATTTAGCACACAGTAGATTCATTTGTTCCAGCACTCCTTCCAGTGTTGTCTCAAAAGCATGAGTTTTGGCTCAGGAGATTGGTTCCAGCAGCATCAGCCCTCAGACATCAGGATGTCTACTGTGTGGGAGATTTTTTTGTAGAGCAAAGGAGATAAGGTGGGAATTAGTTCTAGAGGATATTTTCCCTGAATTGTGACTAAAGGACTTTGTTTTTTGTAGCTCCCAGAGCATCAGTATTTGTATTTGCAATCGAAACAGCACAGCAGATGCATTTCAGTCATGGAGATATCATTTTTGATGAGAAGATTGTTCATTTGCCAAATGGTGGTTGTGATTGTGTGCATCTGCATATGTTCCCCCTTCCAGTCTCCGGGATGATTACTGACAGATTACATGAAACTGTCCCTCAGGAGGGTTGACAAACAAACAGAAAATTCAGGTAAATTACTGAGGATTACTATTTAGTCAATAGAGTGTCAGTTATTCTTACTGAGAAAATATATATTTTTTATTCACTTTCTGGTTAAGGAATCACACAGTAGGCAAATGGAAGTAGAAAGAATTGAACCCTCTACCACTGACTACAGGAAGCAGGTCACCTAGAGCTTAGCACATTAATCCACTGCACTAACTGATAGACTTTCCTTACCATCTTTATTTTCTGATAAATCAGAGGTTGACAGTTAATCAGTAGACTGTATGGGGTAGGTTTGGCATAATAGTTAAAGTATTTGCCTCATAAGCACAATGTACAAAGTTTGATTGTGACCCCAGGTAATTAACTAGGCATAAAATGACCCTGTAAGGCAGTTAGCCTATTATTTATCTAGAGTCATTAGAGTTTCATAACTGTTATTTCGAATATACATTTTAGTCAGATGAGAGGTGTCTAACACTTCAGGCTGTAAGCTGTTAATAAATTGCTTCCTGTAGAAGTCCAGGGTTAGAAACCTTCCACTTCCATTCGACTGCTGTATGCTTTTTAGCAAGTCATTCAGGCAGTATTCCTGGCTCATCCCTGAAAAGGGCCACCTTTTTGGAGCATTTACCTGATTGCTACATAGAAAAAATAAAATAATTATTAAAATTTGGCTTTGATAATTATTTTATTTTTTCTATGTGGCAATCAGGTAAACTCTCTGAAAAGGTGGCCCTTTTCAGGGATGAGCAAGGTGTACTGCCTGAATGACTTGCTAAAAAGCAAATAATTATTAAAATTTGGCTTTGAGTCTGCCACTGTGGTACGGTGGTAGCGTTGTTACCTCACAGCAAGAGGTTCTCACGTCTGATTCTTGGCTTGGCTTGGGAGTGCCTTCTGTGTGGAGTCTGCATGTCCTCCCCGCAGTTGGGTAGTGTTTGAAAGACATGCATGCGTAAATGGGCATGCCTTCGTTGAAGGTTAGGTGTCGAGTTGGCACCTCAGCGTTTTGTAAAAATCTACTGCTAATCATTAGCGGACCAGAGATCCACTATGGCGACCCCTTACTGGGAAAAGCCGAAAGACAAACAACAACATTAAAATTTGGCTTTGACAGGAATGCCTGAACAAAGAAGTTGAGAAATATTTTTTGTCCATTTCTAAAATGTTGCTTTCTGGCAAATTGTTGTAGATTGCAGTCATTAAATAATGGCAAGTATGAGTTTCAGAATTTCTGCCTTCAGAAAATGCTTGCTAATGCAAATCGTTTTATTCTAACAGCTTTCTAAGTATACAAAAGAAACATTTAAAATATGTTCCTGATGTTTGGGTCTTTTTTAACCAAGAAATAGAAACATCTTTATTAAATTATCAGTTATGACATAGACAATCATACATTCATATAAATGAAAACAAACCATACTGACATAGTCTCAGTTATACAAATTATACATGTATTCAGTCATTGTCAAACATCACACAGCTCATGTGATTCCTGCCTTCCCTTTAAACCTCATTCTTCCTCCATAACATTATTCTGCATGTATTATTCTCACAAGTCTCAATTTTTTATGTAATTTGCTTCTGCCTTTTTCTAAAGATCCCACTTCCAGTTGTTTTATCTCTGTTACAATATTCACTCCTTCTAATACAGTTGGTTTAGACTTTGATTTCCATTTTCTAGCAATTGCTTTTTTTGCAGCTGCCAGAATTAAACTCAGCAAGGTCCTACTATGCTGGGTCCTTGTCTTTGATATAAACTAAGAAGTTGAGAGGGCAGAACAGGGTTACAATGTGTCCCACTGTATAGTTTTGATAACAGCAAGTTAAGATAAATTTTTGGCCCATTACTTATGAATGCATTCATCTCACTCATTCTCAAGCAGGCATCTGTGGTGTACAGTCATGCAAGTAACTGTAATTAATGGCTGTGTGTGTGTATGCATAAATAAATACTTGGTTCCTGCAACCCACAGTAGTTACTACATAAAGAAATGAAAGGATTGATTGTAGTAAACTGGAACATTATCATCATATGAGCCATGTTTTTTGAGTATGATCCTAAGTTTCCTTATTTTGTTGACAGTGTTTTTATTATTTGGTTGTAAATAAACTAGACAGCATGAAGTCTTTGAGTTTAATGTTAATATTTTAACTGTGAACACATTTTAAATTAACCTTATTTTTTGCAGGCACATGGGTGTGAAATGCCCTGTGTTGGACTTCAATGCTATGCCTGGTAGTTAGTGATGATAAGCAGTGGGAGGCTTGTGCTATTGGACTGCACGACTGCAGCCCTGCCCCCAGCTGTAAAATAAAAGAAAAAGAAACAAAATAATTAGCTGCGAGTCCTGGAACTCTGTGCATGCATGCTCAGTGTGTTCTTTGAACTCTGTGCATGCATGCAGGAATCCAGACTGCTGTTTAACCAGTCCAGATTATGAAGAGAAGGCATCAGAGTACAGTTGCCCCGAGTTCTATGTGATTCCAACCGCATAGACTGGAAGGGTATCACACTGCAATGTCTGCAGCCATGTATGGATAGCAGCTCTCACGGGAAGAAGGGACTTGCTATTATTTCAAACAAAGCTCTCACAAGAAAAGCTGCTGCAGGGACTCATTCCGAACTCAGGTTATGTGTGTGTGTGTGTGTGTGTGTGTGTGTGTGTGTGTGTGTGTGTGTGTGTGTGTGTGTGTGTGTGTGTGTGTGTGTGTGTGTGTGTGTGTGTATGTTTGCTTGTAAATAAATATACCTGGCAGCTAGAGAAAAACCTCAGGAAATATACCTGGTGGCCTGAGAGAGAAACTCAGGCTCAAACCCTGTACCTTGGGTACAGGTAGCAAGAGTCTGAATTCCTTATCCACCACCACTTGTGAAAGCTATTCAGATTTTTGCCTCATATTTTCATTCTGTTGTGTTTCTCATAAAATCTGTGGTTTTCTGAATTTTAAATTAATTAAATAATGACAGGCGTTTGAATTTCAGACTTTATATTCTTCAGAAAGTACATGGTAACACAAAACCTTTTATTCTAGCAATTTTCTAAGTTTATAAGATCAATATTAGAAATTTGTCCCTATTTTTGGGGCTGTATTCCCACATTATTGGCTTTGTCCCGTTTTTTTGTGCTAAGAGGTTGAGAGTTATGGTGAGAACTGAATTCGCTGAATATGTTGGGGGCTGTATTCCCCCATTATTGGCTTTGTACAGGTGTTTTGTGCTATGAGGTTGGGAGCTATGGTGAGAACTGAATTCACTAAATGATAGCCATTCCTGTCTTTCACAAAGCCGCTGATTTGACATAATGGTATGTTGCTCTGACTGTAATGCACAGCATCTTGGGTTCAAGTCTTGGCAGTGAAAAGCATAATAACAACACATTTTATTCTAGCAACTTTCCAAGATTATACAAGGAATGTTTAAAATGTGTCCCTAGTTTTTGGGATTTTGTTGTCGCTCCACCAATAAATTTTGGCTTTTTCCAGATTTATTGTGCTGCAAAGTTGAGAGATACAGTTGAGTGTCAAGTGGATTTTACAAGGAGCTGAGAGCTTCAGGGAAAGAGAAGTTTAGTGCTGCTTATGCTGAGTCTGCTTGAATTGTTAATAGCATAACAGGTTGAATATTTGCATTTGATGCAAAAGACTGTGGGTTCTACCCCCATGGTATGTAGATTCATTGTTCATACTGTACTGTGTTGTACTTTTAAAGGAGGTGGATGCTTCAGTCCTGAGAATGCCCTCTTTGGAGGAGATACCTAGTAACTTATGAACCTGTTATCAGTTTGCCATCCATTCCCTATTGCAATATTACCAGCTTATCATTTTTTAATGTAACATAGGCAATTTATTCCTCAAGGGCAACAGGCACTTTAGCTGTGGATGAAACAATGAAATATTAAGTTGTTTGCTAGCAGAAACCTCTTCATTAGTTACAGATCTCTTTAATGTGGAATTATTTAGATGACTTTTACTTCTGCAGGGATTGTGCATATTTACTGATACTGGTGGATTGTAGAAGTTTGAGTAGAATTTTATGATGGAAATGTTCTGAACTGGGCAGTTTTGTCATTATTGGTGCATGCATTTTCTTTCATTGTTTACTGGAAAAATGTTCAAAATAGAAAAAATAAAACACCCTCTAACAACTGTACTGTATTATACAAGAAATATAATTTAATACAGTCAGGAAGGTGTATCAAAGAACACATGCATGTTTTATGTGCAAGGGGCCTATGATTTGAAAACAGCCCAAAGTTAATCTTTATCTGCCACTGGCCAGATGCATTTTCTTTTTAATGTGGGTTTCAATGCTGTTTAACGAATGTGAGTTTCAAGGGCAGAGAAGTTTTAATGCTAAGTCTGTTTTCATTGTGAGACTGCATTGCTTTGTTTAGCAGATGTCTATTAGTGTTTGTGCTATAAAATGTAAAATAAAATTTTTGAATAAAATCCAAATCATCATAGAAGCAAAGCAGTGTGCACATTACAGTCTTTATGGTAAATGGGGTGAAATAGCTAAGTAATAGGACATTGGAATGGCTGCAGGGAGGGCCCCATTCAACCATAATTTTTTTGAGGGGAAGAAGGGTGGAAAACTCAAAGACAGCCCCAGCTTAACTATACCTATCAACTGTCCAGATTTTTGCAGAATGAATAGATTTTTGCTTCTTATTTTTGGTTTGTTCATCATAAAATTTGTGGTTTTCTGGCAAATCATTTAGGAATGAAATCACTAAATGGCAGACACTGAGTTTCAGACTTCATACCCTTCAGAAAAATGCATGCAAAAGCAAGACCTGTTATTCTATCAACTGTCTAAGTTTATACAAGAGCAATTTTAGTACTGTTTGTATATTCCCCCAATATATTTGGCCTTGTCCAGATTTCCTGCATTAAGAGGTTGGGAGGTATGTACAAATAAATCACTTTAAAGAATTATGCATATCCAAACATCTCAACTGTCCCCAATTTTGGCTCAAAATGTTGCTCTCCCCCCAATAATCCCTCCACAAAAATGGCAATTTTGGAAGAAAACATGGATGGTTTACAATTAATAAATAATTGTAATGGTCAGAGTTATAGATTACTTTTATTTCAGAAAGGCATGTAGATTCTCTTATTTTGTTAGTTGCTCAACTTAACAGTATTAATATTAAAAAAGTGTCCCTTCTTTGACAGGTTACCAGCTGTATTGTGTGGCTATTTTATATTTTTGCATCACATTTTGGTCTGTTTTTCATAAAATTGTGTTTTTCTGGCAAATTAGTGGCAAATCATTAAAGACTGAAGTTAGAAAATAATGACAGACATTTGAGTTTCAGATTTCATACCCTTCAGAAAATCATACTAATGCAAGACCTACTATTCTATTATCTTTCTAAGTTTATAAGAGCAATATTTTAAAATTGTCCTAATTTTGGGGCTTTGTCCCAATTCTATTTATGGCTTTGTCCAGGTTTCTTGCTCTGAGGTCGAGAAGTATGACAAATGTGTCAGGGCCATCACCGTCAGCCAGAGACATTTCAAATTGTGGCATACTTGTTGTACGCCACTCTCCCATGTAGTGACTTTGAATGTCTCCAAGCAAGGCAAGGAGCAGTTAAGCAGTGTAAGTGTACAGAGTATCCCCCCATCCAAGGTAGATACAAGTACTACAGTGACTTTTCATCTGTCCTTGATTTTGCAGAATGTTCTGGTTTTCTGTCATATTTGTATACTGTTGATTTATGCTTTTTCTTATTCAGAAAATGCATGTGGTTGCAGTGCCTGTTGCTCTGTGTTTAAATAGCAATGCTTTAATGGCTATCAGGTAAGTTTGTCTGAGATTGTAAGATACAAGTAAGCTTTAATAAGCATACTGTTAAAGAATTACCAACATTGAAAGCCTTTTTGTTTGTGCCATGCAGATAATATTTACATAACTAGATAACATATAAGCCTTAGTTATTGAAATGCATATGACGGTATTTGTAATAAAGGACAGGATTACAGTATTTTCAGAAGCTTATTACATTTGTTGGAGACTTGCAGTTATCTTTGCAGGCTTTACCTGTAAACTAAACAGAATGTCAATCTATCATGTGTGGTCCATAATATGTGCAGTAATCCTTTAAGCAATTTATCTTGAGCTTGTTTCTTGTTTGCTGTTCATTTTTTACTTTGATCATGTTTTCCCCATGAAACAAGTAGACAGTTGTTGTCAGGCAGCAGGTCTTTTTTGGATAAGAAGCATTTTTACAAGTGGTAATATCACAGAGATTGTTAATTTCAGCATGTTACTTGGTACTTTTATAAAGATGAATATAAATTATAATTAGAACTGCAGTACAAGGAGAAGTGGTTTGAGTTGAGAGCTGCTTGTTTTTTATACTTGATTTTGACTGGTATTCCAGTAATGTATTTAAAAAGTAATTTATTTTTTCATGTCTCACAACCTTTTTGTTTCCATCTAGATATTAAGTAAACTGTCATGTAGCCAATGCATTGAAATATTTTTTTCTCCACTTCATTTTGTCTTGATTGGACTCTCATAATGATGGTTTGGCACCCAGAGCAGCGTATTTAATTAAAGTCCCAGTTATTGTGGTTCTGAGCATAGCTCTAGCCCTTTCTAGTTGGCCATGCCCCTTGTAGTTGGCCCCACCCATTCAGCTGTCTCCTGCAGCCCCCCTTTGATTTGAAGTCACCAGCCATCACTGCAGATAAGTAAGGCTATGAGCTGCTTCTGTAGTGAAAAGCTTGATTCCCACAGCCTTCATCTGCTTTGTGACTGACCAAGTCACTTCACAAAACAGTACTCCTAGACTTACCCTGAAACGGGACACTTTCAGCCAGTCAGCTGTCCCAAGCTGTTAGCTAATATATTGCACATTTGTCTTGAATTTTTGTACCGTTCAAATAGACACTAATCAGTGTTTCACTATGTGATGTTTGACTATGAGCCCTAGCACAAATCATGTAGTCTAATGGAATTCCAGATGCATTTTCAATAAATGTGAGTTTCAGGGGAAGAACCATTTACTGCTCCTTATGCTAAGTCTGTTTTCAATGTGAGACTGATTTGTTTTGTTTTGTTTATCAAATGGCTGTCAGTGTTTTGCTGTAAAATTTGAAATGACAGTTTTAAATTAAATACAAATCTCTGTGATAATTGTAGAAGTCAAAAATATAGCATGGCTACTGATGGGTTTGAATAGTGTTTTATGGTAATTGAGGACAGACCACCAAGTAATGAGATACTGGATACTGGTTTGGCTGGGGGGAAGTCCATTACCCTGCCTAGGATCCCATTTGACAATGATCTGGCTCTTGTGATGGGCTATGCAAAAGTAGTTGATGTGTGTGTATGTGTGCATGTGTGTCTGTATCTATGTATCTGCCAGTGACCCTGTTTGCTACTATCTATGTGTGGGCATGCATGCTCATGCACATGAGTGTGTCTGAGTTTTTATGTGGGGGTGAATTTCTGACAGTGTGTAGACTGCTAGGGATGTGTATCACCTATTAGCACAGGCTGGTAGGTTTCTGAGCTGAGCAGTTGTTCAAACCGCCCCAATGAGCAGTTCATTGCCATGCAAACTCCCTTTTCATCAGAGTAAGCATAACTATGAGTGTTATTTTAGTGGAACAGAGCCAACTCAACCTATGTGTGCAATATGAACTGCACTGCTGTACCACACTCTATGAATATGTCTGCAGTATGAACTGCACTGTTGTTCCACAATCTATGAATATGAGCTGCACTGATGTACCACACTCTGTGAATATGCCTGCAATATGAACTGCACTGTTGTACCACAATCTATGAATATGAACTGCACTGCTTACCACACTCTATGAATATGTGTGCAAAATGAACTGCACTGTTGTACCACAATATATGAATATGAACTGCACTGTTGTACCACACTCTATGAATATGAGCTGCACTGCTGCACCACACTCTGTGAATATGTGTGCAATATGAGCTGCACTGATGTACCACACTCTGTGAATATGCCTGCAATATGAACTGCACTGTTGTACCACAATCTATGAATATGAACTGCACTGCTTCTATGAATATGTGTGCAAAATGAACTGCACTGTTGTACCACAATATATGAATATGAACTGCACTGTTGTACCACACTCTATGAATATGAGCTGCACTGCTGCACCACACTCTGTGAATATGTGCAATATGAGCTGCACTGATGTACCACACTCTGTGAATATGTGTGCAATATGAACTGCACTGCTGTACCACACTCTGTAAACATGTCCGCAATATGAACTGCACTGTTGTACCACACTCTATGAATATGAGCTGCACTGCTGCACCACACTCTGTAAACATGTCCGCAATATGAACTGCACTGCTGTACCACACTCTGTGAATATGTGTGTAATATGAATTGCACTGTTGTACCACAATATATGAATATGAAATGCACTGCTATACCACACTCTATGAATTCCACCCACTTTTTTAAAACTTTCTTTCTCCAAAATATAGAATGCTACTTCTCATAATGAGGCACTTATTGTCAAAGTGTGGGACACTTGCTAACATCTTTAACTAGGAAGCATACAGCATGGTTAAAACATATGTATACATAAAACACATTATGCAAACAGGTTTCTTTGATGAATTAATATGGTTTTGTATTATCTGTCATGATTATTTGTTAAACAAATCTTGGCAATAGATGTTTGATAAACCTTTTTAGTGTGGAACATGGAATTTGTTAAGACTTGAGATGTGGACTGTTCCTCACAAAGAGGTACAGATGAGAGGTATGTTTAAAACATATATAAATCACTTCATCAGCTATTGGATAAGGAACACCTTTTAACAGTTTTTTTTTTTTTTTTAATGAGACAAAAGTATTAATAATAAAGCATTTACCCACAAAGTGAAAGCTATACAATGAACAAGCATCTTTTGACAAGTCTAATATAATCAGAGGAAAATTAATAAATCCTATTTAAGCAAAGACAAGTTCCACTATTCTGAGAAAATATTTCAAAAGGCTGCAACTCCTGAAGAACTCCAAAGTTTGAATACCCTAGGGAAACTAACACTTTATTTGCAAATAAGAAACACAACAAAAACAATAGCATTTTTAAGTTTATGAATGATATTGAAAGGGTTTTCCAACTGCTTGCTACACATTTCCAACAAGATAAAGAAAGACAAGAAGGCACACCAAAGTTTGGTCATGCACTATAACTACAGGTATTATGGGGTCTTTGAGGAAAGAAAATACCCATGTGCAGATGCCTTTGCCACCATTTCTCAACCATGTTTTCTGTTCACAGCAAAGTCTCTCATTTCAAGAATAAACTAACAGAGGCTTGCTCATTGGCTAGTGATATCATATAAAAAATCTGCTAATGTATTTTCTGCTTGACTGCCTGTATGGTCAAGTAATACATTTTTGTTTATTCACTCTAACTTCAAGCCATTTTCTACAGAGGTAAAGGCAGGATGCAGCACTCCTGAGGCTATGACAGTGTAAGGCAGCTTTTTGTGTTCTGCTGACTGCTGTTACCCCACCTAATTCAGTAGGTAGAATACATACATAGTACACATGTACAGTACATACATTGTACATTAGCCAGTGTTTGTGAGTAAGAGTGACAACTATTATCAAGTACTCTAGGCTTAGTATGTGCATAAATATGAGCATCAATGTGCCCCCAGCAGGGGATTATTCATATGAGACAGTACAGGAACATATAATCACATCTTCAGAAAAGAAAATTGGCTATTTCCCATTAATCTTCCTTCCCCTTCAAGGATTCTGGTTCCCTGGCTGATAATCAGCCTGCATCACCCCCATCTCCTTCTGTTTCATCATACCAGTCTTGTTAAACACCTTATACAGCAGCAAACTATGGCAACCTGGTCATGTCCTGCAGTACAAGAAATGAACTGTGGAAAATAACTCTATTGTGCTTACTTTAGACACAAGACACATTTCTACCACTATTCTGCCCACTTGAGCAAAATATAATTATTAAGTGCTTGTTGCATCCAGTCAGAATATAAGTCCAGAATACTTTAATTCAATAGATATGACCCAGTTAGTACTATAACATATGCATGTAACAGCATCCATATCCATAACTACAGCCCCAGAATAAAACCAGTAATTTATGCATACAACACCAACTTAGAAGATGCGTGGGACATAATAATACATTTGGCCGGATTCATGAATGGCGAAACATCACACTGATATTGTGTGCATGTCGCACACAATAGCACACTATTTTGTATTCATTAAATGGCTCTACAATACATGTAGAGCTGCAAAACAAAGTTAAACGGTAGAGTATGTTAATGAAAACATAACTAGCCAATTTGCATCCTAATTAACCAATCCAAGATGACGTCTATGCTGCTGCTGCTGATAGACCTTGGCTAAGGAGAAGAAGGATGTTCAGATCCTGCTTAACATATCATGGACTACATGGTATTGAAATATTAGAGTGATACAGTGTGGATAGGGAAACATTTCAGGAAGTCTGCATCCTCTGCCACCCACACCACAGACCCAGGGGAAATCATTAAGAACTTATACCAGTAAAAACTAAGGTATGTGTATCATTAAGGATGTTAGCTACTGGTACATTCCAGAGACCCACAGGGGATATCTTAGGCCTCAGCCTCCAGAATATTGCACCAATGTCTTAATGCTATGCTAGAACATGCAAGGAAGTATATCTATTTTCCTCACACCCCAAAGGAGAGAGCAAGAGCAATGCAGGAATTTTATGCTGTAGCACACTTTCCTGACATTTTGGGGGCCATAAACTACACTAACATGGAAATAAACCCCCCACCTGGTGAAGAGGGAAGAGCTACATCAACATGAAAGGGATCCACTCAATCAACTGCTAGGTTGTCTGTATGTCTAAGATGTGTGTGCTGGAAACCAAGACAGTTACCATGACTCACACAGATGACACAGCTCTCAGCTTTACACAAGGGTTTGGTAGGGGTTTGATGTTCCACAAGGCCATCTACTGGGTGATACAGGTTATGCGCCGGAAATGTGGCTCATGACACCCATCAGAAATTTACACACACCCCCACACACAGAGGAAGGATACAAGGATAACCATGCTCAAACTACAAACATCATAGAAAGTGTGTTTGGCATGCTGAAGTCATGGTTCTGCTGTCTAGAAACATCAGGAGGGTCCCTGCAGTATAATCCCGGCACCTACACAGAAATTCTCACAGTCTGTGTCATATTGCACAATACCATCTTGAGGAAACAGCTGCAACAGGAGCAGCAAGACTCAGGACCACACATTCCTGGACCACAGGCAGGGCCAACACATCCAGCACATACAGACAAGGATTCTGAGAGAGAACCTCCGCCTGCAGAGGCAGCTGACAGATATAGGTGTGGACAATATGCCTCACCCTGTCTGAAAGGCAAAGGATAGCACACACACACTCACCACCAAAGAGGCAAAGAATAGTACACTCTCCAGCTAAGGAATACACATAACCTAAGCACATATAAATAGTAAAACTGATGCAAACCAATATTCACAAACTTTACTTCCCCATTTAATGGTTGTGTACTAAAAGCATCAGACAGAGACAGCCCCAAAATATTTGAATTGTACCTGCAGTAATGTCAAGGTAAGTATCGCACCTGTATTATATAAACACATGTGTAAGAAGATAAAAGTAACTGATATACCTGCATACTGTTAGTCATAAATGTACCCAAGCAGGACCTATGTGAAGTGTCCAGCAATGGCATTATTGGCTTATATGAATGATATTTCCAATATACATCTATGTATTGTACACAATAACCTGCATCTAGCTGGCCACTTACCCACTCTACACAAAACCAGTCAAGAGGACAATTCTATCAACAGTTTCACAAGTAGAGCAATATGCCGAAATGCAATATCAGTGATTTGAATGCATGACTTACAATACTAACTGAAATAATCATTCTGAAATGAGCATGTACAAAAACATCTGAAATTGTCGAATGTAATACATATGCATAAAATCAACATTGTGAGAAAGACTCATTAGGCTATCCATTCTGTGCATCAGATATATATATGGAACCATAAGTCAAAATAAAATGAACAAAGGGCATGGCATAGTCATCATCATTTGCACAGGGTAGGGGGTGGGGCAGGAGGCAAAGGCTGACACCTACGTATTCGGGATGTGCAAGTAAGAA
The DNA here is from genome assembly GCF_019279795.1 of Protopterus annectens. Classification (NCBI taxonomy): domain Eukaryota; kingdom Metazoa; phylum Chordata; order Ceratodontiformes; family Protopteridae; genus Protopterus; species Protopterus annectens. Next base: position 535,127,066 of record NC_056725.1, on the reverse strand, counting down.
ACACAGAACATTAATTAAAGTAGAAAATATCTCAGTGCCAATAACAGATGTGTGTGTGTGTGTGTGTGTGTGTGTGTGTGTGTGTGTGTGTGTGTGTGTGTGTGTGTGTGTGTGTGTGTGTGTGTGTGTGTGTGTGACATGAACACAATCAAACTCTGTGATACCACAATGTTGTTGCATGTCAGACAGGTGTGAACTGTGCATGCATGGTAGAGTTTTCAGTTCAGTGTTGTCATACCCCCCCATGTGACTTGCCTGTGCCCCGAATTGCATTGCCATTTTCACAACCTCAGTTTGAAGTGGGGGTGCTACCTCAACATGAGCATGCCTGCTGGACAACCTCTCTTCATGACTACATCCAGGATCATGACCCTGTGGCCTACAACATCTGGGTGTGGACACCACAGTCACTGATGGGGCAGTGGAAGTAGTGCCACTATGGGAGTGGGCTCTAGAATGGCCATGTTGACTACAACCAGTGGATGTTGCCACTCTACAGACACATGGATGCTGACCTTCCCCAAGCAGACATTTCATCGCAAACACTGCCCGATCCTATGTGTCACTCATCCTATCCAAAGAGTCACCCACACACCTGAGGCAGTCACTCAGCCAAATGTGTCACATTTAGGACTCGCAGTATCTCTTCCAAGACCCTGCTGGAATGTGCCTGTGGCCTCCATGATGACCCTATTCATATGTCTTGTGGTACATAATGACATACCAGCATCATGAGGAGGGTGGATAGTAGGCCTCCTCTGAGCACCTCTATGAACTATCCAGTGTGGTACCACTCCCTCACAATCACTATGGGCAGACTCAACCAGCTTTGGAAGTAGAGTAACCACACTACCCTGATCCTGTGTCACCTAAGCCTGTCTTATATCTGAGGGCTCAGTGGAATGGGTATGATTAAGCATACCGACTGTGTCTGAAATAAGCCCAGGGGATGTCTGAGCCACAACCTCAGTGTCAGACTGAACCTCTGCTCCCCTCGACTGTGCCTCTATATCACAGTCATCATCAAAGCCTACCAATACTCTGACATCAAGTGGTATGACTTTTACTCTGTCACTCTCAGGATCAGCTATGATAGTAAGCAACAAACACAAGAATGAGAAAAATAGGGGCTGGAAATTATCCAAACTGTTCTAAACACTAATGTTAAACAATTTCAGATGTTAAACGAATACAATAATTACTCTCCCCCCTCAGACTTACATCTAACTAATGAGTATTACTTAATAAAGAAACTTTCTGCTTACCATGTGCAAGTGGTCTTTTAGATGGTAATTCTAATATCCCTGGAAAAAGAGGAAGGCATTGTAAAGAAGTTTAATTAGCTTCACAATGCAAATGACACAAGAACAAGAGACAAATGCTCTGCTAATCTTTCCCTTAAGAAATATCTCAGAATTGGACTGACAAGTTTTACCCCCCCAACACAATCTCTGCATAGCTGCCCACTACATTTGTCAGTGACTACCTGCTGCATTCTGCGTTTTCTGGCAGACATCTCACCTCTGCATCTGACAAGCAGGAAGGATTCATGATGGCATAAGGCTTGAATGATGACCTTGCTCAATGGTGGCTTGCTTGGAACAGATGACTGGGGGTGCTATAATCCTGTATGACATGAAACAGAAAAAGACAAAACACATTTGTAGCTCATAGAGAAATTATTTTCCTCAAATAAAATCTGTGCATATACCATCAATACAAAACAATTGAACACACAATGCTCACTTAGGACTGCACACAAACTAAGGAAGCCCCACCCCCAAAAAATTGCAGTACATTGTATTAAATCCATTCAGTTAATACTTCTGTAATGAGGACAGAAGTTGTGTAACTGACTACTGGATGGCAGTATTATCAATAAATAGGCAAGAATTCAAAGCAGAAATGCCAAGCAATTTTCATTGGTCTCTCCACTGTTGCGGAGGTTGCCAGTGGACATCTGAGAAGCCTAACACATCTGTTAGCTACACATGTACCACCCTTTGAAGTTGATAATAAACACAATACACTTGTCTACACTAACTGGTGAAATTCCAAGAGGAAATGGTAAGAAAATAGTGTGATGTAACTATAACATTCATTAACAAATTTTGAAAGCAGAGCAAGAACTGACATGCCGGCACTTTGCAACAATGAATGAAAAAAAACATGCAGAAAAAAATTCTATTGCATATTGAAATACATTTCAAATATGAAAATGTAAACAGTTTATGAAGAGGACAAACACACCCTTATGAAAAAATGCAGCAATTTGTAGAAAAAACTTATCCAAGTAAATACCAGTTATGGTCTGTCTGTATCAAAACATTATCCACTCCTTCAACTTCCACAGCTACACCATTAAGTTTATATAATGTAGATTCAGCCATCTGAGCAATTTGAAAATGCAAATGAAGTGTTAACTCATTAGCATTCATGAATACCAAAAAAAAAAAATCATTTGGTGTAGGGGAGGCAAATATCATGTAAGTAGCTACATAACTGTATACACATGCCCTAGAACTGCAGGGAGTCACTATGACAATTGTTAGCTGCTACTGTCTTCAAAGTATTAATGATTACTCTGAGTACAGCAACAAGCAATATTCAAGAGACTCTTCTCTCTGAAGTGGGGACATCATGCAGACTAGATTTAAGAAAAATTGTGAAGGCACCTTGTGAGCTATGAGAACAACCTTAACAGCATTGATATTCTTTTAATAATAGCACACTCTCTATCCTCTGCTTAAAATTGTTCTGCAATGCTAATCAGCTATATTACACATTGAAACAAAGGTGCAAAGAAATTCACATGACATTACATTTCTGTTAATTAAGCTGAGAGAAGGGGAAGAGGGTCAGAAAAATAAACAGAAGAAATATTTACAGTGCTGTCAACCTTACATTAATGTGGTATGGGCTATTATTAGCCTAAATATGTTGTCAATATCACATTCATCTAGGCACTTTCAATCAAATGAGAAAGGAACATTTTCTAATCTTTCTTCTGCTAAACCTGTAATTTGATGGTCTGCTAAGTCAGCTCTGTATGGTATGTACAATTTCTGATTCCTGCTCTCATCTTGTGCTGGTGACAAAGAGGGATAAGAAGCATAACTAAGTGTAATTGCACTGAACTGAGGGTTTGAATTCAGATAGTGTGCTGCCTGAGAGAGTTAATGAATATTTCCTGAGCATCTGGTCAGGCTGTAAGAAAGACAAAGTAAGACAATTTCCCATTCCTGCATTTTCATTGTTATTACTTGATGTTTGTTACTACTGACAATTTTTTGTCTTTTATTGGGTTCATCATTTTTGTATATTTTGGCAAAGTGCACCTTAGACTGGCAGCACTTCATGACAATGAACAAGATTATGCTGCTTGAAGTACAAACTGCAAAATTTAATTTTGAATGCCATCATTTGCATATTTTAGAATGGTAGAGGTGTGCTTTGATAAGCACTCTGAACAGCAATAAGTGAATAAATTCTGGATCTCACCTAAATAGCACTGTAGCACATGGTGTAAAACAACAAGTTTAAAAAACAGGAATGTTATACAGAGCTTGAATCCAGCTTGCAGATACCTTTAGTTTTAACTGGATATAGGATAACAATAAATAATATGTTGTATATGATTGCTTATGCTAAAGTATGTGATAAATGTTCCCTATCATACCTGTATTTCATGTGAGTTGAAGTTGCAAAGGTGTTGCTGTTGTCTAGTCACCTGTTGCCCTTATTGATAATAATAGTAGCAATGGATGTTATATCATATGACAGGTTGCACAATATTATATCAAAAAAGGATTGAGTACTGTGGACAGATATGTCACATGCTGATCACAGTAAGAAGTACTTCTTCATGGCATACTTTGTGTCCTGACTAATTGGATGTAATCTGCCAAATGACCTCCTGTCATTGTCTGTATGTCCCGTTTTTGAGCCATTGACACTACATGACATGCTGATGATGTGTAGCCCACATGCTGCTTGTAATGTCTGCAGCAGATGTGAAAATGCTGCACGTGTGTATTAGCAATCATATAAGTGCTGATGAACAGAAATATAAATCATGTTTGCCCTTGTTTTTTGTAGTTTTGAATATATATATATATATATATATATATATATATATATATATTTTTTTTTTTTTTTTTTTTTTTTTTTGCCTATGCAATTTGTGCACTGCTTGGCAAAGTTCAACTAGGACTCACAGCTGAAGGTAAAAGGGAAACTTTTAATTTTTGTAGTCTTCTGTAGTGCAAACACTCCTGACACCATTGTGCAGTATTTGTATTGAATGTGTGAAGTGCACCTGATACATACCTCTTATTGTGGCACAAGCTGAAAATGCAGTGACTTTGGACCAATAACAGAGGAGTTCCCCTGAGGTTCAAATCCATACTGAGTGAAGGGAATGCTGAAATTATTACTGAAAATATAAGTTTTACTTTCATCAAAACTTCATATTCTTTTTTTTCCACTTTGTTGCCTTCCATACTTGTCCACTGCTGTGCAGTCAGCAATCAAGCTTAATTGCTTAAGTAAAAAAGTGAAAACGTTTACTTAGACAGCCTTCTAAAGCACAAAGAAGCTTAGTGGCAATTTGCAGATGTCAGCACTCTGGACAGTACTGAATGGAGAACATCCACCTGCTTTGTAATTATCTCTGTAACTATCTCTGTGGCAAAAGGTGTAGATGCAGTGACTTTAAAGACAGAACGTTCAAATACAGATAACACTTATTTTTATAAAGAGTGTCAGACTACCATTTCTCATAACACTTTGATTAAGAAGTCAACACTACCTCCAAGTGGCTATCATAAACAGGCTGATTGCAAGAAATGTATCACTAATGCTTTGATACCTACACTTTCTAGGTAGCATATCTCATTAATGACTTATGAAACCCACTTGATTTTAAGTGTAATTGTTTAAGCATGACAATTATGATAATTAACTAAAAATGCATTTGCATATCTATGAATCCTTACATAGCCGAAATCTGTGTTTAGGACAGTATGTGTTGTGAAGTGTAAATATATATATATATATATATATATATATATATATATATATATATATAGATCTAGGACTATTGAATGAAAGTTGAATAGTCTGAATCCACAATAACTGAATGCACTTTAACAAAAGCACTTTCACCAAAAAGCGCTTTCATTAAAGTACGTTCAAAAAAAAAAAAACAATAAATCTTCTTTTATGCAGGGGGGCAAGCTTTTATATTCTCACTCCGAGGTCGCACTACAGTGGGGAAAAGGGAATTCTCCTTAACCACATGGTAGTGCAAACAGCACAACCAGCATACATAACTGAATGTGTTGCTTTGGTGAACAGCACTTTTGGTTATGTATGTTCGTTGATTTCTGCTTCGGCAGAAAGTGCCTTTGGGGATCTGTACAGATCCATATATATATATATATATATATATATACAAATATCATACCCCAGCCTGTGTTACTCATCTCATGAAAGTCTATCCATCTGAAATATATTTACAAACAGTAATGTTGCCTCTTTCATGGGAATGTAGTTCCCATGTCTTCTTAAAGTCCCACTTATACAGGCCTATCTGAAATATATCTCCAGTCATACTGAATGCAGTATATTTGTAATGACCACTGTTGAGTAGGAGCTTTCCTGTAGCACTGAGAAATAATAACCTGGATTGAAATGCATGCATTTGTTATTCTTTAAGTTTGATTCCCACCTTGTGCAGCTTATTTTTTGCAGTGTGCATGACCCAGCAAATTATGTCTCAACCCATCCTATTTAACCTTCCAAAGACCAAGGCTTATAAGTTAAGCCATTAAGCATGTCAGTGTTGACCACTGGAAAGGTGTGAATACATTGAGCATCATGCATGCAAATCTCACTACCATGTTTCACACCTTCATTGCTGTTTGACAAAGCCTGCCTCTTTGTCAATGGATCACTCAGTTTTCTATCACACAAGTGCAGTTGGCATGGGTGTGTGTGTTTGTGTGCTGGCTGTTAAACCTGAGACTGGAATTATCTCCAATTCAGACATAGAGTTGTTGTCTGACGTCTGTAGACATGGCTGACATGGGAGCTGATGATGCTAAATTTAGAGCACTGAGGTGGGGTGTGGAGTAGTCCAGGATTTTTGTAGCACTTTTCATGATGTTTGGCAGCTATAGGCTGCTGCAGGGGGACTACACTGGGTCTCAGTATAAGACTGAGGCTTGGAATAGCTTAGCCAAGGCTGTCTCCAGTGCATGCTTTAAGGAGCAATGTCATCATTACTACAGTGACCTGACATGGAACAAAAAGGACCTCACTAGCTGATGGGAAGATGGGTTTAGAAATGCTGACACCCCTCAACTGTATAAGTATACTAACCCATCAATATTAAATTATATAGAATGAAGTAGACAATCAAGACTGTTATTCATTATGTTTTTCATGTCTCCTATTCTCTTCTTCTCTATTGTACAGCTACTGAAAACATTGCAGCAAGCAGGGAGGCACACCAAGAGAAGTTAAATTGCCTCAGAGAGGCATAGGGTACTTTTGCATCAGGACCTACAGTAAGCCTCATTACTATTATAATTCTATGCAATATGGCAAAAGTCAAATAAATGCTTGTATTTATAATATCATAGAAGGGCGGCCACGGTGGTGCAGTGATTAGCATTGTCGCCTCACAGCAAGAGGTTCTCCGGTTTGATCCTTGGCTGGAGTGCCTTCTGTGCGGAGTCTGCATGTCCTCCCTGTGGTCATGTGGGTTTCCTCTGGGTGCTCTGGTTTCCTCCCACATTCCAAAGACAAGCTGTAGGTGGATTGGACACTCCAAATTGGCCCTAGGTGTGTGAGCATGTGTGTGCCTTCCATGGAATTTGGGCGCCGGGCTGGCAACTCGACACTGTAAAACTCCACTGCCAATCTTGAGCGGACAGGTGATCCGCTGTGGCGACCCCTAACTGGGAAGAAGATTTATAATATCATAGAAGTGCAGTTGATTAATGGTACAACAGAGTTGGACCTTCTCATCATACCTGGATGTGGTAAAGGTGTACACACCGGATAATCATAAATGTGTATGCACTGAAATAGTAAAGTCATATGATATGCCATGGCTCTAATTCTCTTTCTTTTTATCTCACCTAACCTTTCTCACTGTCTTTTTTCCAGTGGCTTAAAATTGTTCTGTTGTCATACGTTTCCATTTAAATAAATGATATTCATCACAGGGAGGTAGAGCAACCACTGCGGATCGGCCCCAGTTGTTTGTACACTGGTACCCCCTAGGAGTGGATGTGGTGGTTTTGTTAGCCAGAAACAGCTGACAGGGCTGGTGGAGGGTATCATGAAAAGGGGCTTTGGTGCCCGAATTGCATGTGTAGAAAAGGTGTTTCATCATATTGAAAAGACAATAACACATTAAGCACTGATACATGAAACTGACACAGGTGACAGTGATGACAGTTCTGTGGGTGAAGAGTAGATTGTCATTGTTTTCAGGGTTGTTGTGGGTATGCCTCTGATGTCCTCTACCTATCCCCAATCATGATGTTCCCCAACCTTTTGTGTCCATCACCATCCCTGTCTATCTTGTATGTCATGTAGGTCTGCACCTGCTATTTCACCTAACCTATATTGCTGACCTTCACATTCCTAAGCCCATTCCCCAACATTCCTCTTTCTTTGAAAGTTAAAAAAGGGCAACTGTCCCACAAAATAAAAATTGACCCATACATAGCTCTCCACTTTACCTGTGTGTCTTCTTGTCACAGTTGATTTGGTACAATTGGATCTACAACATTATTCTGTTGTTATCACATACCGTTGGTGTGGTGACAGTCCATATCCAACAAATTCTGTCTACAGTTTTACATTTATGTTGTGAAGAAGTGGATAGTATGGTTCTCTCCCACAACATTCTTTCAAATTCATCTATTCTTTCTCTATGTCCTCCCCACTGCTTGTCTCCATATCACATCATTTTCTTACCAACTCCTTTTTAACACATTTAATCCAGTCAAAAATAGAATCACATATAACATGCATGGCCAGAAATGGCCCATAATAAAGCCTTTATTTTTTGTCCTCAACATTTGTGTGGATTTTGCTATTGGGCACCAATGATGAGTGACAGCAAATGGCTCTTCATGTGCTATGACATAGCCTGGTCAGTTGTTGCCATCATCCACAGTAGTCTGGTCATCCCCGAGCAAAGGTGCTTAAACATGCTGCACTATCAGAATACATAGTAAAGGCAGGATAAAGACAATACTTTTCAAAAGTTACTCTAACCATTCTTTAACTACTGGATATCACAAAGTATAACTTTTTCTTTGGAGTGTTAATATAAATCACTTTTCTGAAGACTGATTTTTGGCCATTGCATCAAGGGTTCAACTCCAGATGTATGTCACATTACTTCTAAGTGTGATGTTATACTTCTATGTCATGTTTAATTACATACACTTTCATTTTTATGCAGTTACAACCTTTCATGAACAAATTTTGAATACTGTGGTAATAAAGCATTTGAAAAGACATCCATGCTAATGAGGAAGAGTTATTAAACCACCCTTATTCTACTCATGTCATGATTATGTTTTTCCTCTTGTACACCTTCTTGATCCCCAGAGCCATCAATTAATGATACAGAGCATGAGAGATTAATAATGAGGACACACCATAAAGATGTACATTAATAACCATAACACCATCGTTTGCTATGTCGCTGTCCATCTCTAACTATCCTAACCCATCTGTCTCACCCCTTTTACTGCTGATTATGCATTAGGCTGATGGATGTAAAGTACATCTTACGGCATTAATATAATGTAATTACCTTGCTGAAGGCTAATACCAACATCTTCCCTTGCCTGAACAGGTTATCACTGCACCTTCAACTGTGTGATTTTTACATGTGAAATATTTTATTTATTTTATTTATTGCATTTGTTGACCGGGAAAGTCCACTGGGCCTAGAGGAGCCCATTTTAAGTGGAGGCCCAAGGAGAAAAGCTCCACATTGTTACATATATTTAACTAATAAAAACATTGTTGATACATGATTAAAAAATGGACCCATTACAACATACAATTAATAAACACATTACTACATATAATTGAAAGGCATAGCAGATATGACATTAATATTCCATACAAAGCAGAAGCATTTTGAAAGTGAGAGAATGAGTGGAAACAAAAGAATGTAGTAACTTAGAAGTGCATGAGAGTTGAACAAGAAAAAAGTATATACAGTAGAAGAAGAAGTAGAAGTTCCTTTGTGGTTTGTTGAGTTAATGATTGACTGTAAACATTGAATTTTGCATCTTGTCAAGGGTTCTAATATAGCAGTAGGTAAAACTCATACTGCCTGTTTTTACAAGTCTCTTTCATGTGCATGTGTTGCCTGTATATCTTCCGAACCCCCTTCTGTTTTATTAGTTGTAAGTCTCAGAATTTGTGTGAGGGCTGGCGATGAGTAAGTGTACTATGTGATGCTAAATGGCATTTCAAGTGTTATTGCAAAATGTGGTAAGTTTTTGCCTTACACTGCATTGGCATGGTTAGCTTAGTGTGAATGCCAATATTTCTGCTGCGCTATACTAAAACAGACTTGGTAATAAACTGTGATACAGTTACTCTTCTGTATATGTCAGGCTGCTGGATATTACGTACAGTGTAAGGGAGGCAACAACTGATGTAAGTGTAATGCATACCTGTCTGTAAAGTTTTATTTCTACTTCCAAATACTTTAATCCTGACATACGTTATACAGTAATGTAATTTTTCTCCATATTAATATTGCTTGTGTAAATGTCAAGGGGAAACACAGAGAACAGAGGAAGTGAGGAGAACCAGTGACAGAGCTATGTGCACACACAGCATCAGACCGGTCAATAGGGAAAAGCTAACTGCAGAAATAAATAGATAATGGGGAAAATTGTTTTCTATGGTATGTGGAAGAAGGAAGGAAGGAAGGAAGGCACTAAAGAAAACAGCTGAGCTAGTTTGGAAAGGCCAGAAGTAAAATAAGGCGAGGGAGACAGACAAAAGCAGTAAATTGATACTTTCGCCTGAGTATTGACCAAGGAAAAGTAGATCAGGTTACATTTCTGGGAGAATAGAAATGTAGATAGAACTGGGTAGACAGGTGGCTACAAAAGTGAGGAAAGTGATAGGGGACACTGAGGGAGGATAAGCTGTAGAACCAAATAGGGTTCTACCCAGGAACCTTAGGAGGATTGTTGGGATATCAGCTGAACCTCTAACAGAGCTCCTCAAAGACCTTCTTAGAGAAAGTCTGATCCCTGGAGACTGGGAGCAAGCTATAAGGCTACAAGAACAGCACAAGAACCTGCAAGTCAGTGAGTCTGACCTTTAATTGTGGGGAATATAATGGAATCAGTCCTGAAGTAGTACAGGAGGTTACCATGTTTTCTAAGACAGAATGGGCTGTTTAATTAATTTTAGCATGAACTCAAAACAGGATGACTTTGTCAAAATAACCTTATCCACAGTTACTGGATTAATGAGGATGTGGATAAGGTTCCTCTCTGAACAGAGGAACCAGGGAGGGTTGTCCTCTTTCCCCTTTGTTATTTGCTTTATAGTTAGAGCCATTGACAGAAAGAAATAAGGGACTCAGAAATTCAAGGATATAATTGGTATGGTAATCAAAATAAATTGGCCTTGTTTGAGATGATATTATTTTGCACCTGATAAAACCAGAAAAGGATATGTCAGTGTTGTGGAACATCTTCAGATAGTTTCAAGTCTTTTCGGGATATAAAATTAATGAAGGTAAAACAAAGGCTATAGCTGTAAACTATGTATCCAAACATGCTCCAGCAATTCTCATATTTACAGGGACACAATAACATTAAATATTTAGGAGTATGGATTAAAAGGGATTCTGTTAAAACAGCTAAGGATATCTGAGAAGAGACTAAATAAAAGATAACACAAAAACTGAGATACTGGAAGCTCTTGTTTATGGGTATGGAGAGCAAGATACAAGCAGTGAAAATGTTTTTAATCCCTTTGGTTTTATATACAGGTCGTGTTTTTTTTTTCTACTTAACCAGAGGAGAAGTTGTGGACAATAATTAATAAAGAGTTTAAGGAGTTTTTCTGGGAGGGGAAGAGGGGAAGAGGGCAAGGGTCAAGGGAAATAAGCTGATCTTCCCAACAGAACATGGTGGTTTAAGATTATCTGATTTAAAGGGTTATTTTAAAGCTACACAATTAAAGCTAACATCCATGACACAAGAAGAAAGCTATAATTCAAAGTGGAAAGGGATGATGATGAAACGGGAAAATTCAAGAAATAAGGAGAGAGTGGGATTTTGGATGTAGATCCTTAAGAAAAACAATAGACATACAGAATATTATATTTATAAAGAAGCAGAAAGTATCCTAAGAGCTAAGTTAACACAAAAATGAAGAAAGGAGATATTTTTGCCAATAAAGATTACTGCAATTTGGGGTACAGAGAACAGGCAATAGTGGGCTGTACTTTACTAGAGAAAACTGGCAAATGAACCAAGGTACTGGGAGCAAATAACTAGAGAGGGAAAGATAACAGAATGGGAAAAGGCCAAGAAGACATTTGGACTGTAGGCTAATCTATCAGAATTGATTTTGGAGTATAGCAAAAAGAAAGGGCTAGAGGAATCCTAAGTGAAAAACCTGCTCTGGTAGAATTTTTAGTTGAAGCTAGAACATAAGCGGCTGTTAAAAAGGGTATAGTTAGTACAGCATGTAAAATATTGCTTGATAACTGCAGGAATCAATCAGAGGAGGATAGAAAAGACTGGGAAGAGAGACTGGATAAGCAATTCACAAGGAACCAATGGGAGGACATATGTATGGCTCCCAAGTATGCAACAAATTCTTGAAGATTTAGGATTTTTTCTTGGAAGTGCGTGCATAGCTATTTTTATACTACAAAAAGAGTCCGAATAATTTTTAACTCAGGTAGATGTTAAATGTTGGAGGTGTGATGAGAAAGAAAGAGTTAACTGTGATCATATGTTTTGAGAGTATAATGAGTTGTCAGATTTCAAAAATTCCCCACAGAGTACTCTGTCAGAAATATTGGGTGAGCAAGTAGGTGCAACTAAGAAAATGATTTTTTGTGTTGTGATATAGGATCTGAATTGCCTAGACATAGTAAGACCTTGCTAAGTTTAATTATGATGGCTGCTAAAAATGCAGTTACTACAAAATTGAAATGAAAGTCTAAACCAACTGTATTTGAAGACTGAATATTAGAACAGAAATAAAAAAAATGAAGTGGGGTCTTTAGAAAAAGGTAGGAGCAAATTACATAGAAAAAATGGAAATTGTTGGAAAATACATGCAGAATAATGTTCTGGAAGAGGAGTGAGATTTAAGGGAAGGCAGGAATTAAGCAATTTATGTAATGTTGGATTGATGACAGTTGTACAAGAAAACATATGTGATGTATATTTTTTGTAACTAGGCTGAACCAACTATATCCAGTGGGATGAGACTTTATTGGCCTGAACATACCCATAAAGATATAAAAAGCAAAATGTCACTGGCATTTATAAATGATTTAGCTGAAACACTGCATGTCCTTATGGGGGTCATTTGCTTACATTCCATGTGTCTCATCTGCAGGAGGTTTCAGATGTTACACAGTAAAGACTCTAGCATGGCCATTTTTTTCTGTCAGTTGTTAATGAATAGTGTGTCTGTGTGACTTTTGTACCCTTTGGTTTGGATGCTATTTGGGAAATTTTGGAGCACCATAATGTTTATGCATATCAGGCTTATTTTAAACTCTGATTGTAGCAAAAAAATTGTTTATTTTATACTGACAAAGGCATTAAAAAGGCAGAAACATGCATGTCCACAGCTTCCGATGTGGCTTTATTGGTGAAGAATTCCGGCTTGGTTGTATTTGTCTTGTAGTTTTTACTGAATGGCTTATATGTGTAACCTTTTTACCCTTTGGTTTGATGTTACTTAGGATTTTAGGCACTTTAATGATTATAGAAATCAGTCTTGTTTTAATCTCTGCGTTTCTTAAGTACAGACAATCAAGTCACTTATGCTGTAGTGATGATATCATTAAAAAGGCCAAAATATGCATATATACAGCCAGTGAGGTTTGGCTTTATTGGCCTGAATGTTCCTACAAAGACTTAAAAAAACTAAAATGTCTTGGGCATTCAGAAGCCATATAGCTGAAACACAGTATGTCCTTAAGTGGTCATTTGCATATATCCCATAAGCCTTCATATGGTTGATTTAAAGTATTACACAGTCAAGCCTCTAACTTGGCTGAGTTTTTCTTGTAGTTTTTACTTTCAGAAATGTTAGTGCAAGTTAGTGCTGAATTTGGCCTTACCACATCAGATGATGGAAATCATTTCATTGCAGTCATGGCATGTTAATGCAGAAATTAATACTTTTGTGGTGGAATATATAGGATTTAATTTCTTGTATAATACAAATTCAGAAGTATTTTGAGCTATTACTGTATTCTTCATACTGAGAAGAAGTTCAATGCAATACCCAGAATGGAATATGAGTATAATACAAAATGTCAGACTGTGACAGTGAAGGCATATGGACCAGTGCATCAGCAGTCCACACATATAAGGCCACATAGCAGTCCCTCTTTAAAACTTCATTATGACAGGTAGTAATAACAGGGCATTCTGCTACAAAATTTATCTGGTATTGCTATTCTACCCTTATGAAGTTCAGTGCCACTCATTGCTGAATTTGATCCCATCAGTTTAGCTGCTTCAAAGCATGGCATTACGGCCAAATGATGTTACAAATGAATTGTTTTATTAGTGAAATGTATAAAATATTCACATTTGATGTAAAGAAAACTTAGTAACCATATATTCTGGACGTTACTTTCATGCTGTTTTTTGAGCAGAGGTTAGTTTCTCCCCATATTGAATACACAGTTAAAAACTCTTACGGCGTTAAATTATGCACTTAAGCACACTACACTTATAACAACATATGGGAGAATACTGATTTCATAAATCTGCTAATATCAAAGCAGGAGCACTATCCCCAGTAACAACTCTTAATTTATCAAACAATTGAAACTCTGCCAGAGAACTTCCAATAAAATCTGTAAGTGTATTATTATCATCATACAAAAGATAGCATCATCATTTAATCCTGAAGAGAGCAAACTAGTTGTGAGTCATAGCCAGAATCAATCAACTAAACTCTCACTTTTAAGCTCCTTTACTGTAATCACGATACATAGTTTACATCTCTTCAACTAAACTCTTTACCTTTAAACTCCTCTATTGTGGTCATTGCCAACCACTTGCACTTAAGATTTATTCATCATACACCACTTATGCTCATCTACAGATCCTAACAGTTACACTTTCATGAAGGCTTTCTTCAGCAAAGTTCTAGGTTAAAAAGACGTTTAGGAGAACTGACCGGAAGTCATTCCCACGAACATAAGTAGCATTAAGCACTACCCATTATTTAGGAAGTAACTACTGAACCCCATTTGAGTAGAATCAAAGTTCAATTGTTTTACAGATCATGGAAAATGCAGTTTGTTAATGGATCCACTGTGGCATCCTTAAATTTACATGACTTCTTTCTTGTCAAACTTAGGTGTTACATCTATTTTATTTCTAATAGTACAATTATTGTAAACTTTGTGAACACATGACCTAAATTGTTAAAAATGCATTTATGATTTTGTTACAAATGTCTGTGTATTGCAACTATAAATGTGCCTTTTATATATGGTCTATCTTGGATGAAAAGGGTCATAAGATCAGTCTAACTACACATTTAGCAAAGTTAAATAAAAATAAAATATAAGTAAATAAAATAAATAGCCTTGCATTGGAAACTAGGTGTAATGGCAGACTGTGACAGCAAAATTTAAATGAGACACTGAATTGTTGTTGTATATAAGAGGTCATATGTCATCTCAAGTCCTGATTTATAAGACAGTCAACTACCTTTGTCAGAACATGGAGTTTAGGCACCAGCTTATATAGAGCAATAGAAATTGTACTTCGTTGAAGTATTTATCATTTTTTTACTTCTATTATTACAATAGTATAAGGACAAATTATGGATATTGGCTTCAATCCACAGCTCAAAAAGAAGTTGTATGTTCACATAGCAACAGCTGAGTATAATGCAACTTGGCAAACTGACGCATTCTTGTTGGTGGACACTGTTAAGCCAAGGTTGTATCTCTGAAATAGTTTGACATTTTCTAGTATATTTTGACAAATAAAATGTAAATTTAGTTATAAACTATAGCTAGGATGATAGAACATCTTCACATTGAGGCAAGTTTCAATCCTTGGTAATGCTCTCTTTCACTCAGTCACACTGTCCGTAATCTTATTTAAAATGCTGGAAAACATCACTTTTTGAGACCAAAAAAATGTTTTTTTTCTTATGTTATAAAAGCAAAATATATTTTGATTTCTATATACTACATATTCCCCATGTGAAAAACATTTTTCAACTGAATTTAAATGCATTTCCATTAGAGAAGGTGTAAAATTATAACAATAACGTAGCACTTATAATTAAAAATAAGGTTGCAGCTTCACAGTATCTCTAAAAATAAAATAAACAATAGCTTTAATTTTTTTCACACATATATGTCAGTGAAATGTGCTTGTTGACTATGAAGACGTCATATAATTATAATGGCTAATAAACATAAAAAATAGGCAAATTGGCACCCAAACAAATACCAAGAAACAGTTTGACTGTTAGATCCACATCTGATGAAGTTTTAAAATGAAAACGCTATGTTTTATGTGTCTGCGTTCATGTGTTTTATTTTTTATTAAAATCGGTTTACGGACATTGCTGGCTGGTTTTGACTCCTTGGTACCTTGAATAAATATAATGGCCTTACTGGACATGCTGATGTCACAGATATATACTGCCTCTGCAATAAGCCATATCAATGGTAAGACTTGATTGCCCATGTAACTGCATTTTGCTTTCACACACTGCCTACCCACAAAAAATTAGCCATTCTCCGAACACATTTCTGAGGTGTGATTGTGAAGAAAGTGAAATACAGTGGTCCCAGTAATGAACTGCTGCAATTTGTTACTCATGGACATATACACTGCCCCTAAACAAGACAGATGAATAATTATTCAACAATGATCACATAACTACATCCTGCTTTCACATATTACATGTTTCCCTACCTCGCAAAAATTAGACATATTCTGGGATAAAAATGAAAGAACAAACATTATAATAATGCATTTAAAGTTGTTGCTGATCAACACTGCAATTCTTCCTCACCTCCATTAAGCCACAACAAAACTCACCATAGACTGGCACCCATTCAAATAGCAGCTGCATATAATCACCTGTGATGTCAGTTCTCAAACATTCAAAGAAATAATGATCACAATAATGTATTTCAACTTCCTGCTGCAATCACTCACCCATCCACCTTGATCTCTGTAGCAAAATAAAAATTGTATAGTGAAAAAAGGCATGTACATGCAAGTGCTCCTGAAGAGTGAATATGTGCTTTTGTCTGCAGTCTCTAGTTAAATGAGTAGAGATTACCAGGGAAGCATGGAGATTAGTAGCTAAGGGCAACCAATCTCGTGTTCTTAGAGCACAGTGTAATACAACATGAGTGGTTGACTATGTCCTATTAAATTAGAGGGATAGAGGTAATAAGTTATGTTAATGAATATCATGATCTTTCTCATTCACTTTAGTGAGTAGCTGTGGGCTAATTAATTTTGGGGGAGGGGGGGTAGTACAATTACCATATTAGCCAAATAATTACCCTGCTGGTGCCCTAGAAAACAGAAAAAAATATTTTATTTTTCAATTAAAATTCATTTTGTACAGATTTTTGAAATAAAAAGATATGCTAAATCTAAATTGTTTTGTGACATGTGCTTATATTCTTTCCCTATAATGCCTAGATAATGTCTAACCAATAGTTAACAGAACAGGTTTATTGACATGCTCAGAACGATGCAGTATACAAATTGAGACTGAGGAATTTGAACTCTGGACCACAGGAGGAAGCTTATTAGCAGTTTGTAACATTAGTCTCCTCTGTTAACCTACCAGGCGGTATGAAAGTTTGGATAATTTTAGTATTGTGGGATGAAAGTGGTGTCATCACTAAAAGACTTTATTCAAACCCGGTTATTATGTCAATTCTTACAGCTCTACTTAGTTCGGGAATTGATAGGTCGGTAAGTATATAGCTCATTTTAGATTGCTAAAGCACTAGATACACAATTAGTTCTGTGTTGTGCGTGATTGATAAAGTAGGATCAAATAGAATTCCCAGGTATTTCTGTTGTTGAACTTGAACAGTGGTTGTATTTAGACAGTCTTTTATTTTGATGAGTTTGGCATGTTTTACTTTTTAAGCAATAGCATAATGGATGACTTTTTGAAATCAATTAGCTATGTTTTGGAGTGCAAACATTTCTACAGGTACATAAAGTTTCTTTTACATGTCATTTTTTTTTTTTTGCACAAGGGTGTTAGTGGTTGCAGCACTAATTAGTAGTACATCATCTGCATGGAAGGTAACGTTTAATCAAGGTAGGTAGTCGGGAAAGTTGTTAATAAACGGTGAAAACAAAACAAACAGATCTTGTTGTACTCAAACTTGTAAAGTAATCAAAGCCAGAAGTAATTACATCAGAAATTATTTAGAATGTTCTACTTTCCATGTAGTTACACAATATTCTTACCACTCCCTCACCAACCTTTAGGCTAACTTGTGTATTCAGCAATGCATTGTGGTCCACTATTTCAAAAGTTAATTTTAATTAAAAGTAATTAAACCTTTTTTTCCATATTAGAATACATTGTATTGATAATAGAGTAAAATGCTGTTAGAGCATTAAACCTTTTGCTAAAACCATGCTAACTGTAACAAATAACTCCATATGTACTGCCATACTCTAGAATTTGGCTGCAAAGTAGTTTTCTACCATTTTTGCTAGGCAACAGAGGTTGGCAACTGGATAATAGTCATATAAGTCTGATAAAGCAGCTAATGCAGGGACTGGTTTGCTATGCTCTTGCATAGAACTGGGAGAGCTAAAGTCTTTGCAATGCCACAGGTTTTATATATAAGTGAAAGTGAAAGGGCTAGTTATAATTGAGCTAGCCAGTCTTATGAAAGAAGTGTTAAGAGGATGTTCTTAACTGTATTATGCATGATATGCTTTTCTAATGTTTGACATGCAATTTTATAGTTAATTTGTTTACAATTAAATGTGAAGAAGTTACTGGAATACTATTTGTAGCCAGTGCAGAAGATAAGGGCGAGTTAGAAATGGTGACGGAGGACAATGTTCAATATTAGATCTATGTTCCTTAAACTGATGGAACAGTGTAGTATTAAGTGAATCAAATTAAGTCTACTGCCATGACTGATCTTACATACAGAGCTTAACAATTTTCAGAATAGTCTAACATTTCCCAGATAAACCAACTGTTCTTTCCAAATGTATATTGATTTAACAGTTTACATAGCTAATGTGGAGCATTTTCCAACAGTTATGTAATTTTAGTGTTTCATTGCATCTGAGGCATCAGATTTACATAATAGCTAAGCATGAACTTTTAAGTTGTTATTTCAGCTCAGAGGTTATCCATCTTGTAGTACTTAAATGAAATAGTATGCTCTGATCGGGAGCTAGTAGATCGTAGACATAGGATAAGACAGTGGTAGAGTGAGTTTCATTGCAGACTATTGAGCAATTTCCAGGTCAAAGAAGTAGAGCTCTTTCCATGTTTCCTAGCATTGATTAGCCTTTATGTTTAACAGGTAAAATTCTATGTTTTTAAGTGACCAATGTGCTGGGATTTCTCAGTAGTGGCTTAAGGTATTTGACTATTTTAATGTCTTTTAAGATTGTCTGTTATTGCTAGATCTGGTAAGGAAATGATGCAATTTGTAAGGTTTAGGATGACATATTTGGATACAATTTGTGTTACATTATACAATGAAAGTATTTGTAGAAGCAGAAACATTTTTTCTTATTCAATTAGGGATAATGTCCCCTAATAGTAGGAAAATTATTCTTAAGGGCTTTAATATATAGATTTATAATACGGTTAGTAATATGGTTATCAGTGAAGAAAGTAGAAAGAAGAGGTATGTACAGAACCACAACTGATTTTATGTGATACCCTTCTACAATTTCCTCAAGGAGCCAGTTAGCAGAAAAATTCTTAGTCAATATATTTTGATCTATGATAGTCACTTTTATATTTGCATCCTTTATGACCATTAGAGGAACACTTTTAGCAGTCTGTAAATTTGGTCTATTGTGCAAAAGTGATATAATTTTGTCTTATATAGCTAAGCATTGCAAACATTCATCATTAAGTCTAATTTCTTTATGCCTGAGTTTTTATTGTAAGGGAAAGATTGGTTAGTCTGTGATGGGACTGGATTAAATTTAATATAATCTGGTTGTTTTGTCTTAATAAAGGAGAAATATAGGAGGCTTTTATTTTTAGTATATTGCATAATTGGGTTGGTGTCACATAAAGCTTATAATTTTCATTTAAATTGTCTGTTCATAATCCCTATATCTCAGTTGGCCCAGTAATGTAACCAAACTTGAAATCTGATGTAACAATGATTGTTATTAGCCCAAAGAAGAAGCAAAGTGGGACAGAACTGATATAGTGCTGTCAGAAAGAGAAAGTGTGTGTGTGTGTGTGTGTGTGTGTGTGTGTGTGTGTGTGTGTGTGTGTGTGTGTGTGTGTGTGTGTGTGTGTGGGTGTGTGTGCGTGTGTGTGCGTGTATGTGTGTGTGTGTGTGTGTGTGTGTGTGTGTGTGTGTGTGTGTGTGTGTGTGTGTGTGTGCGTGCGTGTGCGTGCGTGTGTGTGTGTGTGTTTGTGTGTGTGTGTGTGTGTGTGTATGTATGTGTCCTATGTCAACTGTAATAGCTGTTCTTTTAAAGATAAGGGGGGAAACTGCATCAAATATAATGACTCTAATATGAGAGGATATTACCTTAGTTTAATTAAGAAAAGGGTTTGGAGATGAGTGCTATGTTAGTGCCTTTATGAAATGAATGTCAGAGCTGTATAGAATTGTACTATTACATAAAACAAACAGTTGAATATTGTATTTACATGTTTTAATCATTATTGGAAGTTTGGTTTCTTCTAAGTATAAAATAAGAAACCTTATAAAAATTATGTAGACAAATCGAATTAAGCACTTGTTTGCTGAAAACCAGAAGTCAGATATAGTTTTTTGTTATCTGTGTGAAATTACCTGTTTATGGCTGTACATTTTGGAATTTTTTTTCTATTTTTGTGCAAATGTGGATATATATTCCCCTAAAATGTAGTTTTCTGCAAGTATGTTGGTATATACTGTAGACAGTGACATGGAATGGGTGGGAATTGTTGTGGGAAGTGAAGCAAGGAAGGGCCACACTCCGCTCTCTGTCATGGAATGATCATTTGATGCACATAAGCAAATCCAAGCATCCAGGACAGGTGCATTTCATAGTGCATGATCAAATCAAATGAAAACATTTGCAGTATCGGTTTATATTTGCACATGGAAGGCATGAACATGTAACGACCACTTTACTTTTGGCATATGGTAGGGAAATAGTTTCACAGTGGTTGACAGAATAGACATCTTGACATGGCATAATAAAATTGATATCACTCACGCAATGTCCATGTAAGCAAAACCTATGTTGTAGTAAGTCATTCAAGTAGCAGCAACACTCAGTGCTGGATTAAAAAGCCCCAGACAGGTAAAGTGAGGTTGCAGTTCTCAAGTACAACAAACAATAAAAAATTTAGCATCTTCTGTTTTGTGTTTTAGTGTCTTTCCTTCACTGAAGATTGTCTAGAAATGTGAGGCACCCATAGTGTGATTTTCCAGCAGCTTTGCATTTGTGTTTATAATCTGCATTGCAAGTGCATCAAAAACCTAACAAGGACAGGCTTCCAAGATGTTTAGCTGTACACTGATCAACAACATAACTTCAGCTCTCCCAGTAAAGTGAAAACAGAAACTGAGAAAACGGAGTGCCATTGATTTTTTTCTTGGTAAAATTCAGTTATTGGCTACTTAATACACTGCCTGGATGACAGTGAAGAAGAAATTTGGGAAACCTAAAAGAAAATCAACAAGAAAATGTGAAAAGAAAACACTTTCTGGGAAGGATTCTGCAGCTGTTGAGCAAAAAGCAGTTCAAGCTTCAGCTTTGCTTCAAGAGATGGCTTCCAGTAATTTAGAGGAAAACATGAAGAAAATGTACTTAGACGTGATTAAAATACATAAAACACTAAAGGAATATGTCAATTCAAACAACAAAAGACTGCAAAAATAGAAGAAGCTTTAAGTAGCCATTCAGATTAACTGATAAAACTGCAAAAAGCAGAGAATAACATGAAGTAAAGCTGGCTGAACATGAGTTTTCTCAAAAAGAGCTGTCTAAAAATAGTAGAGTTAGAGGACAGGATGTGCAAAATGCCTGAGATTTTCTACTGGAAACTGGAAGGACTAGACTATGTTAATTTTTTTTGAAATCACAAATAAGCAATAAGGTAACAAAAAAGACACATCAAGTGTACGCTCCAAACTTGCTCATGAGAAAGCATCCAATACCTATATTAGTAAAGATGTAATCATACCAGCAAACAAGGCTGATCGTAACAAAATTATGTAAGAAGGGTAAAGTATTAAAAACCAAAGACAGCAGAGTGTTTGTAGAAAATGATTGATTATTCACTGTACACTAGGTAAATGAGAAGCAAATTTATCCCAGCAATCAGGGAATGTCGATAGGCAGGTGTGAGATTCAAGCTGCTGCATCCAGCTGACTTCAACATGTTTTTCCTGGAGGATCAAAGTCATTTTTTGATGCAGAACAGGCTAAGGAGGAAATAAAAAGTTTATCCAACATAAAGTATGCCAGCAAACAGAAGGGGACTTTATTTCTAATTGTTCTGATAGTAAGGTTCATAGAAAGACTTTGTCAGTGAAACATTTTTCAATGTTCCAAAGGAAAATACTTGATAGACAGAAAAAGCACAGGAGTTGATTAGAAGAATCAGCAGTAACTTGGACTTGAACCAGTGTCTGGTGTTGGGAGATGGAGTTGAACATGAAGAAGACCAGAAATTCTGAAAGTAGTGAAAAAAAATGGAAGACTATAGAGCATCTTATCACATTTGTGAAATAAAGTTTGTACAAGAAAAAAGTAGGTGAAAAACATTGGACTTTTGTTGACTTTGTTAAAATTGTGGGTGGACAGTAAAGCATATACCCCACTTTATACCATTAATATTTAGAAGGACACTAAAAGGAGAAAAAATAACTGTAAGTAAAACAAAATTTGTTCTACGTATTTGTATAAAACACTTCATGATATAAACTGCATGTTACATACAGTAAAACAGTTTTCTGTAGTGTGCAGTCAGGGGTGTTTTAAATTTGGGGAAAACTTTTCAGTGACTTTTTTATGTATTAAAGATATTGAAGTAAGCAATAAATGTTTTAGTTGTAAGAAATATAGGCTTTAAAGTATAAGAAGAGAAAAAAACCTGGACAAAAGCAAGTTTAATGTTCATATTCTGTCATCTTGGGCTGCTGGGATGGGGTGGGGTGTAAAAGTGCAGTGATTATATTAAATTTAGATTTAGGATATTTTAGCTTTTTATTTTACAAGGGTAAATGTCTAGATTACTACCCTTGGTTTAAGCTGTAACTAGGCATTTTTGTAAGCATGTTGGCTTTAAAAATAGAACAAAATGATGAAAGCCATGAAAATGCTATGTGTTTTACAACTGCAAAGATATTAGCTTGTTTGTTTTCCACTGGCAAATGTTCACTGGAGTTGAGATGTCTGCAGCCGAGGGCAGCAGTGCATTTTTTTTCTGAGTGAAATTTACAAAGACTTATTGCTGAGTACATTTCCATGGAGACAATCTATATGCAGGTGTAGGCAGCTAATCTTGAGAATTCTGAGTATTCTTTGTTGAGGGAAATGGAAAATGTAAAGGTACAATGGCAAGCAGTTCAGTGAATAAATAGGTTTGAAATTATGAGAACTGAATAAGAAGTAATCTCCCTAGCTACCTTAATACTTTAACACAGTTAACAGAACAGTGAACAATTTAGTTTTATTTAAAGATAGTCAGTGCACTTTTTCTTAGGGCTAAAAGTTAATGTTTTCTGATAGCATACATGCTGTTTTTCATTCCTGGGATGGAAAGAGAGAAAGGAAGCCAACACACAGCAATAAGTGTAAGTGGGAGTACAGGCTGTAGAATGTACTTTACCATGGCTAGCTTTAAGTTTAGGTTAGATAATGCCTATAGGTGACACTATTACTTTGGGGCAGTTGTTCCCTTCTAGAGGGTAAAACTTCATGTTTTAAAGATACACCTAGTTTTGTCTGTTTGTTCTAAGTTAATAGGGATAGGGGTGTTTTGTTTTTTATTTGAGGGTTTTCATTATCACAAAACGTATTGAAAAGTATGACATAGGTTCAAATGAAGATGAGAAGAAACACTGTACAAAAGATCCAGCCTACCAAACATTAGTATATGCATGTAACGCAAAAGCTGGAAATACACATTCAAAAAGATTGGTCATGTGTAATAGATGGAAACAAAAGCTTTTATCATGAGGGCTATCCTGTCTATATTATCCTGGAACATGAATAGATATTTAACAGAATCTCTGGGGAAGAGGAAATGGGGAGTAATTATACTAATTTCTAGAAGTGCTCCAGTAGTGATAGGCAATGAAAAAAAGACAAAAAAAATGTATATTTGTAGTAGTAAGGGGCTATTGGCAAAGAACGAGGATAACTGGGCTGGACTAGACAGAAATTTTATTTCACAGAAACATATACATGTAATTGAAAGCTTTGACACACATCCAATAACTATTTCTGATCATGCACCAATAAAAACTAAGATAAAATGTAGGGTAATGAAGTAAAAATAAGACACTGTCACTTTCCCACTTACCTGTTAAAAAGAGAAGAATTTAAGGAATGAGTAGTGCAAATTATTCAAGAGTTTTTGGGAAGACAGAAATATCTTCATCAGTTATAGCAAGTGACAGGGATAAAATGAAAAAGGAATTTAAAAATGGGGTCAAAATAAAAGAGAAAGAGATATAGTTAAGATGTAATAGAAATAATTTACAGGGGCTGTCAAATGTTAAAGTATTGCTGAATAAGGAAAATTTCACAGAACAAGAGGGGGAGCAAATGCAGAGTGCTAAAGAGAAAATAAGGGATTATCTGGATAATATGCATAGGTTTAGATACATTGCAGCTAAGTAACTATTTTTTGATAAAAACTCCAGAGTATAAAACCATTTATCACAACAACGTAGGCAACAGAATTTGAGAGGGTTGTTGCCAACTTAAAGAACCTATAACAAGAAAAATACCAGAGATCCTGAAGACGTTTTAGAGATATTCCAGAAATTTTATGAAAATTTGTATAAACCAGAAAAATGTGGAAATCAAGAAAGAGTACAAATGGAAACATTTATGGAAGACTTAATTGTGCCAAGGTTAGAGGTAGATGATGCTCAATGACTAACAGTTAAGATAGGCGGTAATGAGATAAGAACAGTGATGTATAATCGATCTTCAGGAAAATCTCCAGGAAAAAAATTGTATTCCTATGGAAGTTTGGAAATTAGGAGGGGAAAAGTGATAAAGATCTGGAAGATTTTGTTTAACAGTATTTTAAAAGGAAGGGAAGCTCCATCTCAGAAGAAACCTGTGGTGGCTGTATTACTTAAAATGGCAAAGACCCTTCAGACTCAGCTTCACATAGACCCATTATAATTTTAAACCATGAATATCAAGTGTTTATGTCTATACTAGCTAAAAGAATGGCAAATGTTTTACCAAAATTGGTAGCTATGGATCAGTGTGGTTTTGTGGAGGGGAGGCAAGCATTAATAGAACAATAATGAGGTAGGGTGGCACAGTGATGCAGCAGAAGGTGTTGTTGCCTTACAGTAAGAGGTTCCCCAGTTAGATGCTTAGCTGGGGTACCTTCTGTGTGTTCTTGTGGGTTTCCTTCACGTGGTCTGGTTTCCTCCCACATTTTAAAGATATGCAGTAGGTGGAGTGGATACTCTAAATTGGTCATAGGTGTGAGTATGCATGTGAGTTTGTGGTGAGAAAGAAATACAGTGGCAGGGCTAGCCACCCGGCAGTATAAACCATGGCTCTAACTGATTGTCACTGTTGAAGTGACACCCCAACTCCATGTACAAAAATGGGAAAAAGGGGTTGTGGATGGATGAATGAATGGATGGATGATCCAGAGGGAAGTAGAATGTAAGAAAATACCTCTGTTGTTGGTGGATCTTGATGCAGAGAAAGCATATGACAGAGTAAGCCGGGGTATTATGAGCAGGGTATTGGAAGCATTTGGATTTCCTGATACAGTAATAAGGTTAATTAGAAGGCTATATGAAGGATCAGAGGCAAGAATTAAAGTGGGAGGGTTCCACTCAGAAAAGCTGTGTTTGAACAGAGGAACAAGCCAGGGGTGTCCTTTTTCCCCTTATACTTAAAGCCATTGGCTAAGAAAATAAGTGACTCAGAAATACAAGGATATAATTGGTATGGTAATCAAGAAAAGTTGGTTTTATTTTCAAATGATATTATTTTGTACATGATGAATCCAAAAAAGGACATCTCAGTATTGTGGAAAATTTTGACACAGTTTCAAGTAATTTCGGACATAAAATTAATGAAGATAAAACAAAGGCTATAGCCATAAATTATATATCCACACACAAATTGGTTCAGCAATACCTATATTTATGGGAATGTGATAAGATGAAGTATTTAGGAATATGGATTAAAAATTATTCTATTATGGAAGCTAAGGATATGTGGGAAGAGACTAAACAAAAGATAATACAAAAACTGAGTAACTGGAAACTCTTATTTATGGATATGGATATGGATAGTAAGATACAGGCTTGATCTTCATGTACAGGCAAAGAGATACGGGAAGGGGATTTTAAATGAAAGACCTGCTCTGGTAAAGTTTTTTGTTGAATCTAGAAAAGAATCAGCTGTCAAAAGGGGATAATTAGTAGGGCATATAAAATATTGCAAGATAACTATATGAATCAATCAGAGGAGGTTAGAAAAGATGGGAAAGAGAGACCGGAAAAGCAATTTACAAAGAAGCAATGGGAAGACATATGTATGGCTCGCAAGTATACAACCAAGCCCAGAAGGTTTAGGATCTTTGTTTGGAAGTGTTTGCACAGGTATTTTTATACCTCAAGCAGACTTCAAAGAACTTTTCCTCAGGTAGATAACAAATGTTGGAGGTGCGATGGAGATGAAAGGTTTAAAATGGGAATATGTGTTTTAAGAGTGTAATGAGTTAATAGATTTAAAAAAAAATTCCCTACAGAGTACTCTGTCAGAAATATTGGGGATTGCAGGCCAAAACAGTAAACTTTGAATAATAAAGGTTCTGTCAGTTATTAATATATAAGAATGATGAAGAGACTAACGTATACGTCACATACACATTTATGGTACAGTGGAATGTGGTACCTTCCTATTTGGTTATAGTCTGGGTTTTTGACTAAGGTAACAGAATTAAAGGATCATTTTATTGACTCATTAAGCCGACAAGCTCGCTAGACACAGCTGTCCTTTTTAAGAGTAAACTGGAAGCATCGTCTGGTTAAGTGACTTGCTCAGAGTCAGACAGTAAGCAAATGGAAGCTGATGGAATCCAGTCATAGGAAGCAGCTCATCAACATCTCATAGTCTTTATCTTCCATGATTAGCTGCCACATTCACTAGGTTGGGCCTGTACACACCCCTGCTGCAGCATGGCTACATCTCACCCCTCAGTCATTAGTTTCAGCATCATGTTTGCATCTTTAACATCCTTTAGGATGATGATGACAGGGTTCTCACAGAAGGTAAGAGTGTCTGTAAGCTACCACTGCTGCTTGCAGAGGCAATTTATAACAAGAATAGGGTGAAGCACTAACCTCTACATTCTGGTGTCATACTGAGGACAGATACAAACTATAAGGTGTGGCTACTGGGAGTCCCTGACTCTAGGCTCCAGGGCAGCCTTGCCCATCCCAACCCACCCTCTCATTCAATGTAGGTTCATAGGTGAATACTAGGCTAACTGCCCTGAAGGGTCATTTAAAGCATAGCCAATAACCTCAGGCTAAGGCTTTCTGCTCTGCTGTACTCTCCAGCACCCTGCCCACACACCATTCCCTGACCTTTCCTCTTGGGAAAGATGAGCAGGCTTAGTCTCATCATTCCTTCCATACCCACTGCCAGCTTCCACAGATGCCTGAGCTGAGAGCTACTGTAGAACAATCAGTTAGAGAACATGCTGACCTATGTGATCCCAGGCCTCCAGGTAAGGTATGCTTCATGCATAGAGACCAAAACAAAATAGAAAATTTATAGTAATGGATTAAATGTTCAAAAGAAAGCCATCAACCATGATAAAGCCACTTTTGGATTAAGGTGAGGCCACAACTCCACAGGATTTAGCAGTATTGACAGTCTGGGAGGGAATATCAAAATTATTAACACTTCTATGTTATTCCCATGTTAGCAAAACGTGAAGTCCTAATACCTCAGTCAAGCAGTAATATACAAGGTTGAATTAAGCAGTCCCAGTCAACTATAGCAAGCTCCCAATATTCAGGTTTAAGACATAACCTCCTGATTTCTGTTTTTGTCTTGGTGTCATTTTTTCTTCAGTATAATCTAGAAGTACTAGGAAGGCACAATATTAGTTTTGCAGTTTGCCAACAGCAATGCAACAGTGCTCATAGTCTTCATGAGGTAGAGCATGTGATAACCTTTTCTATTTTTATTTTAGCACATTTGCTTCATTGGAGAAAGTCTAGAAATGCAGGACAGCTACAGTATTATTTA
Source organism: Protopterus annectens (assembly GCF_019279795.1). Taxonomy (NCBI): domain Eukaryota; kingdom Metazoa; phylum Chordata; order Ceratodontiformes; family Protopteridae; genus Protopterus; species Protopterus annectens. The sequence continues at coordinate 535,099,083 of NC_056725.1, read as the reverse complement.
TGTAACTTCCTAGAAGCATGACACTTATGCTCATGATCCAAATGTAGGGCTGCACTTAGGAACCTTGGCTTGTAAAACAATGAGCGACGTTTCCTTTCATAAACCAAAATGTAAATGAAAAGAGATTTTACCACATGTGAGTCTTCTAAATGATGTAGCTCTCATATTTGAGAGGGTGTCTAGGGAAGAGCAAATGAAAATTGTTTATCACAACAATTTACCCTTAGCCATTACCCACTATTGCCATTTTTATTACACAAACACACACATACACACACACACACACACACACACACACACACACATACACACACACACACACACACATTCCCAGCTCATTTCGAGCTGCAACAAAAAGCTAACAAAACCTCCTGGATTTTCCTTTGTCCATCAGCATTGCTGTGAACCTCACCTATCTGGTACGGGAATTTATGATGCTTTGCGGACTTTCCTCATTAATGCTGTTTGGCCACCTTTGCTTTGTCTTGCTCCATTACTTCCATCTGCCCCATGAAATTCTATTTACATACTCCTAAAGCATAAATCACTAGCACTTACACAACCCAAAACCATAATTATTCAGAATATAGGAAACAGAAGCAGATACAAAAGCCTCTGCTGGTTCCACCTCAATATAGTCAGGATGATGAAGTCCTGATCAGAGAAAAAAACACATCCATCGTGTTTATAAAGTATCAGACACACAAAAACATCACCATATTGTTTATTCAGTTGATTTTTTTCCTTTAATAAGAAAAAACAAAAAAAAAGACAAGTTAAAAATGTTAATTCAAATTTAGAGGAAAAATGGTGGTGTGGATCTGTCATTTAAGTGATGACTGCTCATCTATAATATATCAATAAATATATAAAAGTGGTTGAAAATGCCCAAAAGTTACTAATAACTTCTAGAAAGTCACCGGAAAACAGCTGGTCCACTCAACAGAAGTTTAATCCAAAATGCACACAAACACAGTGGTTTAAAAGCACAAAGCACATCAAGCACATTTTTGTTGTTTGTCTTTTGGCTTTTCCCGGTAAGGGGTCGCCACAGCGGAACTCAGGTCTGCTAATGATTGGCAGTAGATTTTTACGAAACGCCAAGGTGCCAGCTTGACGCCCAACCTTCAACTAAGGCACGCCCATTTACACACGCATGTCTTTCGAACGCTACCCAACCGCCGGGAGGACATGCAGACTCCACACAGAAGGCACTCCCAAGCCCAGCCGAGAATCGAACGGGAGAACCTCTTGCTGTGAGGTAACAATGCTACCGCCGTACCACCGTGGCATCAAGCACATAAACATTGTAAAAACAGTTCCCCTTACGTTTTCGTCTTGCAAACTTCATCAGCTAGGCATGTACTGCCCCAAAGGCCATGTTAAATACATTTTCAAATGGAAATTAGCCAATAAGAAGCATTGATCAATTAAACAATTAACAATGAAGGTTCAATTTAAATTAATTAAAATACAGAATGTATGGGATGAAAGAAATAAAACCTGTAACATGAAATCAGTCTTAAAAATGTTGTAATGTAAAATGCATCAAGTAGGGTGTATTGTGTGAATTGTCCACATAAAATACTCATGTTATAAAACAATAAATATTTTATAAAACTTTTTTTATAAAAACATAAAACCATGTAAAAAAAATGGTAAAATAAGGTAGCATGAAATAGCACCATCTAGTGGAAAAAGCAAGAATGATTACATAAATAAATAAACTGACTATATAAAATATATAAATATTTATATAATGTTGTTCTATAATTAATTTAATGTGATAATTGGTCATTATACTGCTGTGATTTATAATTTAGCAGACCTGAGTTTCAGAACTGGCTTTAAAGATACCATGTCATTTAACCCTGGATGGTTACTGGCATCCAACACCAATTGCCAGTATAACTCCCTGTATTCAAGCTGGGTCTCCCAGGGTCCTCCCATGGGATCAGTGGGTACAACTTCTATCACAAAGAATTTAAACTCAGCATTTGCACATACTTGTAAGTGGCTGAACAGGGCATTGTTGTCATTTTTCTTTCTTATACCGTATCCATGCTCATATATTCTTTGTTTTAACTTTCTCTCTGTCTTACCCACATAAAAAGAATCACATAACCCGCAAAGGGCAATATAAATAACACCTGTGGTACTGCAATTTGCAAACCCTTTAGTCACAATATATTTGTTTCTACATTTTAAAAACAGGACCTCTCCGTTCCAGATCTTACAACATTGAGGGCAGTTTCCACACTTGTGTGTTCCTTTCTTGCTACTCAAACAAGTGCCATAGTTTTGGTTGTGTGAACCTCCTTATAGTATATTTTTGATGTTACAGCCTTCTTTATATACATATTTAAGTGGTTTCTCAAATATGCAGTTTAAATCTGATAACCTGGCAAACCTGTCCCATTCATTATTTATTACCCTTTTCACTAAATTAGTTTCACCACTATAAGTAATGACTAGGACAGATGGAAATTTACCCAAGTCATCATCACCATCACCATTAAATGTGGCCAAATCCAAAGAAGGCAGAGTTTTACCCAAGATAGGAGCAAATCTGTGAGCCCTGGCCTCTATGACTTCTGTATAAACTTCAGATAACAAATCACCAGGATAACCTCTAGCCTTAAACATTTGCATAATGTATTTACACTTGTTCTGAAAATCCTGATCATCAGAGGTCATTCTACTAGCCCTCACCAAATGACCTTTTATTACCCCTCTCTTCTAATGTGGGGGGTGGGCGCTATTGTAATGTAAATAGGAATTGGAAAATGTCTGTTTCCTATGTATCCTACATTTAAAATCATTGCCAAACCTCTGTATATTGACATCCAAGTAAACCAACTCAGTATTACTTATTTGATATGTAAAATGTAAAAAATAAGTAGTGTTGGTAATGTATTCCAGAAATTCCAGAAATGTGTTTTCTGAGTTGTTCCAAAACAGACATATATCATCAAGAAAGCATCCATAAAGGTTCCAGTGACTTTTAAAGTCTGAAGTAAAAATGTATTTATTCTCCCAATATAAAAGAATAATGTTTGCATAAATGAGGGCACAATGTGCCCCCATTGCTACTCCCTTCAATTGTTTAAAATACTCACCCTGAAAGAATATAAAGTTATTCTTCAGGACTAAATCCATCAAAATTATGCAAGTACGAAATACATTGAAGGGAATAGTGTGACTCTCAGCTAAAAATTCTTCAAATCATAATAGACCTACATCATGTGGAATACATGTAAATAAGTCTGCAACATCCAATGTGATAAAACTCTGTGTACTGCTTACGTTGGTATTGTCTATACATCTTAAAAAGTCCCTGGAGTCTTTTAAAATGTTGGCATTGTTTAAAACCATTGTTTTAAGTTTTAGATCTATATATTTAGCTAAAGGTGCCATCACTGATCCATCGGCCGAAACAATAGGCCTAAGTGGTGAGTCCAAGGTGTTTTTGTGCACCTTGGGTATGCCAAAAATAGAGGGAACTCTGGGTTTATCAACCTGTAAAAATTATATGTCTCCATATCTATTAGCCCCTCGAGCAGTAAGTCATTTAAGCACATTTGTATTTTCTTGTACGCAATATTGACTTCATTTAAAGACACTCTAGCATAAGTTTCTTCATCATTGAGTATGTCCAGCATTTTACCTTTATAAACAATGTGATCCATTAAAACAACCCCCCCCCCACCTATTTAACACCTTGGACCCACCACTTAGGCCTATTTATTTAGGTTCAACGTTTATGTGCTTGATGTGCTTTGTGCTTTTAAACCACTGTGATCGTGTGCATTTTGGATTAAACTTCTGTTGAGTGGACCAGCTGGTTTCCGGTGCCTTTCTACAGGTTATCTATAATATATCTCTTATTTAAGCTTAATACATCACCTCTGGTTACAGTTTCTTAAACACATTGAGGAAAATTCACTAATGACATGTGTGTCTAGTTTTACTTTTACCTAAATAAATATGCATTTGAATTATATGAGTTCTGCTGACTTGTGACATTGAAAAAATGCTACCATGCATCAAATGCAGACAAAAATTTAAAGATGGATTTGTACTTTAATCAAATGTGCACTGGTGTCCAGTATTCTTCAGGCAAGGGAGCCCGCAGGATTTTTTGCAGGGGGGTGCAAACCTAGAGCCCCACCCACATAGCTCGCCCCGCCCCCTGCCAACACAGCCCCGCCCAAGTCCACCCACCCCAAGCCCCGCCCACACAGCCATTCCAGTGTCCCATTACTTGGCTATTTCTCCCCATTTACTGTAGACACTGTTCAAATCTGTGTGCATACTGTTTTATGCTTTAGTTCTACAATGATTACAGGCAGTTGGATTTAATTTACAACTTTTATTTCAAACATTATAGCCCAAACACTGAGGCATTTACTAAACCTAAATAAAGCAATAGTCTTACAATGAAAACAGACTTGGCATTAAAGCTTCTCTACTTTTGAAACTCACATTCAATGAAACAGCATTGAAACCCACATTCAAAGAAAATGCATCTGGCCAGTGGCAGGTTATTTACCTTTGAACTGTTTTCAAGCAATAGGCTCCTTGCACACCGTTAGGGCCATGCAAAAGTTATTTGATTTACCTGATTGTATTAATTATAATATATAATTGAATTATATCCCTTGTATTATACAGCAGCACTTGTTTGAGTGACTCTGCTGAAGTAAAAGTAATCTGAATAATTCCACATTAAAGATATCTGAAACTAATGAAGATGTTGTTGCTAGAAAACAACTGTATATTTCAGTGTTTCATCTACAAATTCAGTGCCTGTTGCCGTCAAAGAATAAATTGCCTATGTTAAATTAAAAAAATGGTAAGCGGGTATATTGCAATAGAAAATGGATGATAAGCTGAAAAACAGGTTCATAGTTATTAGGCATCTCATCCAAAGGAGGACATCCTGAGGACTGCAGCATACAAATGTATATGCTGTAGGAATAGAACCTTAAGCCTTTACATTAAGATGCAAGTATTCTACTTGTGGTGCTACTAACATAGCTTTAAAACTTTATACCACAATACAGATACCATTTGCTAAACAAAACAGTTGCACATTGTAAATAGACTTGGCATGAGCAGCAGTGAACTTAGCTTCCTTAAAACTCACAGTTCCTTGAAAATGCACTTGAAAATTCCACCTGTTAACTCTAACTTGGGCATTTCACTTTCTCACAAACATACCACACCCCTCAAGGCCTCAACCTTAGTGCAAGAAATATGGACAAAGCCTAAAATAAATAGGGACAGATTATAAATATGGCTCTCAGAAACTTAGAAAATTGCAAGAGTAACAGGATTTGTGTTAGTATGCATTTTTCTAAATGACATGACATCTAAAACTGAAATGTCTCATTTAGCAACTTCAATCCTTTTAGGAGGAATATGGGGCAAAAATCTGGACAGCTGAGGGGTATGCTACCTCCCTCTTATACACACACCAAATAATTCTGGTCAGACAAATTAGTTCTGGGAAGGTTGCACTGAACGGCACCGTGCTTGAGCTGAAGTGGGTGAAATCCTGGTAGCCAGTGATAACTGATCTGCAGCTCAGCAATGTGGAGCATTAAAGCATTTTTAGCAGAGCATTGTTTCATCACTACCTATTGTGTTTGCACATAAGCTGTAGTTATTTTAAACATTTGCCTTTTTTGATTACTACAGAGTACATTTACCCACCAGAGCTATTGTGTTTTGACTTCAGTGTGGAGCTGGTTGTTGCAGGGCTTGGCTTTTAAGTAAGGTAGCTATGCTTATTTACCATATACCATTAAAGCCACCCTGACCCAACTACAAGTGTACTAACACACAGACACTGCTATAAGACACTGGTATGCAATAAAATGTAATGAGCTTCTGAAAATACTGTAATCCTGTCCTTTTATTACAATGAATATAAAATACTTGAAATAAGGTAAAAGCTCATAATCTTGAACCGACAAAACTACTTTTCCACACTTTAAAACAATAATAAAATCAAACCCTCAGAAATTTTGGAAAGGTATCTCTACTCTACTTAACCCCAGCAAACCAGATACCCCTACCCCAGACCCAAACGCTCCTGACCAAGACTTGGCTACCCAATTTAACTCTTTTCATTTAATCCATTTCCAAATTAACGTCATCTTTCTTTAACACCACTACATTCTCCAAAACTCCCTTACCATCCCCAACCATCTCTACCCCACTCTGCTACTACTTCCTCATTCCCATCTACTAACTCCCATCCCTCCACTCCTCCTACTCCTACTACTTCATCAGCTTCATCTGCCCCTAATTCTCCTCTTCACACTCCTTTTTTCTCATTTAAACCTATACCCACTTCTACTATAAAGAAATTCCTTATGAAACTGAAGCCATGCACCAATGCACCTGATAACATCCCTTCTTACTTTCTTAGCAAAGCTGCTGAAGCAATCGCACCCTATTAGCATTTTAATCAACCGCTCTATCCAAGAATGTATAGTACCCCAAGTCTGGAAAAGGGCCTTTATCATACCTCTACATAAAAGGTGGCAACAACAACGTTACTAATTTCCGCCCATAGGTATTCTGTCCCCCATCTCTAAACTCCTAGAAAAGTGTATCCAACTACAACTCCTTCCACATCTCTTAGATAATCACCTACTAACTCCCACACATGGATTCAGACCACATCATAGCACTATGACCGCCCTCCTCTCCTTCCTTGAAACTAAATAAAGCCCGCGACTCTGGCCAAATTGTTTCTACCCTACTACTCGACCTCTCTAAGGCCTTTGACACTCTCTCACAGCCTGCTACTAACTAAACTTTCTAAACTTAACCTATCTCCCTCCTCCTTGAACTGGTTCTCCAGCTACTTATCTAACAGATCTCAAGCAGTCAAATGGAAAAAGGCCACCTCCTCATTTCTAAATACTCCTACTGGGGTACCCCAGGGCTCTATACCGAGTCCCCTTCTCTTCAATATATTTATAAATGATTTCCGCAACTCTATCCCATTCTCAGACATCATCCAATATGCCGATGATTCTGCTATTATCTGCACTGCCACCTCTATCCCTCACTCCTAAAACTGACTCAAGATGCTTTTACAACAACTGAGCAATGGATGAAAAGGAATCACCTAGCACTCAATGCCTCTAAAACCAAATTAATGTTATTCACCCCCTCTAAGGCAACTTCTTTCAATATAAACACATTCCACATCTCTAGACAAAATAATCTACCCCTGGAACTGGTGTCGAGACCAAGTTACTTGGGGTCCAAATTGATAACTAGCTCAAATTCAACTCCCACCTACAGTTAAATATCAAGAAAACCCATCAAAAACTTGGTATGCTTTACCGACAAAATCATTACCTTACACCTGCCACTGAAATCACTCTCTCTACTTCCTTTCTTATCCCCTCCCTTCTCTATGGAGCTCCACTCCTAACTAATCTACAGACCTCTCTAAAAACACAACTTTCCTCTTGCTACAACAAAATTGCCAAGTTCGCTACCAACCACAAGTCCTCCACCCACCACTGTTCCTCTCTCCAAAAACTAAAATGGCTAGAGCTACCCAGTTCTCACATATACTCAACTAAATCTTGCACATAAGCTCATTTTCAACCCCTCCCTTTGTCCCTCCCTTTCATCAGCCTTTAAAATGCACCTTCCTGCTAGAGTATTAAGGTCCAACAATCAAAATCTATTAGAAGTATATAAACCAACTCGTCCCCCAGGCAAAAATCTTCTGTCTTATGGCCTTGCATGCCTTTGGAACTCCCTACCACCTTCCATTCGCACCACCCCCAACCATTTTATATTTAAAAGATCTCTTCACTCACATCTAGTATCCCAGTGGGAATGCTCTTGCTCCCACCCCACATTAACACTTGCAAACTCCATCTTCCTTCTTCCTCTGTTTCCTCCTGCAACTTTCCTAATTACCCACCCTAACTCATACATATTATTCCTACAATTATCAGAAAGAATATACTAGGCCACACTTCCCAAGTATTGCTTCCCTAATACGTTATTGCTTCAGTACTTTTGTGCATTGCTTCCTAATATGTTATTATTCCTCAATATTGTCATGAAATGCTTCCAAATATGTTATTTCTCAGTGCTTTGTGCTAAATTTCCCTTTAGTCTGTATTACCCATTAATTTCATCACTAGATTGTACTCGCTCTAGTTTTTGTTGTATTATTTGCAAATTGTTATTTCTTGTATGATTAACTTCTGTGTAATTGTATAATTTGTATATCTATTAATAACCTACTTAGTTTTGGAGCTTTTCTCCCCAGGACTCCATTGAAAACGGGTTCATTTGGCCCAATGGACTATCCTGGCAAACCAACTGCAAATAAAATAAATAAAATACTGTCATATGCATTTCAATACCCAAGGCTTATACATTATCTAGTCATGTAAATATTCTCTGCATGGCAACAACGAAAAGGCTTTCAATGCTGGTAATTCTTTAACAATATACTTACTAAAGCTTACTTGCATCTTACAATATCCGACAAGCTTACTAAAGCTTACTTGCATCTTACAATCTCCGACAAACTTACCTGATGTTCATTAAACCATGGCTACTTAAACAGAGAAACAGGGCACTGTGACAGCATACAGTTCCAGAATAAGAAGCATAAATCAACAGTACAAAACCAGAACATTTTGCAAAATCAAGGACAGATGAAAAGCCACGGTCGATTTGTGATCTACTTTGGATGGGGGAATACTCTGCACACTTACACTGCATAACTGCTCCTTGCCTTCCATGGACACATCCAGAGCCACTACAATGGGGAGTGGGGTGCAATAAGTATGTCACAATTTGAAATGTCTCTGGCTGACAGTGATGGATCTGACACTCATACCTCTCAACTTCAGAGCAAGAAATCTGGACAAAGCCATACACAGAACTAGAAGTGCGACACAAGCCCAAAAATAAGGCCAATTTTAAATATTGCTCTTATAACTTAAATAGAACAGGTAGATCTTGCATTAGTACAAATTTTCTGAAGGGTATGAAATCTGAAACTCAAATGTCTGCCATTATTTTCTAACTTCAATCTTTAATGACTTGCCACTAATTTGCCAGAAAACCACAATTTTATGAAAACGGACCAAAATGTGATGCAAAATACCTGTCAAAAAGGGACACCTTTTAATATTAACAGTTAACTTGAAGCAGCTAACAAAATAAGAGCATCCACATGCATTTCTGAAATAAAGGAAATCTATAAGTGATCATTACAGTTATATATAATTGTAAACCCTCCACATTTTCTTCCAAAATTGCCATTTTGGAGGAGGGATTATTAGGGGAGAGCAACATTTTGAGCCAGAATTGGGGACAATTGAGATGTTTGGATATTCCTAATCTACAAAGTGATTTGCACGTACCTCTCAACCTCTTAATGCAGGAAATCTGAACAAGGCCAAATATATTGGGGAACATACAAACACTACTAAAAATTGCTCTTGTATAAACGTAAAGACAGTCTTGCATTAGCATGCATTTTTCTGAAGGTTATGACATCTGAAACTCAATGTCTGTCATTTAATGGCTTCATTCCTAAATGATTTGCTAGAAAGTCACAAATTTGAGGAACAAACCAAAAATAAGCAGCAAATATCTATTCATTCTGCAAAGATATGGACAACTGAGAGGTATAGTTCAACTGGGGCTGTCTGAGCTTGCTACCACCACTCACAAAATCATGGTCAAATGGAGCCTCCCCCCTGCAGCCATTCCAATGTCCCATTCCTTGGTTATTTTGCCCCATTTATCATAAACACTAATGTGCATACTGCTTTACTTCATGATGATTTAGGATTTCATTTGAAAGTTTTATTTTGCATTTTACAGCACAAACCCTAATACATATCTGTTAAAGCAATGCAGTCTCACAATGAAAATAGACTAACATTAACACTTCTCTGCTCTTGAAATTCGCATGCATTGAAACAGCACTGAAAACCACTTTTAGAGAAAGTGCATTTTGCCAATGGCAAATATTAACTCTGGGCTGTCTACAAAATCATAGGCCCCTCGAACATAACATACACGTGCTCTTTGATACACCTTCCGGACTGTATTACATTATATTCCTTGTACAATACAGTACAGTTGTTAGAGGGCATTTTAAATTTATTGTTTTGAACATTTTTCCAGTAAACAATGAAACAAAAAGCATCCACCAATGACAAAACTGCCCAATTCAGAACATTACCATCATAAAAGTCTACTCAAGTCCACCAGTATCAGTAAAAAATATACACAATCTCTGAAGTAGTAAACTCCACATTGAAAAAATTTGTAACTAATAAAGAGGTTGCTGCTAGCAAACAATTTATATGTCATTGTTTAATCTACAAATAAAGTGCCTGTTACCCTTGAAGAATAAATTGCTTTTGTTGCATGCAATAAAAAATGAAAAGCTAGTAATACCACAATAGGGAATGGATAGCAAACTGATAACAGGTTCATAGTTACTAGTTATCTATGCCAAAAAGACTGCAGCATCCACCCCCTTTACAACACAATACAGCATCAGCAATGCATTTACCTACTGTGGGAGTAGAACCCACAGCCTTCAGCAAGTACACTATCTGTTGTGCTATTAACAATGCAAGCAGACTAAACACAAGCAGCCCTAAACTTTTGCTCCCCTGCAGCTCTCGGCTCCTTGTAAAATCTACTCGACACTCAGCTGTATCTCTGAACTTTTCAGCACAAAAAATCTGGAAAAAGCCAAAATTTATTGGGGGACAAAACCAGGGACACATTTTAAACATTGCTTGTATAATGTTTGAAAGTTGCTAGAATAAAATGCTGCGTTACCACCATACATTTCACTGCCACGCCTTGAACCCAGGGGACCCGTGCAAAACAGTCAGAGCAACATACCACTACGCCAAATCAACTGTTTTGTGAAAGAGGAAGACTGAAACTTAAATAGCTACCATTTAGTGAATTCAGTTCTCACCATAGCACAGCTGTCAACCTCTTAGCACAAAAGACCTGAACAAAGCCAATAATGGGTGACTACAACCACCAAACATTCAGTGAATTCAGTTCTCACCATAGCTCTCAACCTCTTAGCAAATAACACCCAGACAAAACCAGTAATGGGAGAATATAGCCCCCAAACATATTCAGTGAAATCAATTCTTACCATAGCTCTCAACATTAGCAAAAAACCTGGATGAAGCCAATAAATACCTGAACAAAGCCAATACTGGGTGAAGACACTAACTATAACTGTAACCAAGTAGTAAGGGGAGACTGGATCTACACATTTTATTTTTCCCCAGGCTGATTAACTTTAAGAGTGCACTTCAAACGCTTTTAAATAAAGTTCTAGAAGGACAAATTAGAGTCCCCCCCATTGCTTCTGTTACTGTGGTGGAAGAAGCACCTTTTACCCTCCAAAGGCATACGTAGCAATTTGCAACTTTGGTCCTGTTGCTAGCTGAGAAATGAATCACACATCTTTGGAAAAAAGGATGAAGAACCAGCTATAAGTCAATTAATAAGTATGTATGTTATATTAAGTAATGCAATTAGAGCAGTCATTAACCACTCCACACTCGAAAAAGGTAGCTCTATAGTATCCTAAGTATGAGGGAAAGGATACTGAAACACTTCTTTCTTTTACAAAATTCACAAAATATACACACGGAAGGTGCAGAGCACTACTCACTCACACAAACTCCATCTCAAGTAAGTGCGCGCCACTTTTGTGTTTTGGCGACAACCGCCAAGTGTTCAGTCACTGTGAAAAAAAAGGACTCCGACTCAGGAGTGGAGCAACCAACCTACCTTCTTCTTGTACCAACACCACCACCAGTCCAGTCCTTCCACCACACGATGGTTTTGAATAGCCACAGCCATGAATCAGGAAGGATAGTCTTCTCCACTGTCCACCTGCAGTCTTCCATAATGATGCGGTCGCCAGTTATAAAGTTTAAGGAGGAGTTTGACGCTTGTCACGTTAGTAATCAAGTATGCATCATTGTGTCATGTGACTGCCTGCCACACCACCTCCGCTAACATTTCTTCCTAAAAGTCCGATTCTACGAACAATGCAGGCTTTACAGAAAAAAAAAGTAAGCGGAAATAAAATAGAAAAAAGTGTCTTTTACAGAAAAAAAAAGTAAGCGGAAATAAAATAGAAAAAAGTGTCTTTTGCAGATATCATTAAGAAAATCCAGGGGGGTGCAAGTGCACCCCCTTGCACCTGCCTGCGGGCGCCCTTGTCTTCAGGTTAAAATGAAACTGAATTTGAGACTGAACAATCTTTAAAAAATGGGTCTTTTAAAGCAAATTATAGTTTATTACTGAAAGGAATTCAATTCTTACAGTGAAACCAATGTGTTTCCCCTGGACTGGCAGGTGGGGGAGACTTGAAATCAAGTATGTGATAATGCAATGACTGTAGGCAAGAATATGTGCACATTCATTAGAAACAATAAACCAAATAACCAATGAAAAAACATGTCAAATTGGCACTCTGGGTAATGTGTGTATCTGCCACATAGAACAAAAACACCAGACCAAGAAGACTTCTTAAAACAGAAAACAAAAGGGAACAGGTAAAACGGAAAGCAGCTCTCACGTATCATTCACGCTTATTAAAAGATGATATGAGAACTGTTTTGGTGCTTGCAGAGATTTTCTCCCTCTAAGATGATTAACATATCACAGGAGTTTTTGTACTGAAAATAACAACTTTTGCTAAGAGCTGAATTTGTTTTCTAATTAGCTGAATACTGAACAACAAGCTAGTGAGCTATTAAGATACCAGTTGAGGAACATGGTGGTAGAGATACAACACTTCAAAATTACAACCTGTAAAGGCTGGGTTTCTCATTACTGCAAACTAAATACGTATGAATGGAGCTGAAAAAGTGGGAATATTAGAAATTTACAAAACTTGAGTATAAAAAAGTAATGCATTATAATTAGGGGGTCAGAAAAAGTTTTTAAAAAGCTACATAAAAATGAGCTGTGCTATAAATACAAACATAATTACATTTATTTTCTTTTAGAAATGTTGAAAAGTCAAACTTAATTAATGCATTTCATCTGTGCATATGCACATGATTTTATGTTTCCTTGATATGAAAACAATCTGTAGACTGTTAAATTTGTATTAATTAAATTAATTTGTTATCCATTTAAAGACATCTAATGGCATTGCAAGTTCCCATGTTCATCATATTGAACACTGCTGCAGTAGCCTTAGCAATTCAGGTTATATAACAGCTGGTCAACTTCCAGAGCTTCAAGGTACCTTCCACACCCCCAAACTGTCTGGCAGCTCAACCTCAAGGTGAGTTTTGGTGCCAAACCCTTCAGAGCTTTACTGACACTATACAGTACACTCCTCCAAGGCTTCTGAAGATCAGCTGAAGGCTTGTGCTGTTCGTTTGCTGGGCAGATAAATTCCTTTCGGGGAAAAACACTTCCATTCTATATTTTTTGTTTATTATTAATACATTCCTCTTCAGAAAAGTTATTTTAAAGCTAGGAATTTGTGTTTTAATGGACTGTCATGAGACTGCACCATACTTTTAAACAGGCACGCTCAATTTGTTTTAAGTAAATGAAAAGCATTTTTCTGTGGAAAAGACTGCTTATTTTACTTTGTGGGGCTGAAAATGTGCTTTTAAGTGCTTTTTACTGTGTTTGTCTTTGAAAAAAGTGTATTTTGAAGACTTTTGTTTTTGCCAGCATTTGCTGCTTGTTTTCCCTGGGAAAGAGGCACCATTTTCATTTTAACCATGGAACAATCTGTCAGTCCCACAGTTGGTCCTTCTTACAGCCACAAAAAGAAAAAGTTAAACAAATAGCCTTTGTTGTCACAAGAGATTTGCAATTTGCCTCAGTCACAGGTGAGTGACTCTGCTGTGGCCATTAGTTCTACCTTAGACCTCTCATATTTTACCCTGGATCCCTTTGGTGTAGCATCTACAGCCACTGTGGACCAGGAGGTTAGCCATGTCCTCAGTGCCTGTTAGGGTCCCCTCAGTGGGCAAGGGAGAGCCACTCTTGTCAGTCCTGAGAGAGGGAACAGGGAAGACTTCCCTGTGTTGTCAGAATGTTGTGCACATCTCTGGGGAAGCTGGTGCTGAAATTAATAACACTGCTGGTTCCAGTTTTCCTGTCAAAAAGAAACAGAAGACTAAGCATGCATCTATTCTTTCTCAAATTTCCTTAGACAGAAGTACTTTACTCTGTCTGGCTCAGGGTAAAAAAAAGAGAGATACCGTCTTTCCTGAAAAAATTCAAGATTCTGAATACAGACAAGGGGATGAAGGGACAGATGTAGGATTTTCTCCTCAAATGTTGTATTCAGACTTAGAGGAGAGCTTCTGACTTGTCCTGTGGGGGGGGGGGTTCTCTTTCACTGAGACTATTTCTAGAATATGCCAGTGTTTTCAGTGGGTGAACACAGGTTTCTCAGTTCTTCAGCAAATGCTATAAGCAGTTACAGAAGGAATTTTCAAAACCTGCATCCATTCCACCAGTTCTGTCAGCTTTGGAGAATGTGTGTGTTACTGCCTGCAATTTCCTGACATTAAGACAGCTGTCCCTAAAAGGGCAGATAGGATGTATAAAGTTCCTCAGTGTTTTAAGTATTTATACAGTTTTCCCAAACCTGATCCAGCAGCTATAGCTTTAGTTAAAGCTTCTGCTGCTACACATAGTTAATTCTAATCTCTCTCTCTCTCTCTCTCTCTGATAAGGATGGGAAGTTTAATACAGTTTGTGTATGACTCTCTTGTTAATTCTTCAAGGGCTATGACCACTGGTATTGTTTTAAGGAGGTTTACATGGTTGCATTCTCAGAACCTCACAGGTGATATTAAAACGATTTTAAATTCTCGTTTCGTTACAGATTTTGTTCTCGACCTCTGCTTCAGAAGTGATCAAAGAGTGTGATGAAAGGGATAAGTTGGTAAAGCAAATCTTTAAGGTTTTTAGCTCTTTGGCTGAGTTTTCCAAAAAATTCTCTAACTCCTCATTCAGTTTTGGTGAGAAACAAAATAAACAGTCTCAACAAAATACAGGTAAACAGATGTTTAGGAAGAAGTGGAAGGGGGATTCCAAGAAGGATTCTGAAAACTCCCAAAAAATGGAGACAGTCTAATCAGTCAGAATGATTACTTAAGAGATCCCCCCCCCCCAACTTGGCAGCCCCTTTTTTTCAAGAAAGTCTAAATCTTCACTTTCCTCTTTGACAACAAATAGATTCAGACAAATTGGTTCAGAAGATCATTCATCAAGGTTACAGATGTCAGTGGGAGGAAATTCCTCCTATCCAAGTGGTAATTCCTCATCCTCCAGACCAGATGCTTTTGGTTCCACCTGTCCTTGATCGCATCCTGTCCCAAAGAATGATAGAACCTGTTCCCCCTTTCCAGGTAGAAAGGAGGTTTATTCAAGGATGTTTTAGTGCCAAAGAAAGAAAATGTTTGGAGACCAGTTCTGGATCTTCCTTTCCTAGACCTATTTGTGACAGTGCCAAAATTTAAAATGATATCACTTCACATCCTGTTACTCCTTCTTCTTCCTCGTTCAAATTTCCTTGTAACATTAGATTTAAAAGATGCTTATCATCACATTCTTATTCAAACCTCAAGCATTTCTTAAGGTTTTTGTGTGTCTGGATCACATTATCAGTTCTCTGCCTTACCCTTTGGACTATCCACTGCACCAAGAGTGTTCACAAAGTGTCTAGTTCCCAGTATAGCTCATTGCAGGCTACAGGGTCTCGGTCTCTCTCTCTCTCTCTCTCTCTCTCTCTCTCTCTCTCTCTCTCTCTCTCTCTATCTCTCTCTCTCTCTCTCTCTCTCTCTCAGAGTTTTTCTTTCAAAGGAAAACAAATAGATCTCTATCTATATCTCTTTCTATCTTTTCCACTCAAACTTAGGTCATGGTGAATGAATACCTCAGGATTTGGGGTCTCATTGCTTCTATAATTCTCATGTTACCTCTGGCAAGACTCCACATGAGGAAGGTACAGTGGTATCTGAAGTATCTTTGGTCGCAGCATAAACACACCTTATCTGTTTGGATACCAGTGCTGGGGTTTATCAGAAGGGAAATCACTTGGTGGAGGCAACTTTTATTTCTAAATCTAGGTCTCCCCTTCTCCTTCCCTGTTCAAAGCAGGCAGTCACCAAAGATGTCTTGGGCTTTGCTTGGGGAGCTGTTTCAAGAGGGATAAAAGTACAGGGGATGTGGGATACAAAGGACAAATGTAAGCACATAATATAAAATAGATGCTTGTCCTGATGAAGACACTCAGGTCTCTGAATCATTTTTGGTCTGCAGGACCTCTTCAAATTGTTCGACAATATCATAGTCATGTGCTACATCAACAAGCAAGGAGGAACCAGATCATAACCCTTCAGCAGATGAGCCATGTTAGCTTGGGATATATCTTCAACACACAATCTCACTGTATAGGCATCCTTCATTTTGTTAGAGCAAAATTGTGTGGCAGACAAGCTGAGCAGGATAAGGCCAGACCCACACAAATGGAAACTAAATCATAGAGGGATTTTCAAGATTTAGTCCATCTGTGGGGAGTTCCTCAAGTAGACCTCTTTTCCTCCTCTCTGAAAAATCAGCTATCAAGATTCTGCTCCAAGGCTCCATACAAGAAGGCCTCAAAGACAGATGCCTTTTCTTTTCCTTGGACAGGAATGTTCCTGTATGCTTTTCCACCATTTCCACTAATATCCAGGGAACTTCTGAAGATTCAGAAGAAATTCCCTAAGATCAGTGTGGTGACTGCTTTCTGGGCCAGGCAATCATAGTTCTCCATTCTTTTGGAAATGGCCAGGGGCAATTACCACAAATTTCCTCACAAATGTTATCTACTCACACAAGAACAGGGGTGTTTGATAGATGTCAACACCACTCAACTTCAGCTGACTGCGTAGATGATAGATAGGGTCTTAATTCCTTTTTGGCACCTGTTTACTGAAGATGTGCAGCAGGCACTATGGAGGCAAGAAAGCCTGCTACTAAAAAAATCTATATATTGGCAAATGGAAAAGCTTTTCAAGTTGGTGCCAACAACATAATCAGTGCCCATGCAGGACTAGTAGCTCTCTGGTTTTAGAATATTTGTATGAGTTACTATGCTATAACCTTTCTTACTCCTCTTTCAAGGTTCATTTATCAGCCATTTCAGCATGTCTGCCCATCGATCCTCCACTTTCAATGCAGACTCATGTCAAAATGTTTTTGAAAGGAGTTTTTCAGAAGAGGCCTCCCCTTACTATGGAACAGGGTCCCGATCTACATAAGACAGAGACCCTCACTATCACTCTTCAAGAGGAACCTTGAGTGGATGGGTAACAGAAAGTTCACACCGGGGATCACACCAACACCACTACTAGATAGGGGCCAAGGGTACTAGCTGCTAGTACAAGGGTCTAGGGAACTACTAAAGGGGCGGTGAATACCGCACAACGTGGCTGGGCTAATATATGCCTTTGGGCAGATAGCCCAGTACCAACCTATGAACCTATAAGAAAACTAATAGCCCCTGCTTGGGATCTTAATTTTGTGTCACAAAAGATAACACTTGCTCTATTTGAGCCAGTTAACCAAGCTGAGTTGAGGTTCTTAACATGGAAAACAGTTTTAATGATTGCTCTGACCTCTGCAAGAAGGGTATCTGAGTTACCAGCTCTTATGGTGAGTCAATGAGTCAAGCCTGTCTCATTTACAACAGGGTTTCTTTGAGAACTAATCCTTCTTTTATGCCTAAAGTGGTATCCAAGTTTACTTTAAGCCAAACTATCCATCTCCCTCTTTCTTTTTCTGAACCCAAAAATGAGGGCGAAGGGATACTTCATACTTTGGATGTCCACAGACAACTTGGGTACTATTTTGGCAGAACTAAAATTTTCCTGTCTTTGGATCAATTGTTCATTTCTTGTTAAGGTAAGAGGAAGAGACAACCTATGTCAAAACAGGCTATTGCAAAATGGTAGTTTAAGGCTACTAACTTTTGTTAACTGTCCCAGGCAGGGTCAAGGCCCACTCTACCAGGATTTAGGCTTCATCTATGGCTTTTTTGAAAGGGTTCAATTCTAGAAGTATTCTAGAAGCTGTAGCTTGGTCCTCTGTAACATACTTTTACAAAGCACTATAAGCTTGATTTCTTCTCTAGGTCTAGAAATATCTTTGCAAGAACCATTCTCCAGGAGCGCTTGGAACCTTCTCATTCCAACTACCAAATGTAGTAAGCTAGAGGAATCTACCCATATAGATAAGGCTACTGCAGCAGTGATCAATATGATGATCATAGTAGTTGTGTAAGTAAATGTACCATAATGATAGATATTCAAGTGATTACTGGTGCAGTAGCCACTCCCCCCCCCCTTATTTTTTGGTGTGTTGTTTATGACAAGGTGTGGCTATTTCATTTTTGTATTCTTGTCATTGTTCTTTCAGGGTTCAGCCTCCCTCTGCCTGTTGGCAGGAAAGCTCTGAAGGGATTAGCACCCAAACTTGTCTTTGAATCAGCTCAAGCTGCCAGACAGTTTGCATATGTGGAAGGTGCCCTAAAGCTTTGGGAGCTGGTCAGCCGTTATATCCTTAGCAGGATATAACCCCTATAGCTAAGGCTACTGCAGCAGTGATCATTTGAACATCTACTGTTATGGTAAGTTTACTTACACAACTGCACTTTCCTTTTCTACTCCTGCATACTGGAAGACAAGCATTATTTCACCATGAACTTATTTATGCAAGCAAGAATGTCCAAACGGGTGGGCGTTACAGGGAAAAGGTGGATCACCCAGCAGTGCTGTGAGCAGCGCTTGGCCTTCCACTGCTGGAACATCTGCTGTTTCTCTGTAATGCCCACACTGGGATGATTTATTGAGCTTAGAAAATTGTCTATTTTTCAAATTACTTTGCATTTGTTTTATTAGTAGTATCTTCATATAGTCTCACATTTTTATATAAAGTAGCTCTATTGCGTAATGTTTCAAAGTTATTGCTGTAGGATATGCAATTGTTGTTGAAGGACATATTTTACATCCAAACATACATTATGCAAATATTTAATAATATCTTCACACACACTCGCATGCTCGCATGTGTACGTGTGCACACACACACACACACACACACACACACACACACACACACACACACACACACACACACACACACACACACACAGATGTGCACGTGTGCCCATGGTTGCATATATTTATATACGCAAACAGATGTAAAGGCAAAGAACCAGTCTAACCAATATACAGTAATTCAGATATACACACATATATACCTAGACAATCACCACTCACAATACACATAAACACACACACATACACACACACACACACACACACACACACACACACACACACACACACACACACACACACACACATGCGTATGCCTGTACACACACACACACACACACACACACACACATATACACAGAAAGTTACAAACACACACACATTTATGTGTGTGTGTGTGTATTTGATATACATGGATCCTCTTCATTACATCGACTTACCATAACAGCGAGACAACAGTGTCGAATGTTTAAAATCACGAACTCTCGGAACATTGTATTTTCTCACCAGGAAAGTTACCACTTGACCACCATGGTGAACTTTGCCCTTTTTACCACTGTAGTGTGATCTCGGAGTTGGTATATTTAATTGGGGGGTGTAGGGGAGAGTGTTTAATTTGCTTAGGTTTCTATTTTTTTGTTGGTGGCCAAGTGGTGACTTTCCCAGTGAGAAAATGCAATGTTTTGGGAGTTTGTGATATTAAACATTCGACACTGTAGTCTCCCTGTTATGAAAGTCAATGTTATGGTACGTCGACGTAATGAAGTAGATCCATATATGGATATATGTCATATATATACATATATACATATATATATATATATATATATATATATATATATATATACACACACACACACACACACACACACACACGTATATG